>NC_041384.1:375865527-375982929 GCF_002162155.2 Triticum dicoccoides
CGCCGGATCCCGTCGCCGCTGCCGCCCGCCAGCGCCGCGCCGCCCGACCACCCCGTACCGGAGCTCGCCGCCAACCCCGCCGCCCCTCCTGCCGAGGTAGCCGCCGTCGATGGCGGTTTTCCTCAGAAAACCGCCCGGTTTTTTTATTAACCACGGTTTATTTTTTTAGATCCGTTTTTTATTAGATCGGTTTTTTTCTTCCGGTTTAGTTTAATTAGCGAGCGTTCCCCGTTCGTTCGTTTTAACGAACACGTTCGTAGTTTAGATCCAGATAACGAACGTTCATTCGTTAACCTGTTCGTCATTTTTCTTTTTCTCGGATTTTTCCGCGATTATTTCTGATCGCGATTTCTGATCCGATTTTCGTTTTAGTATAACTTTTCGCTCGTTTATCAGAATCTGGCGATTCAAGCGCCTGGAGTTTCATCTCGAAACCCTCTAACCGTTTAACCAACTTAAACAAGTTTTTGCCACTGTAAAACTTGCCCTAGATCGAGAATAGTAAACGAAGCCTGTTTCTTTTGCCGTTTGACTTTCCTTGCTTCGTTTGATTTGATTCTTTTTGCAAACTAGAGTTCTTAAGTTGAACTTTCTGGTTAGATCTCTTTTTTGAGTTTTAACTGTGCATTAGATAAATACTTATTGTATGCTTGTTTTGTTTGTCTATGATAGAATACCCGGAGTGTGCCGCCTGTTACTTCGAATATCTAGGTTTCACGGATCATCAGCAAGGCAAGTAACACTTTGATCATACCTCCTACTACCCAGTTTTATTGCATTAGATCAATCCTCAAACATTGCATGATTAGGATCTAATTAAATTGTGGGTTTGGGAAGTAGTTGAGGTAGTACCTATTACCTGTTGTATTATCAAACCTTTGGGAGTTACTTCTACGTTTGCTTACTATTGCTATGCTATGCTAGTAGACGTGGAATGGGTGAGTGATATCCATGAAAGATGTGATTTTGATAAATTAATGGTTTATCTAAGGTGGCAACTTAAACACACATCTGGGTGGATTGAGGTACCTGGGTATTCCAGTATTGCCTGTTTTTCTTTATGGACCGCCACCCAGGCCCAAAGGGATCATGAGATTTTTCATACTAGAAACTTCCGTGTGCAGCCGCAAGCTATTATGGGCTCTAGCATAGTTGATTAAGTCGTGAGAACTCTTACAGGGTAGACTAGCAGATGTAGGGGAAATGTAACGGTCTATCCATCGTAAGGTGCTAGCGTTTCTGAAAGACTATGTCTCGGTCATCCGTCTTCTCAAACACCATGTAGTGCGAGAAACCAAACGGAGGCGATCGAGTCTTGTGGGGAAAAGTGCGCAAACCTCTGCAGAGTGTATAAACTAATCATGGTTAGCCGTGTCCCCGGTTATGGACATCTTGAGTATCTAGTACCTGGATTATCATGTGAATCTCAACATGTTACTCTAAATTAATTTTGTTGGGTTTTGTTTAATGATGATGCTTAATTGGGATTGAGAATGCTGTCAACCATTCTCAATGTTTAACAACTACCATGATAGTTAAATAAAATTTATTCCTTTGCAGTAGGGAAAAATTAGCTTTACGCAAAACTGTAACCATAGAGCTTTCCACCAGCCAAATATGCATATAGTATAGCTGTTTCATTCCATTACTCTCTATGTGTTACCTTGCCAGCATATTCCATGTGCTGGCCCGTTTCGGGCTGCAACATTAATGTTGCAGACTTTTCAGACGACGATTAAGGAGTTTTTAGGTCGTGGTTCTATACTCAGTGATGCCGTTGGAATTGATGGACTCACTTATCTTCCAAGCCTTCCGCTGTTATCGTTATTAGATGGCCTTGAGCCATATTTATTATAATTAGCTCTCTATTGAGACACTCGATGTAATAAGTGTGTGATTGCTACTCTGTTATAAATCCTTCAAGTATTGTGTGGTGTCAGCATTACTGATCCAGGGATGACACTTGAGCACAGAGATCAGACTGTTTGAGGTCTGGTCGCTACAAAGATGGTATCAGAGCACACGTTGACTGTAGGACACGACCACTAAGCTAAAGACCTAGATCACTCTCTTCTTTTCTAACCTCTCATCTTTTCTACTCTTTAGGATGGCGGATGCAAGGAACAAGTTCACGCAACCGGATGAAGATACACCCTTTGGACGTCACCTGAAGGAAGTCACTAGATACCTAAACATAGGAGTACCAAGCTTCACCGGAACCTACAACACCACTTTACCGGAAGAAGAGCGCTGGATGATTCAAGTTCAAGTTCCAGGAAGGACATTCATGCCAGTTACTGAGCCCATAGAATTTTCTTTTGATCCACCAACTTGGAGTCTAGGAAAGAGCATGGCAGCTCACATCGCCATGGGACGCATTGGAGAAGTCTACAGCAATGATCTCAAGGATACTATCTACCAGATTTGTGGGCGCCGAGATGAGCACTGGGAGATGATCAGCACCAAAAAGGATAGATCAATTGCAGCTTTTATCCAGGAACTAAACTAGCACATTTGACGACAGGAGAACCAGATGTGCACCGACATGATAGACCTGAAGAAGGCTAGGACAAGAATCAAAGAACTGGAGGAAGAACTCAAGGCTACATGTGAAGATTATGAAGAGGAAATCAAAGTATTGGTGGAGAAGAATGACGATCTAATCAAGAAGATCGGGATATTTATGGGAGGCCCTACACCAGTAGATGAAGACGAAGAACCCAAGGAGATTCTCCCGGAAGACTACATCATCATCGACGACACCGACTCGGATCCAGATGATAGCGATGATGACTATATTGATGAAGCCGGAGTAGATATCATGGAGTCTGTAACAGAAGGATATTTCTGGTAGACCACCTCATCAGTAGTAGTAGTCCACCATGTAAATACAGTAGTCCGAAGCACTTTTGCGATAGTTAGATCGATTGTATGCCCTTGTTTGATTGAATGAAGTGAATTGTTTGCTTTTGCCTCATGTGCATATGGGTAGTGTTTTCTCTTTAGACCCCCTCTATTCTTAAATCTCATCTTTTCTAAACCCTCAGATGCCTCCGAGACGTGACCCCGAATTTACCTTTCCACCGGAGCTCACCCAGTTGATCCAGCAGCAGAACACATTGATGCAGTTGCTAGTCCAGAATCAGAATCAGGGGAACAACAACAACAACCCACCACCACCACCTGTTGATCACTTAGCCCATTTTCTTAGGCTGAATTCGTCGTTGTTTTACAGTAGCACCGAGCCGATCGTAGTAGATGATTGGCTCCGCAAGACAGCTAGAGAGTTGACCACAGCAGGATGCACAGATGCGGAGAAGGTGAAGTTTGCCGCACATCAGCTTGAAGGACCCGCAACATCTTGGTGGGAGAATTTCACAGCCACTTTCCCTGTCGACACTGTCACTTGGGACCAGTTTCAGCAGGCTTTTCGAACTGCCCATGTTTCAGTAGGAGCTATAGCCATGAAGAAGCGAGAGTTTCGCAACTTGCACCAAGGAGGACGGACAGTTGGCCAGTATGTGGAGGACTTTAGTAAATTACCATGTTATGCCCCAGATGACGTTGCTACGAATGCAGCTAAGCAGGAGAAGTTTCTGGAAGGACTGAGTGATGAATTGAGCATGTAGTTGATGATAGCAACCTTCAACTACTACCAGGAGTTGGTAGATCATGCTCTTATGATTGAAGGGAAGCAGCGGCAAATTGAAAATCGCAAGAGGAAGTATGCACAAGGAAAGTACAATTCAGGAGCTCAGCAAAAGCCATGATTTACCCCTAGATCGGGAGGACATTTTCAGCATACCCATGGAGGAGGTACCTCGCACAACCACAATGGCACCAAGAATGGTAATGGTAATGGAGGAAGCAACGGCCAGAACCGTACCAACCCATCAACCCCAGCCAAGAAAGACCTGAGCCAAGTCACTTTCTTTAAGTGTCAGAAGACCGGACATTATGCCAATGAATGTCCTGAAGGCCAGAATGGCAATGGAAGCTCTGGGAAGAAGCCGAACCCTTTCAACAGGGGACAGGTGAACTACGTTAACGTCGAGGAGGTTGAAGAGCAACCGGATGCAGTAATCTGTAAGTTTTTGGTTAAGTCATTTACTGCACTCGTTCTTTTTGATATTGGTGCATTGCATTCATATATATCAAGGGGATTTGTGGATAAGTATAACCTGCCCACTAAGGTTCTTAGAACACCTATGCTAGTAAGCTCACCAGGAGTGGATCATATGGCCAGTCAAGGATGTTTTCAAGTGCCATTGAGTATAGGTAGGCATGTGTTTCCCTCGGATTTAATCATTTTGGAATCACAAGGATTGGATGTAATTCTGTGTATGGATTGGCTGTTGATGTATGGAGGAAACATCGATTGCGCCAGTAAGTCGATCTTGCTTACCACCCCAGAAGGGAGAAGGATCAAGTATGTATCCCGGCATGTGCCAAAAGGGACTCAAGTAAATTGTTTAACAGGAGTTGTGCAGGAGGAAGTACCAGTGGTAAGGGATTTACCTGAAGTATTTCCAGAAGAGTTGCCAGGTATGCCACCGGATAGAGATTTGAGTTTTTGATTGAGCAATTACCAGGCACAGGGCCAATATCAAAGAGACCATACAGGATGCCCGCAAAGGATTTGGTGGAGATTAAGAAGCAGATTAAGGAGTTACTGGATAAAGGCTACATTCGCCCAAGTTCATCGCCTTGGGGATTGCCAGTACTTCTAGTGGAAAAGAAGGATGGATCGTTAAGGATGGTTGTTGATTATCGAGGTTTGAATGAAGTAACCATCAAGAACAAGTACCCACTACCAATGATCAATGATCTGTTTGATCGATTGCAAGGAGCTAAGGTATTTTCCAAGATCGATCTGTGATCAGGATACCACCAGTTGAAGATTCGAGAATAGGATATACCTAAGACAACTTTTACCACCAGGTATGGGCTGTATGAGTATACCGTTATGTCATTTCTTCTGACTAACGCACCTGCTTATTTTATGAACATGATGAACAAAGTGTTTATGGAGTTCTTGGATAAGTTCGTCGTGGTGTTCATTGATGATATCCTGGTTTACTCGAAGAATGAAGAGGAGCATAAGGAACATTTGTGTTTGGTACTTGAGAAGCTCAGAGAACATCAGTTGTATGCCAAGTTCAGCAAATGTGAGTTTTGGTTGAAGGAAGTAGGATTCCTCGGACACATTATATCCGGAGAAGGTATATTAGTAGATCCCACTAAAGTTGATACCATGACCAAGTGGGAAGCACCAACCACGGTTGGAGAGATCCGGAGTTTCCTTGGACTCATAGGATACTACCGGAGATTTATTGAGAATTTATCCAAGATTGCAAAACCTATGACGGAGTTATTAAAGAAGGATACCAAGTTCATATGGACTGAGGAGTGTGAGGCTAGTTTCCAGGAGTTGAAGAAACGCTTGGTTACCTCACCAGTGTTGATTTTGCCAGACCAGACCAAGGATTATGAGGTGTATTGCGACGCTTCACGACGAGGACTTGGAGCAGTACTTATGCAGGAAGGGAGAGTTGTTTCATATGCCTCACGACAACTGAAACCTCACGAATTGAATTATGCCACGCATGATTTGGAGTTAGCAGCCGTAGTGCATGCATTGAGAACATGGAGACATTTCCTCATTGGAAATCATTGTGAGGTGTACACGGATCACAAGAGTTTGAAATACATTTTCACACAGAAGGAGTTAAACCTCAGACAAAGGAGATGGTTGGAGCTCATCAAGGATTATGATATGAGATTGCATTACCATCCCAGAAAGGCTAATGTAGTAGCTGACGCATTGAGCTGTAAGAGCCATGTCAATACACTAATGACGGGAGAAATACCAAAGGAGTTAGCCAACGATCTTCGTGAGCTATGTTTGGAAATAGTCCTGAGAGGCTATGTAGCAGCATTGGAGATTCAGTCAACTTTGATGGATAGAATCAGAGAAGCTCAGAAGACTGACAAAGAGATTGTCTCTATAAAGGAGAAAATGAGCGAAGGAAAGGCTAAAGGATTTCGTGAGGATGAGCACGACACCCTATGGTTTGAAGACCGTGTTTATGTGCCCAATGACCCGGAGATCAGGAAGTTGATTCTGCAAGAGGCACACGACTCACCATATTCAATTCACCCAGGAAATACCAAGATGTATTTGGATTTGAAGGATACTTTCTGGTGGACCGGAATGAAGAAAGATATTGCGGAGTATGTAGCAGTTTGTGATGTACGTCAGAGAGTAAAGGCAGAGCATCAGAAGCCAACAGGATTGCTAAAGCCATTGCCGATACCCGAATGGAAGTGGGATAAGTTAGGCATGGATTTTACCACGGGATTACCCAGGACTCGTTCAGGCTATGACTCGATTTGGGTTGTAGTTGATCGGTTGACAAAGGTAGCTCATTTCATCCCGGTAAAGACCACTTACACCAGTGCTAAGTTGGCAAAGATATACATGACCAGGATTGTATGCTTACATGGAGTTCCGAGGAGTATAGTATCAGATAGAGGAACCCAATTTACCTCAAAGTTCTGGAATCAGTTGCACAAAACTTTGGGTACCAGGCTAGAGTTCAGCACAGCTTTTCATCCACAGACAGATCAACAGACCAAGAGAGTCAATCAGATTTTGGAGGACATGCTGAGAGCTTGTGCGCTAGATTATGGATCTAGTTGGGACGACAATTTGCCATCCATCTTCAACACTGAAGACAAAGAAGAAGAAGAAATTCGCCGCCAAGTCCATCTTCAACACTGAAGACAACGGTCACATCGCCAACGCTGAAGCCGATGATGAGGATGACTCTGCTCCGACCTACTGCTTCATGGCACGAGGTGCCAAAGGTAAACTCAGCGATGCTTACTTTCAAACATCCAGTGAAGATGACTCTGAATGTGAATCCAAACCTAGCTACAAAATTGTTGGGGAATGTAGTAATTCAAAAAATTTCTTACGATCACGCAAGATCTAACTACGAGATGCATAGCAACAAGAGGGGAGAGTGTGTCCATGTACCCTCCTAGACCGAAAGCAGAAGCGTTTAGTAACAAGGTTGATGTAGTCGAACGTCTTCACGATCCAACCGATCCAAGTACCGAACGTATGACACCTCCGTGTTCAGCACACATTCAGCATGATGATGTCCGTCGAGCTCAGGGCCTCGGTGGCTCGTGAGAAGCGACCTCTTCTCTACGTGTCTTCAGCTACCCCAACACTCCTTCGGCAACTAAACCAGGTGACATTTTTTCAAGTTCATTCAGCTGGGAGCGCCCCCTAGGCTGCATCATCCCCTGGCCGGGTGGGTCCGTCCCCGTGGCATGTATCCACTTGCATCTTTAGTTCACTCTGCTGGGACCGCCCCTCAGGCTGCATTAACCCCAGGATGCTTGGGTCCAACCCACTGGCATGTATCATTCTCGCATTTACCTAAGCTAGTTGATTTTCATGCGTAATCTATCCATGGATATCACTTGCCTGATCGTCACCCACCAAGGGAGCCTCTTGCCGACTGTCTTTCTTCAGGATCCTTCGCATAAGAAGGCTAGGCACGGCGTCTGTGCTTGGGCCTGTCCCTGCAGCGTCGATAAATCCAACAGCGGAGCTCTGTCTGGCGGCCCGGCTCCGTTAACGTCACCTCTTGGGGTCATTGGTGCTTGGTCTTCTCGTGCAATAGCCTCAGGAAATCCATTCGGCGCAGGTTGCCTAACCATCTCGCAGGAACGCCACAACCATCAAGAACCAAGACTAGGCGCAACCCGCCTTGAGGTAGGTCCTCGTGAGTCCCGCGCTGGCTCATGAGTGCCCAGATACACCTCGTCTAACCCTGTCGTGCAAGCCACGTGTCAGGGCGGGGCTGTACACGCCCCGGGGGCTCTCCATAGTAGGGAGTCCCCTCCCACGTGCTAGTGGCAGACCGGCGATCACCATGGCAATTTGTGCCCTTCCTCGCGCTAACTTGTAGGAACCTCCTGAGGACTACAGCGGGCGGTACCGCAGACTCTCTCTCTTCTCCCATGCAATTCGCTTGCGCGTTAAAAGGGTGGCTCCTGAGCATCGCGACTCAGGAGCTCTTACTGGCTCTCCAGCCCTTACCCCCTGGCCTTGACCATGGCATCGCGACCTGGCATACCAGTGGCGGCTGAGCTTGCTTGAGGGCCGAGACCTGAGGACCCAGAGCACACATGAGAGCATGGAGAAGAGAGGGAGGCTCACACGTGCCTAACATAGCTACCCAACAGTGGTCGATGCACAAATCTGGCGCAACAGGAGGAACCAACCCCGGAATACCCAGATAAGTCTTGCGCCTGGACCGACCCAGTGCTACGGCATAAGATCCTCATCTTTCGCTACCCTGCTGCGGCAATGTCGCCTCCCTTTCCCATCCTCAGGTAGCTACTTGCGCGCTAAAGGGGACCTCTTGAGCATCGCGCATCAGGAGCTCTTACTGGACCTCGGGCCGCTCACCTCCTGGCCTTGACCACGACATCGCGACCTGGCATACCTGTGACGAATGCAGCCTGCCTGGGGACCGGGACCTGACAGCGTATAGCCTCAGCAGGACATGCACTCGCAAATTTTCACAATAAGGATACTATCGACAAAAGGCATTACAGACGCTTTACACACCCTCGCGGGGCCCATTTCGATTCCTTGCGGGGAATAAAAGGAAGGGAATTCCTAGGAGCTGTATCTACATGCGCCGGATGTCGCCGACACCATCATCAATAGTGGGCCACGGGAGGCCAGCGCCAACCCCATCCAGATCAGCAACGTTGGCGGCCGGACACGGTGGCCTTGCTCCTGGCCCGGCGAGAGCTTGGGGGCGCGTAGCTATCGTCGCTCGTCTCTGGAGACTCGACAAGCTCGGGAGAGTCGCTGGACCACCAGGAGTCACCCCTGTCGCTGGAGGAGCTGTGGGCGAGGCTAGCGGCAGTCCCGGCGCCAGCCGCTGCGCCATCCTGGCAACCCCCTTCATGGCAGCACTCCAAGCGGCGGCCTTCCTCGTCGAAGACCTTGAAGAATAGCGTGGAGGCACCATCATACTCGAAGTGGATGGCGAGGGCATCATACACGCGGCAGACTTGGGCGCCCTCGCCCCAGCCTCGAGTCATGAAGATCCTCCCGGAGGCGATGACTTCAACCTCCGCTCTAATCGCCGGAGTGTCGCGGTCGGTGTGCTGCAGCCAAAGCTCGAGAGGGCCCCTCGGCGGCATCTCGGCGGTGAAGAACTGTGGGAGGCAAATCCAAGTGCTCGGAGACATCACCGCCCACAGAATGAACTCGCGCGAGGAGTCCACAACATGGACCCCTGGGGCGACGGTGTGTGTCTCCGCAGCACGGCGACCACGGCCCTGACGTGGGCCGAGCGCTCATCGCTCCTCCCTCCAGAACCCTCGGGGTGAGCGTACAAGGGCAACGGGTACCCAGGAGGTGGCCTCTCGTACCACGGCCGCGACACTACCAGCCTCACGACCATCTCACGATGATGGGACCGCCTCTTCTTTGGCGGGAGTAGCTCGGGCTCATTGAGGGGAGTCTTGCCCTTCTCCGCGGCCGAGAACCTCCGTATCGGCGCCATGACCGCACCAGCGAGCAGTGGAGCAAGGAAGAAGAAGAAGCGGGAGAAGCAAGGAAGAGACGGGTGACGGGGACTCAGCCCCCACTTCCCATTTATAGCCAAGGGGAGGCCAACCACTGGCCTCCATGATCTAAGGAAATAATGATCTTTTTTCTACATGCAGCAAGGACCTGTCAAGTCGGGTAGTTGCCGAGGCAGCATGGGGAAGCGGAGACACCCACGTCCAATCAGTCGCCATGCGCCAACCGTGGCCGCAGGATGATGGGGCCCGCGGCGCTCCACGCTTGCCCTTTGGATTCGCCTCGAAGCCAATCCCGAGCGCGCCTTGGGCCTAGGGGCTACTGTCGGCGTTATGGGAACGGGGGTCCCCAGACTTGCTTGCCTGCGGCCCACAGTGTGGCTCCACCAGCAGGCCTGTACGGCCCATCTTCACCAGCAAACATTCAAGACCCTCGCGAGGGGCCAAGCCTCGCGAGGTGGACGACGCAAGACCTCCTCAGGGGTGGCCTCACCAGGCTAGCTCGCGAGGGGTGGAGAGATCAAGTCAAGGGGCACCTCACGAGGTTTCTGTGATGCAAGCCGAATGACTGGAGCCAGGCGGGCGCCAGCACACGCAGTGTCCTCGTTTCCTCTTTGGTGCAAAAGGGGCAAGCGCAGACGAGGAGTCCCGAGGCATCAGGCAAAGGTTTCCATATCAGTGCAAGAAGACCAAGACCAGTAGGACGGAGGTCACCGTGGAGCCCAAGACGGCGTCACCACCAGAGCCTTTGGTAGGCGAAGACTACTTTTGTCAGGATAGCTTGTACTAGTTGTCTCCCTTCAAATTTGGCCATTGTGGGATCCCTTCCCGCTCAATATTTGGGAAGAGGACTAGGGCCTCTATAAATAGGACTAGCCACCACCATAGGGAGGCACCGGGTTCGGACCTAGATCGAATCCATAGCACCCCAACTACTCAAGCTCACCAAGCACAAGAACACCTCTCCTCGCGAGGCTGTTCTTCCCTTGTAACTGTTCATCCTCAGCCCACGAGGCAATCCACCACACCACACTGGAGTAGGGTATTACACCATAGCGGTGGCCCGAACCAGTATAAATCTAGTGTCTCATGTTCTTTGGGTTCGTCGAGCCAGGCCGTGAGATCGTAGAGTGTGCCAGCTAGAGAGGGGGAGAGATCTTTGTGTGCACCCCAGTGTTCGAACCTCAAGGGTTTTGCCGGAACCCGAAATCCGACAAATTCGGTTTGGGCAAAGGGGGCGCGCCCCTCCTCAAGTGGCCTTTTCTCCTCTCCTCCAATAAGGCCCAATAGGACCAATACTTCCCCGGGGGTTCCTGTAACCCCTCGGTACTCCGGTAAAATATCTGAATCACTCAGAACCATTTCGATGTCCGGATATAACCTTCCAACATATGAATCTTTACCTCTCAACCATTTTGAGACTCCTCGTCATGTCTGTGATTTCATCCGGGACTCAGAACAAACTTTAGTCATCAAATCACATAACTCATAATACGAATTGTCATTGAACGTTAAGCGTGCGGACCCGACGGGTTCGAGAACTATGTAGACATGACTGAGACACATCTCCGGTCAACCACCAATAGCGGAACCTGGATCCTCATATTGCCTCCAACATATTCTACGAAGATCTTTATCGGTCAAACCGCATAACGACATGCATCATTCCCTTTGTCATCGGTATGTTACTGGCCCGAGATTCGATCATGGGTATCATCATACCTAGTTCAATCTCATTACTAGCAAGTCTCTTTAATCGTTCCGTAATGTGTCATCCCATAACTAACTCATTAGTCACATTGCTTGCAAGGCTTATGGTGATGTGCATTACCGAGAGAGCCTAGAGATACCTCTCCGATACACGGAGTGACAAATCCTAATCTCGATCTATGCCAACTCAACAAACACCATCGGAAACACCTGTAGAGCATATTTATAATCACCCAGTTATATTGACGTTTTATAGCACACAAGGTGTTCCTCTGGTATTCAAGAGTTGCATAATCTGATAGTCAAAGGAATATGTATAAGTCATGAAGAAAGCAAGAGCAATAAAACTAAACGATCAACATGTTAAGCTAACGAATGGGACTTTTCCATCACCTCATTCTCCTAATGATGTGATCCCGTTCATCAAATGACAACACATATCTATGGTGAGGAAACTTAACCATCTTTGATGAACGAGCTAGTCAAGTAGAGGCTTACTAGGGACATGGTGTTTTGTCTATGTATCCACACATGTATCAAGTTTCCGGTTAATCAATTCTAGCATGAATAATAAACATTTATCATGATATAAAGAAATAACAACTTTATTATTGCCTCTAGGGTATATTTCCTTTAGTCTCCCACTTGCACTAGAGTCAATAATCTAGTTCACATCACCGTGTGATTTACATCAATAGTTCACATCACCACATGATTAACACCCATAGTTCACATCGCCATGTGACCAACACCCAAAGGGTTTACTAGAGTCAATACTCTAGTTCACATCGCCATGTGATTAACACCCAAAGAGTACTAAGGTGTGATCATGTTTTGCTTGTGAGAGAAGTTTAGTCAACGGGTCTGCCACATTTAGATCCGTATGTATTTTGCAAATTTGTATGTCTACAATGCTCTGCATGGAGCTACTCTAGCTAATTGCTCCCACTTTCAATATATATATCCAGATTGACACTCAAAGTCATCCAGATCGCTGTTAAATCTTGCATCGATGTAACTCTTTACGATGAACTCTTTATCACCTCCATAATCGAGAAATATTTCCTTAGTCCTCTAAGGATAATTTTGATCGGTGTCCAGTGATCTACTCCTGGATCGCTATTGAACCCCTTTGCCAAACTCATGTCAAGTTAAAAAATAGGCCTGGTATATAGCATGCATACTTTATATAACCTATGACGGAGGCATAGGGAATGACTTTCATTCTCTTTCTATATGCTGCCATGGTCGGGTTTTGAGTCCTACTCAACTTGACACCTTGCAACACAGGCAAGAACTCCTTCTTTGACTGTTCCATTTTGAACTACTTTAAAATCTTGTCGAGGTATGTTCTCATTGAAAAAAATTATCATGCGTCTTGATCTATCTCTATAAATCTTGATGCTCAATATGTTAGCAGCTTCACCGAGGTCTTTCTTTGAAAAACTCCTTTCAAACACTCCTTTATGCTTTCCAAAAAATTCTACATCATTTCTGATCAACAATATGTCATTCACATATACTTATCAGAAAGGCTGTAGTGCTCCCACTCACTTTCTTGTAAATACAAGCTTCTCCAAAAGTCTGTATAAAACCATATGCTTTGATCACACTATCAAAGCGTATATTCCAACTCCGAGAGGTTTGCACCAGTCCATAAATGGATCGATGTAGCTTGCACACTTTGTTAGCACCTTTAGGATCGACAAAACCTACTGGTTGCATCATATACAACTCTTCTTTAAGAAATCCATTAAGGAATGTAGTTTTGACATCCATTTGCCAAATTTCATAATCATAAAATGTGGCAATTGCTAACACGATTCGGACAAACTTAAGCATTGCTACGAGTGAGAAAATCTCATCCTAGTCAACACCTTGAACTTGTCGAAAACCTTTTGCGATAAGTCGAGCTTTGTGGATAGTAACACTACCATCAGCGTCCATCATCCTCTTGAAGATCCATTTATTCTCTATGGCTCGCCGGCATCGGGCAAGTCAACCAAAGTCCACATTTTGTTCTCATACATGGATCCCATCTCAGATTTCATGGCCTCAAGCCATTTCGTGGAATCTGGGCTCATCATCGCTTCCTCATAGTTCGTAGGTTGATCATTGTCTAGTAAAATGACTTCCAGAACAGGATTACCGCAACACTCTGGTGCGGACCGTACTCTGGTTGACCTAAGAGGTTTGGTAGTAACTTGATCAGAAGTTTCAGGAACATCATCATTAACTTCCTCACTAATTGGTGTAGGCATCACTGGAACTAATTTCTGTGATGAATTATATTCCAATTCGGGAGAAGGTACAATTACCTCATCAAGTTCTACTTTCCTCCCACTCACTTCTTTCGAGAGAAACTCCTTCTCTAGAAAGGATCCATTCTTAGCAACGAATATCTTGCCTTCGGATCTGTGATAGAACGTGTACCCAACAGTCTCCTTTGGGTATCCTATGAAGAGCATTTCTCCGATTTGGGTTCGAGCTTATCAGTTTGAAAGTTTTTCACATAAGCATCGCAACCCCAAACTTTAAGAAACGACGGCTTTGGTTTCTTGCCAAACCATAGTTCATATGGTGCTGTCTCAACGGATTTAGATGGTGCCCTATTTAATGTGAATGCAGCTGTCTCTAATGCATAACCCCTAAAACGATAGTGGTAAATCGGTAAGAGACATCATAGATCGCACCATATCTAATAAAGTACAGTTACTATGTTCGGACACACCATTACGTTGTGGTGTTCTAGGTGGCGTGAGTTGCGAAACTCTTCCACATTGTTTCAAATGAAGACCAAACTCGTAACTCAAATATTCACCTCCACGATCACATCGTGGAAACTTTATTTTCTTGTTACGATGATTTTCTACTTCACTCTGAAATTCTATGAACTTTTCAAATGTTTCAGACTTATGTTTCATTAAGTAGATATACCCATATATGCTCAAATCATATGTGAAGGTCAGAAAATAATGATACCTGCCGCGAGCCTCAACACTCATCAGACTGCATACATCAGTATGTATTATTTCCAATAAGTCAGTTGTTTGCTCCATTGTTCCGGAGAACGGAGTTTTAGTCATCTTGCCCATGAGGCATGGTTCGCACGCATCAAGTGATTCCAAAAGCCCATCAGCATGGAGTTTCTTCATGTGCTTTACACCAATATGACCTAAACAGCAGTGCCATAAATATGTTGCACTATCATTATCAACTTTGTATCTTTTGGTATCAATATTATCTATATGTGTATCACTACGATCAAGATTCAATAAACCATTCACATTGGTGTATGACCATAGAAGGTTTTATTCATATAAACAGAACAACAATTATTCTCTGACTTGAATGAATAACCGTATTGCAATACACATGATCTAATCATATTAATGCTCAACGTAAACACCAAATAACATTTATTTAGGTTCAATTCTAATCCCTTAGGTAGAGGGAGTGTGCGATGGTGATCGTATCAACCTTGGAATTACTTCCAACACACATCGTCACCTTGTCCTTAACTAGTTTGTGTTTATCTTACAACTCCTATTTCAAGTTACTACTCTTAGCAACTAAACCAGTATCAAATACCGAGGCATTGCTATAAATACTAGTAAAGTACACATCAATAATATGTATATCAAATATACCTTTGCTCACTTTTCCATCCTTCTTATCTGCCAAGTATCTAGGGCAGTTCCACTTCCAGTGACCATTCCTTTTGCAGTAGAAGCACTCAGTTTCAGGCTTTGGTCTGGCTTTGGGCTTCTTTATGGGAGTGAAAACTTTCTTTCCATTCTTTTGAAGTTTTCCCTTTCTTCCCCTTGACCTTTTCTTGAAACTAGTGGTGTTGTTAACCATCAACACTTGATGCTTTTTCTTGATTTCTACCTTTGCTGATTTCAGCATTGCGAAGAGCTTGGGAATCGTTTTTCTTCATCCCTCGCATATTATAGTTCATCACGAAGTTCTAGTAACTTGGTGATAGTGACTATAGAACTCTGTCAATCACTATCTTATGGGGAAGATAAACTCCCACTTGATTCAATCGATCGTAGTACCCAAACATTCTGAGCATATGCTCACTAGCTAAGCTATTCTCCTCCATCTTGTAGGCAAAGTACTTTGTCAGAGGTCTCATACCTCTTAACATGGGGATGAGTCCAAAATACCAATTTCAACTCTTAGAACATCTCATATGCTCCGTGTCGTTCAAAACATTTTTGAAGTCCCAGTTCTAAGCCATAAAGCATGGTGCACTAAAATATCAAGTAGTCATCATACCGAGCTTGTCAAATGTTCATAACATTTGCATCTGCTCCTGCAATAGTTCTGTCACCTAGCGGTGCATCAAGGACATAATTCTTCTATGCAGCAATGAGGATAATCCTCGGATCACGGACCTAGTCCACATCATTGCAACTATCATCTTTCAACTTAGTTTTTCTCCAGGAACATATCATAAATAAAACGGGGAAGCTATACGCGACCTACTGATCTACAACATAGATATGCAAAAACTATCAAGACTAAGTTCATGATAAATTAAGGTTCAATTAATCATATTACTTAAGAACTCCCACTTAGATAGACATCCCTCTAGTCATCTAAATGATCACGTGATCCATATCAACTAAACCATGTCCGATCATCACATGAGATGGAGTAGTTTTCAACGGTGAACATCTCTATGTTGATCATATCTACTATATGATTCACGTTCGACCTTTCGATCTCAGTGTTCTGAGGCCATATGTGCATATACTAGGCTCGTCAAGTTTAACCGGAGTATTCTGCACGTGCAAAACTAGCTTGCACCGGTTGTATGTGAACATAGAGCTTATCACACCAGATCATCAGATGGTGTCTCGGCACGACAAACTGTAGCAACGGTGCATACTCAGGGAGAACACTTATACCTTGAAATTTAGTGAGGGATCATCTTATAATGCTACGGCCGTACTAAGCAAAATAAGATGCATAAAAGATAAGCATCACATGCAATCAAAATATGTGACATGATATGGCCATCATCATCTTGTGCCTTTGATCTCCATCTCCAAAGTACGGTCATGATCTCCATCGTCACCGGCATGACACCATGATCTCCATCATATTGATCTCTATCAACGTGTCGTCACATGGTCGTCTCGCCAACTATTGCTTTCGCAATATTGCTATCGCATAGCGATAAAAAAAAGCAATTATATGGCGCTTGCATCTTATGCAATAAAGAGACAACCATAAGGCTCCTGTCAGTTGCCGATAACTTAAAAAAATATGATCATCTCATACAACAATTTATATCTCATCACGTCATGATCATATCACATCACAACATGCCCTGCAAAAACAAGTTAGACGTCATCTACTTTGCTGTTGCAAGTTTTACCTAGCTGCTATAGGCTTCTAGCAAGAACCGTTCTTACCTACGCATCAAAACCACAACGATTTTTCATCAAGTGTGTTGTTTTAACCTTCAACAAGGACCGGCCATAGTCAAACTCCATTCAACTAAAGTTGAAGAAATAGACACCCGCCAGCCACCTGTGTGCGAAGCACGTCGGTAGAACCAGTCTCATGAATGCGATCATGTAATGTTGATCCGGGCCACTTCATTCAACTATACCGCCGAATCAAAATAAGACGTTGGTGGTAAGCAGTATGACTATTATCGCCCACAACTCTTTGTGTTCTACTCGTGCATATCATCTACGCATAAACCTGGCTCTGATACCACTGTTGGGGAACATAGTAATTCAAAAAAATTCCTACGATCACGCAAGATCTAACAAGGAGATGCATAGTAACGACTGGGAGAGTGTGTCCATGTACCCTCGTAGACCGAAAGAGGAAGCATTTAGTAACGCGGTTGATGTAGTCGAATGTCTTCACGATCCAACCGATCCAAGTACCGAACGTACGGCACCCCCGTGTTCAGCACACGTTCAGCACGATGACGTCCCTCGAGCTCTTGATCCAGCTGAGGATGAGGGAGAGTTCTGTCAGCACGATGGCGTGGCGACGGTGATGATGAAGTTACGGCGCAGGGCTTCTCCTAAGCACTACGACGATATGACCGAGGTGTTGAACTATGGAGGGGGGCACCGCACACGGCTAAGAGATTGTCTATTGTGCCTTTGTGGTGCCCCCCGCCTCCGTATATAAAGGGGGGAGGAGGAGTCCTACTTGGACTCCTAGTCCAAGTAGGATTCGGCCCCCCTCCTTCCTTCCACCGGAGAGAGAAAGGGGAAGGGAGAGGGAGGGAGAAGGAAAGAGGGGGCGCCCCCTTCCCCTAGTCCATTCGGTTTGGGCAAGGGGGGCGCCCCTCCCCACGTGGCCTTTTCTCCTCTCCTCCGATAAGGCCCAATAGGCCCAATACTTCCCCCGGGGGGTTCCGGTAACCCCTCGGTACTCCGGTAAAATATCTGAATCACTCGAAACCATTCTGATGTCTGAATATAACATTCCAATATATGAATCTTTACCTCTCGACCATTTCGAGACTCCTCGTCATCTTCGTGATCTCATCCAGGCTCCGAACAAACTTCGGTCATCAAATCACAGAACTCATAATACAAATTGTCATTGAACGTTAAGCGTGCGGACCCTACGGGTTCGACAACTATGTAGACCTGACCGAGACACATCTCCGTCAATAACCAATAGCGGAACCTGGATGCTTATATTGGCTCCTACATATTCTACGAAGATCTTTATCGATCAAACCACATAACAACATGCCTCATTCCCTTTGTCATCAGTATGTTACTTGCCCGAGATTGGATTGTCGGTACCATCATACCTAGTTCAATTTGGTTACCGGCAAGTCTCTTTACTCGTTCCGTAATGCATCATCCCATAACTAACTCATTAGTCACATTGCTTGCAAGGCTTATAGTGATGTGCATTACCGAGAGGGACCAGAGATACCTCTCCAATACACGGAGTGACAAATCCTAATATCGATCTATGCCAACTCAACAAACACCATCGGAAACACCTATAGAGCATCTTTACAATCACCCAGTTACGTTGTGACATTTGATAGCACACAAGGTGTTCCTCCGGTATTCGGGAGTTGCATAATCCCATAGTTAAAGGAATATGTATAAGTCATCAAGAAAGCAATAGCAATCAAACTAAACAATAAACATGCTAAGCTAACTGATTGGTCTTTTCCATCATGTCACTCTCCTAATGATGTGATCCCATTCATCAAATGACAACACATGTCTATGGTCAGGAAACTTAACCATCTTTGATGAACGAGCTAGTCAAGTAGATGCTTACTAGGGACACGGTGTTTTGTCTATGTATCCACACATGTATCAAGTTTCCGGTGAATACAATTCTAGCATGAATAATAAACATTTATTATGGTATAAGGTAATAACAACTTTATTATTGCCTCTAGGGCATATTTCCTTCAGAAACTCTTGCTAAACTTGCAACTGAACAACAAACTGCTATGGAACATATACAAAAGTTGCTAGACAAAAGCGATGACATGTTGGACACAGAAATGAATCGAACTCAGTCCTTAATTGAAGACATTAAAAATCTTCACGTTAAGTACGAAGAACTTGAAAGTCGTCATGAATCACTCTCAGCTACTCATGAGAAGCTCTATGATTATCTTCAAAGGAAGCAAGATCTAGAGAATCTGAGAGCGTCTCATGAAGATCTTCAAAAGGAGAACGATTCACTTCATGCTCAACTGATCAGTTCTGCTCAGGGAGATTTTGTGCCACCATGTTTAAAATGTCCTGAGCGTGATAATGTTGTCTCTGTTGCTGAATGTTCTACTGCTGCTAATGTTGCAAAATCTTCAACTGCTGATGTGGTGACTAACCCCTCATCTGAGGATACCACTACTATTGCTGATGAGAATGCTAGGTTGAATACATTGCTTGAAACAGACATATATAAAAGCCTCAAAGGGCATCAGACACTATGTGATGTCCTCAAGAAATAGATTCTGAACCAAAACCCTAGGGAAGAGGGTGTTGGGTTCGAGAGGGAAATGAATGTTGATGGTTCATACTGGAAGCCTGAGCAGTACCCCAAAACCACATGGGTTGCTGCAAAGGGCCCCTCAGTGGACCCATCTACCTTATATGGTTTCACTTGTGATAACCCTATTATCATTGATGAATACCTTGACGCCAATTATAAGATGTTTAAGAATCAGAATGGTGAAGTGTTTGCCAGGTTTATTGGTACTAACTGCAGGAATGGACCACCCTTGAAGAAGAACTGGGCGCCCAAAAGTTGTCTTGAGAAGATTCCTGTCAATGTCATCATCACACCACCTGGGAAGAAGAAAAACCCCAGACCAAAGGCTTCATATGGTCCAAAGGCTTCATACAGACAGAGGACCTCCCAGGGTCACCCTAACGCCAAAGTTTTGTAGGGAAACCATACTCAGACTTATGAATATGAGCGTGTTTCTTCAAACCGCTATGTTCATAAAACCAAGAACTTGTCTGCTTATTCTTATGAGTATTATTCACCTCGTGCAAGGCTATTTGCTAGGGCTCCAAAGCCAAAGTTCTCAGATGCTGCACTTAGACTCATTGCTTTTAGGACACCCCTGAAGATGTGGGTGGTTAAGAAGAATTAACTTTCTTTTGTAGCGAAAGGTCTCCAGCCGATAATCAAAGGCATCAGGCACTAATTCTGGGGACCTAAAACATCTTGTGGATGCAAGATAAAGTGCCAACATGGTCTCACTATGTATTTTGTCCCAAGATTTATTGGCAATCATCCTATCTACCCTAACAAGGATCTGAATTTTGATAGTATGCTTGTTCGTCAAATGTTTATGCTTCACACTTCTCTTTCTGAAGCCAATCCCCCAAATTGCACTATAGGGTATGGCTCCGAAGGCTACTGAGTGGATTACAGATAGTGGATGCACTAACCACATGACTAGTGATCGAAGTCTTCTTATGGATTCAACCCTACATTCGATTGACAAAAGTCACATCACATTTGCTGACACCAGTAAAAGCAAGGTATTGGGCCTAGGTAGAGTTGCAATCTCAAAAGAATCAGCACATGGATGAAGTGGTGCTTGTTGAATCCTTTGGTTTCAACTTAATGTCTGTCTCAATGCTTTGTGATCTAAACATGATTGTGATATTTGGAAAGTATCGTTGCCTTGTGCTTATGGAATCTGACAAATCTCTAGTCTTCAAAGGGTATCGAAGAGATGATTTGTATATGATAGACTTCTCCGCAGGACCACAACTTGTTGTATGTCTTCTAGCAAAAGCTTTAGAGTGTTGGCTTTGGCATCAGAGGCTAGGGCATGCGGGCATGAGGAACTTGCACACTCTCGTGAAGAAGAAGCATGTCATTTGCATCAAGGGCGTCAAGTTCAAGAAGGATCATCTGTGTGGTGCCTGTGAAACCGGAAAGATGACAAGGGCCAAGCATCCCTCAAAGACAATCATGACGACAACACGTCCCTTCGAGCTGCTTTACATGGACTTATTTGGCCCTACTCACTACTCTACTCTTACTACCAGTGCATGCCTCTATGGCTTCATTATTGTTCATGATTACTCAAGATACACATGGGTGCACATAATTCTCTACAAGACTGAAGTGCACACTACAAAAAAAAGACACATCCGTGACATTTTGGGTCGAACGAATTTTTTTCCTGACATGCTTAAGACACTTCTATGACGATAATTGTGACAAAACCCGGTATCATCATAGATGTGGTGGGCTCCTACTTCTATGACAAAAAATCATGATAGAAAATGGGCTTTTCGTCCTGGGCGGGCCGGAGACGCGGCTGCATGACATTCTTTGGGCCATCCATGATGGAAAAAGCTATGGTAGAAGCGAGGGAGAGGAAAATATCGAGGAGTTCCCGGTTACGATGGGTGGTCAGGGCCGAGCGATGCATGGAGGTTTGCGCATTTCTCTCGTACATGTACGTGTGTGTGTGAGAGAGAGAGAGAGAGAGAGAGAGGCGTTGCGCTCTAACTGAACCTGAGCAAGGTGTTGGGCTCTAACTGAACCCGAGCAGTTGCACTAGCTATGTTAATGAACCCCGATCGATCGATCCCTTGCTGTTAACTGAACCCGAGTGATTCCTTCGCTACTGCTGCTAACTGAAGCCGATCGAACCCTGCTGCCTCCTTTCCTTGATGAACAGTGAGCGTTGTTGGGGGGTTTGGATGAACAGTTCCCGGTGGGGGTTGGATGAATAGGACCCCATGGTAGTAGAGGTTGTTGCCGCTGGATGAACAGGACCATGATCGAGCCAGTTGGGGTGGATGAACAGGACCCCGTGGAGGCTGGTTGAACAGTAGCCAGTGGAGGGCTAGATGAACAGTAGCCCGTTGAGGGGTGGTTGAACAGGACACCGTGGAGAGGGATGATTGAACAGTAGTCGGTGGAGGCTGGATGAACAGGAGCCCGTGGATGAACAGTCACAGGTGGAGGCTAGAGGAGGTTGACGGTAGACGAACAGTAGCCCATGGAGGCAGTCGACGGTGGAGATGAACGGTATCCCGTGTAGTCCCGTTCCGCGGTACGCCACACCCCTCCCGATGAATAGGACCCCCGTTTCGACCGTAGCGCTCCAACACAAGTCCGTTTCCTCCGTTTTGCAGTATGCCACACCCCTCCCGATCAACAGGGCCCCGTTTCGACCATAGGAGGTCCAAAAGAAGCCCATTTCCTCCATTTTGCGGTACGCCAGACCCCTCCCGATGAACAGGATCCTGTTTCAACTGTGGCCGGTCAAACACAAGGCCGTATCCTCTGTTCTGCAGTACACCAGGCCTCGTTTTGATTGGCTGTTCCATCCAAGCCAGTTGGCTCGAGATGAACATGACGTATTTTGTTGCCTCCCGATGAACACGACGCATTCTGTTGCCTCCCCATGAACATGATGACGCGATTTCTCCGTTCCGACCCAGCCATGTACACGAGCCCTGGCCGTACGTATGCGCGAGTAGACGTTCGAGACCCCGCTCGTATGTATGTACGTGGCCGTTTTTTTGGCGTGTGGCTGTATGTACGTGTACACAGTTTAGACGGGACAGCTTGAACTGCTACGTGGGGGGCTCTACTATGACATGTTCCGCTACTTACTCAGCCATGGTTCATCGTTGCAGAGCGACCGATCGACCAATATGTACGTACACATTCCGACAAGACATACAACGGTACATAGATTTCGACTGGGTGGGTCCCAACTGTCAGGGAGGATAAGGACGCACTTCCTTCCGTGCGAAGATGTAGCTGCTGGGTCCCAGCTGTCAGGGGAGTATTTTTTTCCCGTAATAAGGATGCACTTCTTTGCGTGCGAAGATGTAGCTGGTGGGTCCCAGCACTCAGGGGGAGAAAACATTATTTTTTAGGGTAAAAAGGATGCAGTTGCATGCATGCGTCCATGGGTGTGGTGCGTCCCCACTGTCAGCCGCTCACGTACAGTCATCTTCCGATGACTCTCGTTTGTTGACCACATTGACCACACCATGCCGAGCGCACCAAGTCCGGTGGACGATGGCGAGGCCCCGGACTGGAATAACCCGGGGATGGGGAAGACGCGGCAGTGGAGTCGCAAATGGAGAGGAGTGGGAAAGTTCACTGGTTCGGGTGCGCGGCAGCACTGTCGCCCATGGGAGACATGAGCAAGAACAGAGGTTGAAGAAGGAGCACGGTTGTTGGATTAACATCCAACGGTCTAGCTGCTAGAATCATTTGTCGATTAAGTTGACAAAGCCCTGTGTACACGTCTGCTTAGTAGGCCCCCAAGTCATCCACCAAATCTGTTAGGTACTAGCTATCATCGAGAGGAATAGTTTTTTGCATAACAAGGAGTCACTTCCTTCCGTGCGAAGATACAGCCGATGGGTCCCAGCTGTCAGGGGGAGGAAACATCTTAATAAGGAGGAACTTTCCTTGCGTGCAACCATGGACCACGTGGGTCCCAGCCTGTGACGCCCTCGATTCAATCATACACTAATCATACACGCAAATGTGTACGATCAAGATCAAGGACTCACGGGAAGATATCACAACACAACTCTAGACACAAATTAAAATAATACAAGCTTTACATTACAAGCCAGGGGCCTCGAGGACTCTAATACATAAGCTCGAATACACAAGACTCAGCGGAAGCAACAATATCTGAGTATAGACATGAGTTAAACAAGATTACCTTAAGAAGGCTAGCACAAAAGCAACAATGATCGAAAAGGCAAGGCCTCCTGCCTGAGAGCCTCCTAACTACTCCTAGTCGTCGGCGGTCTTCACGTAGTAGTAGGCATCCTCCGGGTAGTAGTAGTCATCAGTGGCGTCGTCTGGCTCCTGGGCTCCGTCATCTGGTTGCAACAATCGGGTATGGGGGAAAAGAAGTAGCAAAGCAACCGTGAGTACTCATTCAAAGTACTCGCAAGACTTACATCAGATCTAAACTAAGTATGCATCTGTATCAAAGGAATGGGTTGTATCTGTGGACTAAACTGCAGAATGCCAGAAGGGAAGGGAAAGCCTAGCCTATCGAAGACTAGCATCTTCTGGAAACCACCATCTTGCAGCAACAGGAGGGAGTAGAGTAGCATAAAGTAAAGTAGCAGTAATGTTATCAACCTCGGCCAGAGATCCTTTCTCGACTCCCTGGGAGAAAGCAATCCCAGAGCCATATTATCCAAGTGTCAACACATTCCAAAACTCATCACCATCCAGTTCTCATCACAAGTATCCAGTTCTAGTTGTATCGATTGGGATACAACTCCAAGTGTCCGTTACCGTAGGGCAGGCTATCGATAGATGTTTTCTTCCCTGCAAGGGTGCACCAACTTACCCACCATGCTCGATTAACTCCGGCCGGACACACTTTCCTGGGTCATGCTCGTTCTCGGCCAAACAATACGCCGCAACCCGACCTAGGCTTAATAGAGAGGTCAACACGCTGGACTAAACCTATGCCCCCAGGGGTCATGGGCCATCTCCCCGGGAACTCCTGCACGTTGCGTATGCGGCCGGTGAGCAGACCTAGCTACCTCCTTCAACAAGGCAGGAGATTACGCAGTCCAACTCGGCGCGTGCCGCTTAGTCGCTGACGTCTATTAAGCTTCGGCTGATGTATATGACGCAGAACGCCCATACTATGCCCACGTGATGGTTAGTGTTATCAGGCCAAAGGCCCCTCAGATCAAATATCCAAACCGTACTGGATTAGGAGCACGCGGTAACGAGCAGAGACTCATGATCGATGTGACCCCATCGCCCCGTCTCAAGTACTTGCGGCAAGGGCTAAGAATGCCCGGCCACGCCTCGTAAGTATCTCGCGGGCACCTTCCAGGTTAACCCGACTCCACATCACTCGCTATTAAGCTCGCGCGGGTACCCCTCAGGGCCGACCCGTCTTTAGTAACATGGCTCAGTGCAAAGTCATATTAACCATAGTAACTGTGTGTATAACACCAAGGGGAAAACCCGAGGAATCACCCCCGGTGAATTCCACCCGATGTTGTCATCCAGGTGAACATAAGAGGATCCACCCTCGAGGTTCATGCTTGAGGGGTTGCACGACAGAGCCGTAACAGAAGTGGTTAAGGAGGAAATCACCCTCGATGACCACAACCGGATAGCTACACTACAGAGATCTCATCAGGAGTGATGTATGAGGTTCCACCCTCGGCACTCGATGGTAACTCTGCAGAGTCGAGCAACAAAAAGGGGAAAGTAATGTGCGGTGTCGGGGCCTGGACGTCGATCACGTTGATGGAGTCATCGAACATAAAGCGGGGCAGCTGAGACAAGGTGGGGGTCACTGATGGATCTCTAACCAACCTATACTAAGCAGTTTAGGATAAGCAGATAAGGTATGAAAGCAGGTAACAACAACAGGCTATGCATCAGAGTAGGATCATACAGAAAGCAGTAGTAGTTCTAATGCAAGCATGAGAGGGAAAGAAATGGGCGATATCAGAATGCTCAAGGAGGGTTTGCTTGCCTGGAAGCTCTGTGAAAAAGGAAGAAGTGCCGTCGACGTAGTCGATCACAAGGGCATCAGCAGCGGTCTCGAGGTCTACCGGAGAAGAAGAGGGGGAAGAAACGGTAAATACATGCAAGCATAAGCATAACAAGACAATAAGCGGTGCTAGAGGTGTTCTAACGCAGCACTAGGCGATACTGGCGAAGGAGGATAACATCCGGGAAAGTTTTCCCGGTTCCGGACGTCTGTCAGACAGATGAACCGGAGGGGAAAAATTCAACGTTTGCTATGCTAGAGACGTGTGATAGACGAACGGAGGGCGTATTCGGATTCGTCTTGTTTTTCTGAGCAACTTTCACGTATAAACTTTTTCATCCGAGTTACGGATAATTTTCTATGATTCTCTAAAGTTTTAAAAAATGTTTTAAATTTTGTATTAAATTTTAAATCCGAATTGACCAAGTCAAATTGACTGGTCAAAAGGGGAGGTAGTGTCCCACATGTCACTGTCAAATGTGTCAATAAATCATCTAACTAATTTAATGGGGGAGGGGCCCACTTGCCATAGACTACAAACTAACCTAACACAAATTACCCTAACTAACATCTAATTAGGCCCTAGTTAAATGATTTGGCTGGATGTACAGAGAGCCGACCAGCCTCACACGGACGTGCAAACAGCATAGGCCAGCCATGGCCATGGCACGGGAGCAACTGGATATGCGCGTGGGTTGGGCAGCTGCAGCGCGAGCAACAGCCATGCACACATCACTGGCAGCAGCAGCGGGCCAGTAGCAAGCAGCAGAAGCAATAGCGGCAGTAGCGGCAACAGTCAGCAGCGGCAGCAGCAGGCAGGCGCCCGACAACAAACAAAGGTGACACGGATGGGTGTGCGCATGCGTTGGGCGCGGCCGGAGCGTCGCACACGCAGGGGCAGGGGGCACGCGGGGCACGGTGAGTACACGGAGCTCGGCATGGAAGCAAGCTAGCGGCCATGGCGGACGGAGCTCACGGGGCGGCGCTAGGGCGGCGAATAAGCAACAGGGAGAAGGGGGTTTTTAGGAGAGGAGCTCACCGCAGTTCCAGGGGCGAGCTCGTGGAGGCCTGGGGTGCAGTGAGGTTACGAATCCGTCGATGGCGTCGCGGTGCCTGGATGTTGTAGATGATGTCGATCCCTGTGTTGTGGCGGTCTCCGGCTCGATCTGGTACCCAGAACGGACGAAGACAACCACGTCGGACCTCTTGGACGTGCTCCCGTGCACCAGAGACGTCAACGTCCGCGGGATCGATGGCGACGCGTCGACGACCGCGGTCGGGTGAACGAGACAGAGGAGGAGAGGGCGATAGCGGCACGAGGGAAAGGAAGTGGGGGTGCTAGGGTTCCGGGGTCGAGGGGTGAGCTCTTAACCATCAGGGAGGACCGTGCGATGGTCGGCGCGTGGCCAATCCCCGCCATGGACGATGCTCAGGCGGCCAGCTCGCCTTCTGTGAACAGAAGGATGAGGAGGGAGGGGAAGTTGGGCCTCAGGCGCTGTGCACTTGTGGCCCAAGTGTACAGTGGACTTTTTGTTTTCTTTTCTAAATTTTTGTATTTATTTCACCATTGTTTTCTATTTAAACACTACAGTTAATGAACTTAGGTAATCTTGAAATCTGGCACATAATTCAAGGACAACATCGTGGTGTTGCATAAAAAGTTTTAGAGCCAATGGAATTGTTCGAACATTTTTACAAATTGAATAGGTCAATTAATATGTTGTTGGACCACTTTATATTTTCCTAGGAATTAAGTGGTGAGTCAAATGATGTTGGTTTCTACATGATAATTAGAAAGTGAATATTTGTAACCCAACAAACATTTTTGTCTGCATGTTTGACAATTTGAATTTGGACTTCAATTTGAATTTGAATTCGACTTATGCCTTGGATCAGATGAGGATTAGCAACAGTAAGAGTGATGACCTGGCATCATTTGCATGAGATAACTGTAGTTTAATTACCCGGGCATCACACAGCCGTCAGGCTCTCCATGTATAATCCTCTTCCGATGACACTCATTTGTTGACCACGCCGCGCCGAGCGCAGCGAGGCGGTGGACGATGGCGAGGCCCCAGACTGGAACGACCCGGAGATGGGGAAGACGCGGCAGTGGAGTCATTGACGGAGAGGAGTGGGAAACTTGACTGGTTCGGGTGCGGGATGGGCCTACACTCAGCAGAGAATAACAGTAGGTGCGGAGTGGAGGGATGGCCTGGCCGTCGGCGGGGTAGTGTTTTACTGTGAGGCGCGCAAAACAACGCCATTTGACGCTGGAGGCTGGAGCAGGCGGTCCCGACAGCGCTAGGGGAAGAAGACGAGAAATTGAAGAAGAATGTCGGTCGTTGGATGTAAATCCAACGCCTTTCTTAGGCTTCGACCTACTGGCCCACATGTCAGCCAGTCCATTTGTTTTTTTCGTCCCTCTGGTGGGCTGGGTGAAACAATGATGTAGCATCTATGCAGCCCGTTTATAAATATGGTAGAATTTAAATCCCATTTGCATTTTTCTTGAAATCCGCGGACTTGCTGGGCCTGGTGAAAATATCATGTTGGGCTGGACGGAGAAATGTTATAAAAACATAAACACATGATTGCACGTCTATTACTGCATTGGGCAGTAAAATCTTTGCAAGCTTATGTACGCAATCACTAGGAGTTAACTTGCCAAGTTATATATAAACAATTATTATTATTACTTTGTAAGAACTTTCAATTTATGAAATAAAATATCATTTTAATTTGATGAGTTAATAGGATGTGGGGTATTATTATTTTTTAGGCTAGATGTGGGACAGTTGAGTTGGTTCTAGGGAATAGTACTGGGAGAAAACTCAATTTACATCGAAAAAGAAAGTGGGAGAAAATTCAGATATAGGATTAATGAAAACGAAAAATAAAGGAAGTGGGAAGGTCTATAAAATGGTTGGACGAATGACGGGTTTAACGGAATCTTATGTTGTTTCTATTATATATATGTAATAAAATAAGATATAAATATATATATATATATACTATTATAGAAGGGAGAACATAGGTTCAGTTTTGTATTCTTATAGAAAAATAGAACTGAGTTGTGCGTCGTCTTGAAAAAACAAACATAACTTGGGCTGCTGATATTATAGACAAGCTAGGTTGGGAGGCCCAGAGGCTGCTTGATATCTGCTGGATCCAAAAAAACGTTGAAACAATGTCGTGGGCTTCCCATGTTAAACAACAAAACCTAGGCCATGGACCTGGTGGGCCCGGGACTGTCAGCTTCTTGATGAACAGTTGTCTCTCGGTTCCTCTTATTTGCTTGCCATGTTGGGAACGACACACGGCGGCACCGCGGCGAGAGCACCAAGGCGGAGGACAACGTCGAGACCTTAGACCGAACAAACCGGAGCGAGGGAAGACGCAAGCGGAGGGGAGTATGAGGGTTGACTTGTTCGAGTGCAAGGTGGGCCGATGAAGCTGCCGCCGTCGGACAATGTGTGGGAGTAGAGGGATGGCCAACCGTTGTATAGGAAGAGGATGAAAGATTGAAAAAAATAAAGAAATACAAATGGATAGGTGGTTGGTCCCATATGTCTATGTACGAGACCTGATGGGTCCACCTGAGAAGGGGAATGCGTTGGGAGGAAGGAGATTCAAAGCACGACAGCCGAGTGAACTAGTTTTTTTCAAACAGATGAGTGAACTAGTTACATACATAAGCAAATAGCCACTAAAAAAGCAAACAGGTTAATGGGTTCTTAGAAGAAATATTTCGGACAAAACAGATAATTACGACACATAGGCTAATGCATGAAACACTCAGACGATAAAGGTGCTTATAAATAGATAAAGTACAGCATCTAAACCTTCCTGGCATGCTTGATCATGACACTGCGGCTGTCCGTGTACTTGTCGGTTACGGGAAGCAGACACGCCCTCATGTCCAAGATCCTCTTGTACATGTCATAGCATGCTTATGCGTCCTTGGCCGTGTAGGTTATGTAGGCTAGATTCAGAGGTACCTCCCACGTGTTCAGGTCCTTGGTATAGTTGTCTTCTTTCATGTTGGCGTAGCTGGGTCGATGATCGTCTCGGCGAGGTCAACCACGGAGTCCTTTTCCTGCCCATTGCTGATGATCTTGTATTGCTTTTGGATGTCGACAAGCTTGTTGCACCAGATGGTCGAATCGTTGCGTTCTTCCTTCTCTCCACCTTAGCGAAGGTGCAATCGGCGCTGCCGATGAAACGGGCAAATGCTCCAGAACTTCTGATGGCCCTACAGCAGTGGTAGACAAGAACCTCATCCCGCACGCATACCTAGGCGACCGTGATCCGCTGGTCCCTGTCAGGAGACGAATGGATGGGCACAAGGTCTTGTCCTGCGACCTTGTGCTTTCTCGTCCTGTAGGTACTGCTTGAAGTCGGCGAGGCAGAGCTTCACCGAGTCTAGATCATTGGTGTACATCACATTCAACTTGGTGCAGCCATGGGACTTAACGGAGAACTCAAAGGTGAACTCCTTGCTGAAGTCCATATCTAGCAGGCTCACCCCTCGGATCGACATTGGAGTCTCTTCACATGAACGAGTGGATAGGCGGTGGCGGCAGTTCGTTTTTTAGCTCTTGGGGAACTAGATTCAATAGTAAACTGAGTGTGTATAGGCGACAACAGTTACTACCCCTCCCTTGCCCGTTGGATGCCTGGCAGAACATGCACCCTCGGCGCATTCAAATGCCTCCATTAAGAAACCTATTCCGGCCACACGTCGGTTCATAAGCGGGTCTGTATTGGTACTATAATAACAAATGTTAGTGGTCACTTTACTTAAATTTAATTAGCTTTAATAGAAATTTATTCTTAAAACAAGCAATGCATTGGCTTGTTCTATCAGTGCCACAGGATCAACATGCGCAGCAATTAGAATTATTATTCTCAGAACGCACATGATTAGCGCATTTGTCGCACTTTCACAAGATAATACTACCAAGTTTGAACTGTTTGTTATGGTTGTTGTCCTCTGCATCATCATGCCGTGTTTCTAGCTTGCAAGATTTAGAACCAACAAATAAGATTCAAATAATAAGTACATCAAATATCCCTACACATCTCATTGATTCCCAGCTTGCAAGATTCAGAACCAACAAATAAGATTCAAACAATAAGTACAACAAAGATGCCTACACATCTCATTGATTCCCAGCTTGCAAGATTCAGAACCAACCCATTAGAGCCTTTTGATAAACTGAATATCGGGATTAAATCCATCTTGGTTGTCCGTGTCATACAACCCAAGAACTTGGCGAATGCTCTTGACCATCACAACATCTGTAATTGAGTATTCCTGTTTGCATAGATAAGAAAGAGTATGATTACTATAATAGTGGCACTAGTTGAAGCAAACTTTATTTCCAAAACGAGAAAAGATTGCGATAGAATAGCTTTAATTGAACATTAGCATGGTATGACAAAGCATAATCATGTTGATAAAGGATAGTACTGACCGGTGTGACGGGCCCTATGCCGCCACGACTCGATGTGGTGAACCTGCAACTCAACTCAGATGAGGCCAGCCTAGAGTTCCATGATTCAATTCATGCGCCTTTTTCTGCATTTCACCTAAAATGAAGCAAATATTGCATCATTCCGCTAGCAAGAAGTACTTGCTCTCATGAGCTGGCAGGTTCTTCTTTAGTACTTGCACTAAAATTCAACAACATTAAGGTTGGTTGTCCTGCTCATGTAAGGTGCAACTATAATGTTCTTATCCTTTTGTGCGGTTCCACTAAAATGAAGTGCCATTCTGGTGACAGTGACGGCTCATCTTGCAAAAGCTAATAAAATGTTGCATGAGATTACCAGTAGAATTTGATGGAGATTTTGGAAACTCCAATCACCATTTTGTGTCGTTCCACCAAAATTAAGAGATGTTGCCCACGTGACATTTTAGTTGAACCGCACAAGACACTCATTCCAAAAAAAGTGTTTTGTGCAGTTCACCAAAATGTCACAATAGCAACAAGGTGAAATGGATATCCCTATCTGCACAAAAAGATAGAAAGTAAACAGTTGTTGGTCAATAAGAATATACGAAACATACACGAAACGAAAAGAAGCATCTTAATTATGTTCATGGCAATCACGCAAGGATAGTAGAAATTTTAAAATGTTAGCAATGCTTCATGTTACCGGAAGCATTACGATCAACTATGACATTCGTCAAATATGGTATTACTTTAATGGTGGCATTGCTTGTTTACCAGATACAGTAAATAAACAACAGCTAAAGAGTTGGTTTAAGGGCATGGGACCATGGGCACACCAGGTCACTCAACAGCTTAAAGAAGAAACTTACTTATCATACTGGGGAAACAGCAGGAGTACCATTTGTAACACAGTTTAATTGCATCATATCAGTGGAGGCATTAGATTAACAATAACATTGGTTAAACATGTCCTTAAGGTAACAGTGTGATTGCTTCATTTTACATGCACCCTTACATTAACAACAAAAGGTTGGTATAAGGACATGTGACAGTGGATGCATCAGCACAATGTACCTACAAGGAGGCATAAAGTGGTGATGCCGAGTTTGATCATGCTTTGTGAGGGCAACAAATCTAATCCTAGGGACCTTTTACTATGTGAGGGCGGCAAATCTAATCCTGGAGACCTTTTACTATGTGAGGGCAGCAAATCTAATCCTGGAGACCTTTTACTATGTGAGGGTAGCAAATCTAATCCTGGAGACCTTTTACTATGTGAGGGCAGCAAATCTATTCCTGGACATACTCTGTTGACTTGTCCACCAACCGCTACTTTCTATCCTTTTTTCAACCAATAATAGATCTGTTCCTTATCCAGTTTGTACTGAGTTTTCCCATTATTTCCCTTTTCAACCAAGAGACCGGTTGGGTATCCAGTCTCTACTACTTTCCCCCTGTTATTTCCTCTTTGAATCAAGTCCTAGATTCATGCTACGACTTTCCCCCTTTCTTCGTTGTTTGAACCAAGTCCTAGATTCGAATGCATGAAGTAGCTTTACCTCTAATAATACTAAAAATTTAGGTGGATTTGGAAGAGCTGATGGAAGTAGAAAAAGATGCACATGCAGACACGTGGGGAGCTGGGGCAGTAGACCAAGGCCGCTTTCGAAGAACTTCTACCTGAGGGTTGTCGGGATGTCGGCGGCGGCAGGTCCGATCTGCGCACAATACGGCAAGGAGGAAGACGGGTCGGAGGACCTCCCGAGTCAGCGCTATGTCGGAGAGAACGACATGGGCAGAGGATCGGGCCCCGCCATTAGGTGTGGGTTTCCTCCCTCGCCGGCGATGACCGCGTGAACGGTGCACCTTTTAGTCCTCTACACACACCGGCCAAAGGGATCTGGAAGAATCTGTGACCAGCGGTTAGTAGAGAGAAAATGTTGCTACTGCTGTCTTGTTTAGATCTGGAGAGGATGAGAGAATGAAGAGAGCAACCCTAGTAAAGCAAGCGCTCAGGCCCCTGCATACATATATAGTGGAGTGATTATCTTTTTTTCTCCACAACAAGCATTTCAATTTGTGTATGTGGCATTAAAGAAAAGAAACTCTCTATTTAAGTTGACTAACTGTACGACTCCTACTTACTACTAGTAGTAGTATTGTTCACTTGTGCTCCCCGGCCCTCCATTCATTGAACAACCCCACGAGTGAATAAACATACAGTACTAGTGTTCATATAGAACGAACAAGCTCGAACTATTTTCACATAGTTAAAAGTTGAGGGTGGGGCTTTTCCCGGGAAGTACGCACGGCAGTTTTCGCGTAATCTGTTTGATAGAGAGGTGAGGAGGGTGAGGGAGTAGCAGATTCAACTTACTTACTCCTGGAAAGGTCGGGCTATGCGATTTGAAGGTGCATTACTGCTGGAAAGACTTGTGATATGACTAATCACTATAGTCATCAATTACTGGCGCTACGACCGGGGTGATGCCCCCCTTCCGTTCTGTACTCTAATCTGGTGCATGACACGTTGACCCGGATGCTGGCTCTCCCACATGTCGACGAAGTACGTAGTAAGAAGGAGCAAAGAATCATGCGGTATATACTAGTACTACTACTCACGTCGGAGGAGTGCGAACCACGACAGCCTAGTGAACCAGCAGTGCGAACCATGGCAACCCAGTGAACCAGCAGTAGAAAACAATGTGGTGATATGACCATAAAAAACAATGTGCTACGGTCGAGACTCTAGCATGTACAGTACTACTCCTCTTTGTTTGGATCCCTGAGTTAGAGCTAGTTTTGGTTGAAATAGCCTCAAATTATCCAAACAGGAGGGGTTAGTTTGAGCTAGTTTGCTCTAAACATGCTAAAAAAACTAGCCCGGTGGAGAGGTTCTAATTGGGTTAGTTCTCCTCGAGCCCACTAAAAGAGAACTAAAAAAATCTCCTGCCCACACCAGATTGCTCCCCCCCCCCCTCGCACGACTCCTCTCTGTTCCCCATCGGGCCGCCCACCCAAGCGCCGCTCCATGCTCGCCCTCTCTCTCCTCCGGCCACCCTCTCCCTCCGGCCTTCGAAGCTCGCCCCGCTTCCCCTTCACCAGTCGTTTTTCTCCCTCTGTCGTGCGTGGCGGCGGTGCATCTACTAGGGAGGTCGCGAGAGGGGTGAGTTTGTTCGTTCCTTCTCTGTCTCACAGTCATATCATTGATCTTTCTCAGTCTAGTGCTAATTCTGATTTGGAAAAGTAGATCCTGATTAAACTTGGTATAGATTTGTGGTGCACGCATGGAATTGTTTGATGCTACTTGAGGAGGTAATAAATCTTTCTAGAGGCCCAAAGATTCAGTTCACCTTTCTAGATATTTCAATTTCAGGCTTGCATTATTTCTAGAGGCCCAAATATTTAGTTCACCTTTCTAGGTATTTAAGTTTCAGGATTGCATTATTTCTAGAGGCCCAAATATTCAGTTCGCAGTCATTGGCAAGCGGCCCTGCTACCCATGCCGGTGTCGACCTCAACTCACAAGCGCCGACGTCGGAGGGGTTCCCGGGGCTTGGGCTCTACAGAGCCTTCCTCCAGAGAGATGATGACGAGCTCCTCCCTGGGTGTGTGAGGGGCTCCAGGCTCCCTCCCTATCGTGAATGACTTGCGTAATGAGTTAGCTCATGCTTTGTTTCATGGAGTGTATTTTTTTGTGAAGCTTGATTGATGACTTGTATGTTTAAGTGGGATATCTCATTTGTATGGACAAAGTAAAATTTATCATGTTTGGCATGCTTGATTTGTAAATATGGTTCGTTTATGTCAATTGTTAGCAGGAGGAGGCCACACAAGAGCTGGCCACACCAAATCCGGCAGGAAATAGGGTCCAAAGTAGTCAAATGATTGAGAAAGAGCATTTATTGTCAGTCTAACCCTGCCATCCATACACCTCTTTGGTTTAGAGTTAGTTCAGGGTTGGAATCTAACTCTAACCTCTAACTGAGTTAGAGTTCTCCTCGTCTCGATTCATCGCCATCATAATTTCCCCATTCTTGTGTTTTCAGTATCCTGCGAATCAAAGAGGCCCTTAGACTGGTTTAGGTCCGGTCATTTTTTATAAATGTGTTATGTCCAAAATTTAATGAATGTGCTCCAGTTTCTACAAAAATAATCCAATTTCATGTAGTAATTTATGTATTCTTCTATGGGGGGTTTGCATGTAATTCATGAGGTCTGAACTGTAAAGTACCCCGACATATGCTTTGAGTCATGCATGCACTACGACCCAGATGCTCTATGTCCCACATGTCAGCGAAAGGGAGCACGTGGAAATAGCCTAGGAGTACATATAGGAGGGTGCGTGAAAAATATGTACTGTGAAGCGTAGCTGCAGTTTGAAAAGGAGACATAAAGTGATGACAGGTATAGGTCGCACGCACCCAACTAGTGGTACAAAACATACGACTAGTTTTCCCTCAAGAAAAGAGGTACGAGTGCTCAGTACTCCTATTCTATCAACACGAGTCCCATTTGACAACAACGTCCGTGCTACAGCTATCTCTTCTCCCTCGTTTCTCTCTTCTAATTCTAAACTCAGTCGACACCCTGTGGGCGGGGTGGGGATTTGCCGATGGTCGGTTTGCTCAACTGCGGCCCCACCTCATAGTGAAAACGTTACGACTGGAATAAAAGTGCCATATACTCCCTCCGTTCCTAAATATAAGCCTTTTTAGATATTTCAAATGGAATACAACATACGGAGGTATGTAGACATATTTTAGAGTGTAGATTCACTCATTTTGCTCTGTATGTAGTCACTTGCTGGAATCTCTAGAAAGACTTATATTTGGGAACAGAGGGAGTACTATACTAATAAAACATTAAGGCCATGAGGCGATGCAGTGTTAGTTACAGGTGGTAAGAAGAAGAGATGCATCCATCGACGATGTCCACCTCCTCGACTTAGGGCGTCGGCCCACCGAACGACGGCTAAGTAGTAGCGGCTTTTGTGGCCAGGTCAACGTGCTTCTAAACAATGGCGTACAAAGATTCCAGTCGCTGGAAGAAGGACAATGTCTTTCTGTCCTCGCTAGCCTTTTAGTGGCCTATGTAGACGATTTCCTCGTAGACGTGGATGTGCAGGTCGACGGTTTCTTGCATGGCGAGGCGCTGCGCGGCGAGCACGGCCTCGAGGTGCACATTCTTTGTCGCGACCTCCAGCACCTGCAGGGCCACCAGGGCTTGAAAGAGTTCGTCGCCATGGAGGCCGATGAGGGTGGCAGGCAATGAGGAGCCTAGGCGTGCGGGCTGGAGCAGTATGGCAAGGTCGTCCGCGTGCTTCTTGGCGGCGCTAAACTTGCGGATGGAGTGGACCATCATGTCATCCATGCAAGAGGCGAAGCCGGCGTCGGTGAGGGCTACGACGCCGGCGGTCGCCAGCACCGTCTGGAAACGTTGCGCGGTGCGGGGCCGCAGGCCGGCGTTTTGGATGATTTGGCACAGCCGACTGCCGCTCGCGTCCATCGCCTCCCTAGGTGTTTGTGGCTTCTGGTCACTTGGTCTTGGATTGGAGTGAGCAGTGTTACACAGAGACTGCGAGTAGATGGATTGGACTGGTGGGGCGCCTTTATATGAGAGTCCAAATTCTGTTGCATTCACATCATGCTGGCTCTATTCTGCTTCTCCAATTAATTCCCTCTGCATGCTAATTGAGGATGCATCATTGACTGTTCAACATATTGGGAACCGCTACCCTCTCCCTCCTTGGCATTCAAGTTGTATCAATGTAAATGTGTGTCAGGAGACGTTCCTATCGACGACGAGGTGCCTATGGTGACTTCGTAAATTTCAATATGATATGCCGGCTCAGTCTTTCGGAGGTGCTCATAGGGATAGGGTGTGCGTGTGTCCATTCATAGGGGTGAGTGTATGCGTGTGTATATGAGCGCTTGCGTCTGTGTTGTGTTAAAAAAACATATGCATGTCAAAAAGAGACTAGTTAGTACTAGTATACTCCATATTGTGCATCGTGACCAAGGCGGAGAGGAAAACGAGAGAACTGTCTATTTATTTACGGTGTAGATTCACTCATTTTGCTCCATATGTACTCCGTCTCGGTGTAGTCTAGTCGCTTGTTGAAATCTCTAGAAAGGCAAATACTCCTTTCCGGTTTACAGGGCTATACTAGCAAGTACTACAATAGTGGGCTCACATAGCAATTTTGTCTCATGCAAGAGCCTGGCTATATGCGTGCTCCAAGGTTTGCAACTGCCACGTTCGGGTTGCGCTTGGCTCTTCACCTCTTAGAGAAGATGAACAATGATGTTACTACTACTACTTCTATAGTATCGAATCCACTGATGCATGTCCGTCCATCGTGTGCGGGAGGGATAGCTTGTTATAAGCAAAAGCATGTCCTCATTTGCAAGCCACCGCGCGCATGGGCGAGGGAGAAGGCGTGTAGTACTAAAATAAAGCTTCTCCTCATTGTACGAGTTGAAACGACACATCATAGCACTGGCCCCACATGCTTTTCTCTAAACTTGGCTAAAAGACCCGAAGTGTACAATATATTTACTGCAACCTCTAACATTTACCCCACCACAATATATTCCTTTCTTGACCAGATGAGCATGCAAACTACAATCACTAGGATGATAGGTTGGGCCAGAAGATTATTTTAATCAAAAAATGCTTCGAGACGACCTCATAGCATGGAGCCGACCCCAACGATTTTAAGCTTAGAGGCACATGGTACACGCTATCCTAGACTACTCTACACATGAAACTGCCACACGAGCGTCCGGGCTGCGCTTGGCTCTTCGCCTCTTCGGGAAGTCGAACAATGATGGAGTACTACTGAAGTGGAGGAGTACTACAGTATGCTTCTGGCCATCTGACACCGAATGAACTGCTGCATGTCCACCGCGTGCGGGAGGGAGAGCGTGTAGCGAAAGCTTCTCCTAGTCCTGCCAGCCACCACGCTCATGGGCGAGGGAGGGACACATCTTCATTGACTTACTGCTCCTACCTTTGCGTGTATGACACGTGTGCCCAACAGGTGGGTGGCCCACCTATCATACAGCAAAAGACAGGTGCAATTAAGGCACCAGAGCTCAGTCTGGGAGGGAGAGGGCGTTGTAGTAATCAAACTTCTCGTTGTTGTATGAGTTGATGCGACACATCAAAGCACTACACTCGATATATTTCAATAATTTGCGTTTATTGATGCATTAATTACAGCGCATGCATGCATGCCGTGACTCTCCTTTTGACACTTTCATGTGTTGATTTAATGCACCTTGAAGTAGTATGAATATGTGACGGTAAATCTTTGTAATGCCCCGGCCCTAAAGCGAGAGATGGCTGTGCACGAGGAGGGCGAGATCATGCAGACGGAGCAGGACCCGGCGATGGAGCTCTCTATGGTATCGATGGACCTCACCTTGCTCCACTGCCCCTTGTGCCTCCACCCCTTGAAGCCTCCAGTGTATCAGGTTCAAATACACCTTGCCCGTATGGCTGATCGAGGAAGGTGCAGGTTTCTTGATTGATGTGCTATTCGATTGATTTGTGGAGTGCAAGGGAGGGCATCTGGCCTGCGCAGACTGCCGCGTCGAGCTCCCCGGGAACCAGCGATAGTGCCAAAAGTGCGAGCGTGGCGGTGGCTTCAACGTGCGGAACATGGCGGTGGATGCCGTCCTCTCTTCGGTGAGGGTGGAGTGCCCGCACGAAGGCTGTGGGATCTACGTCACGTACCACAAGCTCGCTGATCACCAGAGCGTCTGTCCGCTCGCGCCTTGCAAATGCCCTATGCCTGTCTATGGCTACGAAGGCCCGCCGTCAGCGCTCTCCCACCACATCAGCACCGTGCATCCCATGCTCGTGCACAGGATCCAGTATGGCAAGGTGCTCCAGCTACAAGTGCCACTGTCGGAGCCACGGCTCTTGCTATTCGCGGAGGAGGACGATCGCACGTTTTTCTTGGTCGGTGGCGTGCTCGACATTGGCGCACCTACCGCCGTGTCAGTCGTCTGCATCAGAGTGCGGGCGTCCCCACTACCACACTATGTGGCCAAGCTGTGGGTGAACGGCCTGCCGAGGGAGCCCAAAGGTAGGACCAACGCCGTCAAGGTGGAAATGGAGGTGACAAGCAGCAAGGATCCCGGTGACGTCGCCGTGCAGGAGCTGACCTTCTTCACAGTTCCGCCCAAGCTGCTGGCCGGGGCTAAGCTGGTGTCCCTCCACATTCAGATTAACAAGCTCACGTCCTAAATGATTCTATAGTGCCTTATGTTTATCTTAGTAATATGCTAATATAGGGGTTAGCTCGGTCTACTTTAGCTTAAGAGATGGTGGGTTTTGGTGGCGATGCAGCAATTACTTTGACATCAGATCAGCAGTTAAAGTAATTTCCAATAGTCGAACGGATATTTTGTGTCTATTGGATATAAAGATCCTTTGGGTAAGAAGTATAACGGCAACAGCTTATATGCTTGTTTGTTCAGGAAGTGTTGCATACTTGTGCGAGTTGACGCGACACATCAAAGTAGTACTACTAGTAGTAGTACTCCCTTCAATCCTAATTTCTCTGCGCATAAGTCAAGGCACAAATACCAAGGAGGGCCTGGTTGTGTCTATACTTGGACAACTCACCTGACTGCGCACTAGGCAGACGAAGCTCGTGTCGTTTTGGTGCCGTGTGCGGCCTGCACATTAACCAAAACCACGCGCCTCCAGCTTAGCCTCCGCGTTTTAAACTTCTCAATCTCAAGGCCAAGGAGCAACGTGAAACCTATGATAGAGCCAATCAAATGGTTGAGAACACTACAATTCGTAGCTACAGATGTGTGTGTGAGAGAGGACGAGTGCGTGTGTGCACCTCTTCTCTTCCTGTATAACATACTAAACTCAGAGTACAGGTGTATGTGGGTGGCATTGACCTAGGTACCTAGAGATGGTGCGTGAGATGAGTCCCGAGAGATAGGTGTATTGCGTCTGGAAAAAAAGACTAGTCTATAGCTCGCCACGAGGCTATTCCTGTCGAACGCCCCAATAACCGTAAGATATGTATCTGAAGATGCCAGTTATTGCACATACACAGCAGTAGAAAAAGAACTAACATGGCATATGCTACACCACGACCAAGAACACATGCCGATGTTATGCCATCCGGGAATAGTGTCGCACTTCGAAACTAGAACCGTTAATAAATTTTGAGCTTGCGTCTCGTCACATTCCAAATTACTACTACCACACTACATTTAATTGCAAACATGTTCACACCGATCACAACCTAAACGGTTTCCCACTTAGGAGTGTATTAGCACTCGGTTATAAATACTACTATGCCAAGATGACTGCACATTCCTCCTGCACTCCTCATCCACAAAAACAAACAAGTCATTCAGCATCCTTCTCTTGCATCTGCCATGGCCAGCCTGAGTTCTGGGTTGAGAGATTACCACCAGGGAGAGGCGAGCATGGAAGCGGAAGCACGAGAGATGTCCCGCCTCACCGTGAAAGCAGCCGACATGTCCTGCCGCGCGGAAGTAGCAGCACAGAGGTCCTGCCGCACCGTCGAAGCAGCACAGAGGTCCCGCCGCACCGTCGATGCAGCAAACTGGTCCAGCCGCACCACGGAAGCAGCAGAGATGTCTCACCGGGCCGCAAATGTAGCAGAGATGTCCCTCCGCGCCGCGGCGGCCTGGGAAAATGTCTCGCGGGTAGGCGAAGACTCTTACAGGCGCATGCATGCGATCATCCATAGCCAGATGGATCTGATCTCCGGCTGGGTGAGGTTGCAAGACGACATGAAAGCCTCGTTTGAATAGGCTACCGGCGTCATCTAACAACTAAGGGAGGGCAATGGGAGGCTCCGGGCCAAGCGTGACCTGCTGAGGGCGAAGATCGTCCAAAGTGCAGAGCAATAGGAGGAGACCAGTGCCTTGTTGAAGAGGGCCGGCGTCATCGTCAAGAATCTTATGGACGAGAATGACATGCTCTGCATCGAGCGCCAAAGGCTAGTGGAAGAATCCGTGGATGCTCTCAAGCAGCATCTTGAGGGCACGAAAGAGCTCATTGCCGCTCGCCGCGGATACTAGTTCCCACGGCCTGCAGCAACGCATCAAGAAAGTAGAGATCAGCGAGCCAGATCGTTTTCTTCCTTCTTCTTTTGCCCTTGTGTATTTCAGGCGTAGCCGCATGTGGCTTTTTTAGTTATCTTCTTAATTATGTAAGACAATTATTATCCACTATCGTCGCCCTTATATATTCATCAGTCATGCTATAAGTCGCAGTAGATGCTATATAGGTCCGTCGGATCTTACATCAAGATCTGTGCAAAATTTTCTTTTTAGATTTTCTTTTCTCTCTCTCTTAAATCTCAGTCGAGTGAGACATAGCCACGCCATTAAGCAGAGGCTCGGGCGCCATTACTGTAGACCTTGGGAGAGAGGTGGATGGCAGATGGAGGTTAAAGGGCTCTCCTCCTGATAAGCACGCGCAGGGGTCTGATCGCACGCCTCCCGTACTCAAATAGCTACCCTGCATGGCGCCTCTTAGCTAATAAAAAAGGGATGCGTGGCGGCACGTACATGGTAAATAGAACGCCCATGGTTTCAATAATACTTGTGTTTCCAATTTAACATGACAACACTTGTTCCAAAATGACTTTGTTGATTGTTAATGTGTGCGCCTTTGCAAATCGGACAGCAAAATTACCACAGCATGTTGGTGCCATGTCATGACACCAAGCCAAGTTTCATGATTTTCATGCATGTTTTGGATTTACAGGAATTAAAAAAACCAAGTTTATCAATGTTTCCAGCCGAGCCACGACGCCCAGATGTTTGAATTTCATTCCCATTTCTTGCATGTGACCTAGAAATTTACCTGAGGACACACATGTGATTTTTCAACCAACTTTGGTGCACTGGAGCATGTGCTTGTATTTCAAATTTAAATTATGCACACAAAGGTGACACGTTCCCTCTCAGAACCACGAGCCTTCTTGAGAGAAGCTCCGGTTTGCAAGAAGCTTATACCAAAACTTATTCCTATTCAACCAATTTTTTACCACGGCATGGTGATGTCTACTACACAACCTTCTTCTTGTAGACGTTGTTGGGCCTCCAAGTGCAGAGGTTTGTAGGACAGTAGCAAATTTCACTCAAGTAGATGACCTAAGGTTTATCAATCCGTAGGAGGAGTAGGATGAAGATGGTCTCTCTCAAGCAACCCTGCAACCAAATAACAAAGAGTATCTTGTGTCCCCAACACACCCAATACAATGGTAAATTGTATAGGTGCACTAGTTCGGCAAAGAGATGGTGATACAAGTGCAATATGGATAGTAGATAATAGTTTTTGTAATCTGAAAATATAAAAACATCAAGGAAATTAATGATAAAAGTGAGCACAAATGGTATTGCAATGCGTTGAAACAAGGCCTAGGGTTCATACTTTCACTAGTGCAAGTTCTCTCAACAATAATAACATAATTGGATCATATAACTATCCCTCAACATGCAACAAAGAGTCACTCCAAAGTCACTAATAGCGGAGAACAAACGAAGAGATTATGGTAGGGTATGAATCCACCTCAAAGTTATCCTTTCTGATCGATCTATTCAAGAGCCCGTAGTAAAATAACATGAAGCTATTCTTTCCGTTCAATCTATCATAGAGTTCGTACTAGAATAACACCTTAAGACACAAATCAACCAAAACCTAATGTCACCTAGATACTCCAATGTCACCTCAAGTATCCGTGGGTATGATTATATGATATGCATCACACAATCTCGGATTCATCTATTCAAGCCAACACAAAGTACTTCAAAGAATGCCCCAAAGTTTCTACCGGAGAGTCAAGACGAAAACGTGTGCCAACCCCTATGCATAGGTTCATGGGCGGAACCCGCAAGTTGATCACCAAAACATACATCAAGTGGATCAATAGAATACCCCATTGTCACCACAGGTATCCCACGCAAGACATACATCAAGTGTTCTCAAATCCTTAAAGACTCAATCCGATAAGATAACTTCAAAGGGAAAACTCAATCCATTACAAGAGAGTAGAGGGGAAGAAACATCATAAGATCTAACTATAATAACAAAGCTCGCGATACATAAAGATTGTATCACCTCAAGAACACGAGAGAGAGAGAGAGATCAAACACATAGCTACTGGTACATACCCTCAGTCCCGAGGGAGAACTACTCCCTCCTCGTCATGGAGAGCGTATGGATGATGAAGATTGCCACCGGAGAGGGATTTCCCCCTCCGGCAGGGTGCCGGAACGGGTCTAGATTGGTTTTCGGTGGCTACGGAGGCTTCTGGCGGCGGAACTCCTGATCTATTCTGCTCCCTGAAGTTTTTAGGGTATATCGGTATATATAGGAGGAAGAAGTACGTCGGTGGATCTCCGGGCTGTCCGCGAGGCAAGGGGGCACGCACAGGGGGGTGGGCGCGCCCCCCACCCTCGTTGGCAGCCCGGGACTCTCCTGGTCCATCTCCAATACTCCGCGGGCTTCTTTTGGTCCAAAAATAAGTTCCGTGAAGTTTCAGGTCAATTGGACTCCGTTTGATTTTCCTTTTCTGCGAGACTCTAAAACAAGGAAAAAACAGAAACTGGCACTAGGCTCTAGGTTAATAGGTTAGTCCCAAAAATCATATAAAATAGCATATAGATGCATATAAAACATCCAAGGTTGATAATATAATAGCATGGAACAATAAAAAACTATAGATACGTTGGAGACGTATCAGCATCCCCAAGCTTAATTCCTGCTCATCCTTGAGTAGGTAAATGATAAAAACAGAATTTTTGATGTGGAATGCTACCCAACATATTTATCCATGTAATTCTCTTTATTGTGGCATGAATATTCAGATCCATAAGATTCAAGACAAAAGTTTAATATTGACATAAAAACAATAATACTTCAAGCATACTAATAAAGCAATCATGTATTCTCAAAATATCATGGCCAAAGAAAGCTATCCCTACAAAATCATATAGTCTGGCTATGCCCTATCTTCATCACACAAAATATTTAAATCATGCACAAGCCCGATGACAAGCCAAGCAATTGTTTCACACTTTTGATGTTCTCAAACTTTTTCAATCTTCACGCAATACGTGAGCGTGAGCCATGGACATAACACTATAGGTGGAATAGAATGGTGGTTGTGGAGAAGACAAAAAGGAGAAGATAGTCTCACATCAACTAGGCATATCAACGGGCTATGGAGATGCCCATCAATAGATATCAATGTGAGTGAGTAGGGATTGCCATGCAACGGATGCACTAGAGCTATAAGTGTATGAAAGCTCAACAAAAGAAACTAAGTAGGTGTGCATCCAACTTGCTTGCTCACGAAGACCTAGGGCATTTTGGGGAAGCCCATCATTGGAATATACAAGCCAAGTTCTATAATGAAAGATTCCCACTAGTATATGAGAGTGACAACATAGGAGACTCTTTATCATGAAGATCATGGTGCTACTTTGAAGCACAAGTGTGGTAAAAGGATAGTAGTATTGCCCCTTCTCTCCTTTTCTCTCATTTTTTGTTTTGTTTTTTTTGTTTGGGCCTTTTCTCTCTTTTTTATGGCCTCTTTTTTTAGTCCGGAGTCTCATCCCGACTTGTGGGGGAATCATAGTCTCCATCATCCTTTCCTCGCTGGGACAATGCTCTAATAATGATGATCATCACACTTTTATTTACTTACAACTCATGAATTACAACTCGATTCTTAGAACAAAATATGCCTCTATATGAATGCCTCTGGCGGTGTACCGGGATGTGCAATGACTCATGAGTGACATGTATGAAAGAATTATGAACGGTGGCTTTGCCACAAATACGATGTCAACTACATGATCATGCAAAGCAATATGACAATGATGAAGCGTATCATAATAACGGAACGGTGGAAAGTTGCATGGCAATATATCTCGGAATGGCTATGGAAATGCCATAATAGGTAGGTATGGTGGCTGTTTTGAGGAAGGTATATGGTGGGTTTATGGTACCGACGAAAGTCGCGCGGTACTAGAGAGGCTAGCAATGATGAAAGGGTGAGAGTGCGTATAATCCATGGACTCAACATTAGTCATAAAGAACTCACATACTTATTGCAAAAATATATTAGTTATCGAAACAAAGTACTACGCGCATGCTCCTAGGGGGATAGATTAGTAGGAAAATACCATCGCTCGTCCCCGACCGCCACTCATAAGGAAGACAATCAATAAATAAATCATGCTCCGACTTCATCACATAACGGTTCACCATACGTGCATGCTACGGGAATCACAAAGTTTAACACAAGTATCTCTCAAATTCACAACTACTCACTAGCATGACTCTAATATTACCATCTCCATATCTCAAAACAATCATCAAGTATCAAACTTCTCATAGTATTCAATGCACTTAATATGAAAGTTTTTATTATATCCCTCTTGGATGCCCATCATATTAGGACTAAATTCATAACCAAAGCAAATTACCATGCTGTTAGGACTCTCAAAATAATATAAGTGAAGCACTAGAGTTCAACTATAAAATAAAACCACCGCCGTGCTCTAAAAGGATATAAGTGAAGCACTAGAGCAAATGACAAACCATTCCAAAAGATATAAGTGAAGATCAATGAGTAGTCGAATAATTATGCAACTATGTGAAGACTCTCTAACATTTAAGAATTTAAGATCTTGGTATTTTATTCAAACAACAAGCAAAACAAAAGAAAATAAAATGACGCTCCAAGCAAAACACATATCATGTGGCGAATAAAAATATAGCTCCAAGTAAAGTTACCGATGAACGAAGACGAAAGAGGGGATGCCTTCCGGGGCATCCCCAAGATTAGGCTTTTGGTTGTCCTTGAATATTACCTTGGGGTGCCTTGGGCATCCCCAATCTTAATCTCTTGCCTCTCCTTATTCCATAGTCCATTGAATCTTTACCCAAAACTTGAAAACTTCACAACACAAAACTTAACAGAAAACTCGTAAGCTTCGTTAGTATAAGAAAATAAATCACCACTTAGGTACTGTTGTGAACTCATTATAAATTCATATTGGTGTAATATATACTGTATTCCAACTCATCTATGGTTCATACCATCCGGTACTACTCATAGATTCATCAAAATAAGCAAACAACACATAGAAAACAGAATCTGTCAAAAACAGGATAGTCTATAGTAATCTATAGCTAACGCAAGTTCTGGAACCCCAAAAATTCTAAAATAAATTTCTGGACGTGAGTAATTTATCTATTAATCATATGGAAAAATAATTAACTAAATAGAACTTTCCAAATAAAAATGGCAGCACATTCTCGTGAGCGCTAAAGTTTCTGTTTTCTACAGCAAGATTGAAAAGACTTTCTCCAAGTCTTCCCAACGGTTCTACTTGGCACAAACACTAATTAAACACAAAAGACACAACCAAAACAGAGGCTAGATAAATTATTTATTACTAAACAGGAGCAAAAATCAAGGAACAAAAATAAAATTGGGTTGCCTCCCAACAAGCGCTATCGTTTAAGGCCCCTAGCTAGGCTTGATGATTTCAATGATGCTCACATAAAGGATAAGAATTGAAACATAAAGAGAACATCCTGAAGAATATGACTAGCACATTTAAGTCTAACCCACTTCCTATGCATAGGGATTTTGTGAGCAAACAACTTTTGGGAACAAGAATCAACTTGCATAGGAAGGTAAAACAAGCATAACTTCGAAATTCTAAGCACATAGAGAGGAAACTTGATATTATTGCAATTCCTACAAGCATAAATTCCTCCCTCATAATAATTTTCAGTAGCATCATGAATGAAATCAACAATATAAATATCACATAAAGTATTCTTTTCATGATCTACAAGCATATAAGTTTTATTACTCTCCACATAAGCAAAATTCTTCTCATGAATAATAGTGGGAGCAAACTCAACAAAATAATTATCATGTGAGGCATAATCCAATTGAAAACTAAAATCATGATGACAAGTTTCATGGATATCATTATTCTTTATAGCATACAAGTCATCACAATAATCATCATAGATAGCAACTTTGTTCTCATAATCAATTGGAACCTCTTCCGAAATAATGGATTCATCACAAAATAAAGTCATGACCTCTCCAAATCCACTTTCATCAATATAATCATCATAAATAGGAGGCATGCTTTCATCATAATAAATTTTCTCATCGAAACTTGGGGGACAAAAAATATCATCTTCATCAAACATAGCTTCCCCAAGCTTGTGGCTTTGCATATCATTAGCATCATGGATATTCAAGGAATTCATACTAACAACATTGCAATCATGCTCATCATTCAAAGACTTAGTGCCAAACATTTTAATGCATTCTTATTCTAACACTTTGGCACAATCTTCCTTTCCATCATACTCACGAAAGATATTAAAAAGATGAAGCGTATGAGGCAAACTCAATTCCATATGTTTTTGTAGTTTTCTTTTATAAACTAAACTAGTGATAAAACAAGAAACAAAAAGATTCGATTGCAATATCTAAAGATATACCTTCAAGTGCTAACCTCCCTGGCAACAGCGCCAGAAAAGAGCTTCATGTCTACTACACAACCTTCTTCTTGTAGACGTTGTTGGGCCTCCAAGTGCAGAGGTTTGTAGGACAGTAACAAATTTCCCTCAAGTGGATGACCTAAGGTTTATCAATCCGTAGGAGGCATAGGATGAAGATGGTCTCTCTCAAGCAACCCTGCAACCAAATAACAAAGAGTATCTTGTGTCCCCAACACACCCAATACAATGGTAAATTGTATAGGTGCACTAGTTCGGCCAAGAGATGGTGATACAAGTGCAATATGGATAGTAGATAATGGTTTTTGTAATCTGAAAATATAAAAACAGCAAGGTAACTAATGATAAAAGTGAGCATGAACGGTATTGCAATGCGTTGAAACAAGTCCTAGGGTTCATACTTTCACTAGTGCAAGTTCTCTCAACAATATTAACATAACTGGATCATATAACTATCCCTCAACATGCAACAAAGAGTCACTCCAAAGTCACTAATAGCGGAGAACAAACGAAGAGATTATGGTAGGGTATGAAACCACCTCAAAGTTATCCTTTCTGATCGATCTCTTCAAGAGTCCATAGTAAAATAACATGAAGCTATTCTTTCCGTTCAATCTATCATAGAGTTCGTACTAGAATAACACCTTAAGACACAAATCAACCAAAACCCTAATGTCACCTAGATACTCCAATGTCACCTCAAGTATCCATGGGTATGATTATACGATATGCATCACACAATCTCAGATTCATCTATTCAAACCAACACAAAGTACTTCAAAGATTGCCCCAAAGTTTCTACCGGAGAGTCAAGACGAAAACGTGTGCCAACCCCTATGCATAGGTTCATGGACGGAACCCGCAAGTTGATCACCAAAACATACATCTAGTGGATCAATAGAATACCCCATTGTCACCACGGGTATCCCACGCAAGACATACATCAATGTTCTCAAATCCTTAAAGACTCAATCCGATAAGATAACTTCAAAGGGAAAACTCAATCCATTACAAGAGAGTAGAGGGGGAGAAACATCATAAGATCCAACTATAATAGCAAAGCTCGCGATACATCAAGATTGTATCACCTCAAGAACACGAGAGAGAGAGAGAGAGAGATCAAACACATAGCTACTGGTACATACCCTCAGTCCCGAGGGAGAACTACTCCCTCCTCGTCATGGAGAGCGTACGGATGATGAAGATTGCCATCGGAGAGGGATTTCCCCCTCCGGCAGGGTGCCGGAACGGGTCTAGCTTGGTTTTCGGTGGCTACGGAGGCTTCTGGCGGCGGAACTCCCGATCTATTCTGCTCCCCGAAGTTTTTAGGGTATATGGGTATATATAGGAGGAAGAAGTACATCGGTGGATCTCCGGGCTGTCCACGAGGCAGGGGGGCGCGCCTCCACCCTCGTGGGCAGCCCGGGACTCTCCTGGTCCATTTCCGATACTCCGTGGGCTTCTTCTGGTCCAAAAATAAGTTCTGTGAAGTTTCAAGTCAATTGGACTCCGTTTCATTTTCATTTTCCGCGATACTCTAAAACAAGGGAAAATACAGAAAGTGGCACTGGGCTCTAGGTTAATAGGTTAGTCCCAAAAATCATATAGAATAGCATATAAATGCATATAAAAAATCCAAGGTTGATAATATAATAGCATGGAACAAACGAAAATTATAGATACGTTCGAGATGTATCACATGGTAGTACCATGACATGACATCATGCCAAGTTTCATGATTTTTAGGCGTGTTTTGGATTTACAAGAATTTTAAAACCAAGTTTTTCAATGTTCTTGGCCAAGCCACGATGCCCAGATGTTTGAATTTCATTCCCATTTCTTGCATGGGACCTAGAAATTCACCCGAGGACATACATGTGATTTTTCAACCAACTTTGGTGCACGAGAGCACGTGCTTGTAGTTCAAATTTGAATTATGCACATTAAATGACACGAAACTCAATTAATGTGTAAAAAGGTCAAACGAACCCGAAATAATTCCAAAATTCAACAGGGAACTCATGTAGTTCTATGTTGCCTCTGTAAAGAAACTCAAGGGGGTAGCATATATCGTTTCACACTCAAAGGTGACACGTTCCCTCTTAGAACCATGAGCCTTCTTGAGAGAAGCTCTGGTTTGCAAGAAGCTTATACCAAAACTTGTTCCAAATCGGCCCAATTTTTTACCACAGCATGTTAGTGCCATGACATGACACCATGCCAAGTTTCATGATTTCCAGCCGAGTTTTGGATTTACATGAATTTAAAAACCAAGTTTCTCGATGTTTTCGGCCGAGTCACGACGCCTAGATGTTTGAATTTCATTCCCATTTCTTGCATGGGACCTAGAAATTCACCCAAGGACACACATGTGATTTTTCAACCAACTTTGGTGCACTGGAGCATGTGGTTGCAGTTCAAATTTGGATTATGGACATTAAATGTCCAGAAACTCAATTAGTGTATAAAAAGGCCAAACGAACCCGGAATAATTCCAAAATTTAATAGGGCACTCATATAGTTCTATGTTGCCTCTGTAAAGAAAATCAGGAGGGAGGCAACGTATATCGTTTCACACACAAACATGACACGTTCCCTCTCGGAACCACGAGGCTTGTTGAGAGAATCTCTGGTTTTGCAAGAAGCTTATACCAAAACTTGTCCCAATTCAGCCAAACATTATACATATGAAAACATGGTTTAGTTTATCCTGAACATCTTGCTACCTAGACCAATGTACTCTTATTTGAATTCAACATAAAATGGATACAAATATTTGAATTGGAGATCGTATGGTACATGTAGTTCATAGTGAAATATGATTACTACTGTATGCATGTTTTTTGTTATCAAGATTAAATGATTGTATAACTTGACAACAATCGTATTCAAATAAGGAAAATTGATTCAAATTTAGTCCATATGGTAGACAACAATATATATGTTCATAGGGTGGAGTAAAATGTTCATATATGATGGAAGATCAAAATGTAGGACTACATCCATTATAAACCACAAGGTCACCTAATGATATATTCAAATTAAACATAACGTGGATTCAAAAATGGAAATTCGAGATCCTGGCATTTGTAATCATATAAAATGGGACATGACTCTTTCTTTTGGTGGGAATTGATTTGTTTTTTGCTATTATTGAGGGAAGTGCGAATCAATTTGGTACTGTACAGTGTAATCTTGTTCTCCCGATTTTTTTACATTTTTCTTGTAGTTTTTTCAATGGCATTTATAGAAATATAGTAAAAGGGGACATGACTCTCTTGTGCCTTGTATGAATTGTTTTTTGTACACGTTAAGTTTGTTCTGCCGAATAAGGAATCCGCGCCTTGTTATCCCGAAATTTTCAAGCTCGAGTATATTTTGTCTCATCTGCTTTGAAACTCCCTCCTCTTCAACCCGCGCCATGACTTGTTATCCTGAAATTTCAACGCGCGCGAAAACTCCCTCCTGATCCAAAATCGGTCCCGCAGCCCAGACACGCGAAATCCCCCTTCTACCCCTCACCCCGGAAATGCCGGCTCGATGTCGCGGTGTCAAAACCGGCGGGGGTACGCTGGTAACTTACCCTACATTTCGGACAAGCACGTCCCTAAGCCATGGCTCCCCCTACCTTCCCCTTTGCCCCCCTCCCATTCGTATACCGAGGTCGCCAAAACCTGCGATACCCCACTCTCCTCCGTCGGCCTCCTGACCGCCGCCCAGCCGGAGACTCTTCCCCAACGACGTCGTCCACCGCAATAGCTCGCAGTCCCTCATCCGCTGCACCGGATGAGGATTCGTCGTCCATCTCGTCGTCCCGCCGGATCAGCCACCCCGTCCTCCACCTCCAAGGAGCTAGCCCAATGTTCGCCTCGTCTATCACGCCACCTCCATCCCCACAGCGCCGTCTTGATCTGCCCCACTGGAACTGCAGCACCATCACCAATTCCTCCGATGAAGCCGAGGCCAACTCGGCACCACCAAGGAGGTTCTACACTCACCGCTGCATTCTATCTTTTATTCGATCTCACGGGGCTGCCGGTGCTCGATACCGAGCAGGCATGGCGGGTCTCCATCGCCGGCATCGTCATCGGCCACTTCATCCACGGTGTCTCTCTCCCATGTCGTTGCTTCCTCAGTGGCGACTTCCACACCGACACTAGATGCAGCTGCTTCGGCTTTCGCTCGCGCTGCGGCTCTGTTCTTGCTGTCAGTCACGCTGTTGCACTGCTCTTGCTTTCGTTCGTGCTGTTGCTCTACTCTGCTATTGTTGTCGATCGTGTTGTTGCTCCGCTCTTCCTCTCGTTTGTGCTGCCGCTCTACTCTTGCTCTCGCTCGCGCTGCTGCTGCTGCACGACCTCCGACAGCTACAGGAGTTGCTTCTTTAGCACTTGCTCATGATGCTGCTGCATGACTTGCTCTCTACTAGTGCGTTCCCTGCTCGAGCATCTGCTGATTTAGATCAATGCTTCTCTGCTACTAGTGCTCGAACGCCCTAAACATCTATTGCAATGCTCTGCTACTAGTTCAATCAGTTTCGACAGTAAAATTCAGTTTTGACTGTAAAGTTCGGTTTCTTCAGTTAAGTTCAGAGTGAACAGCATTTACAGCATCTGTCGGAGCGGCCGTGGCACGGCTGATGCGTTTTACATCTAACACTTTTTGGTGATGTATTTTACATCATCTATTGTAGATGATATTAGAGTCACACTTCAGATTAACGTTGTTTGTCTTGTCCTGCTTCAGCCTCGCCGTCGTACACCTCACTGGAGCTGCTCCAACGATGGAACCGTCCATCACAGCGGAGCAGTACCCTCGGCACCATTTCCATAGGCCTCGGTTCTTCTTCCCCGCCTCCGACAGTCACACTAGCATCATCATCCTCCACGTTCAACCCAATGATGTTGAGGTCGACAAGGCTATGCCAAAGAGGCTGTACACTCATCACATCACTTTGTTACTCTGCATTCATGTCGATTCCTTAGGGATCCTTTGCTATGGAACTACTATGGTACTACTATTTGTGCATTTGGTTAGAAGGAGTGGAGCAAAGCAAAACTGGAGGATTTTTTCCTTTGGTGTCTCTTTCAAAGAAAAAACGTAGGAATTTCAATATCCACTTGGACGTCCTTTTCAAATTAATATGCATGAAGAACATGTCGGCGTTCTAGGAACGGGGGTCCCCAGACTTGCATGCCTATGGCCCGCAGCGTGGCTCCTCCACCGGCCTCGTACGGCCCATCTTCACCAGCAAACACCGAAGACCCTTGCGAGGGGCCAAGCCTCGCGAGACGGACGACGCAAGACCTCCTCAGGGGTGGGCCCACCAGGCTGGCTCGCGAGGGGCGGAGAGATCAAGGCAAGGCGAACCTCGCGAGGTTCCAATGACGTAAGCCATGACGATCAAGACCAGGCGGGCGCCAGCGAGCACAGTGTCCTCGTTTCCTCTTTGGTGCTAAAGGGGCAAGCACGGGCGAGGAGTCCCGAGGCATCAGGCAAAGGTTTCCATATCGGTGCAACAAGAACAAGGCCAGCAGGACGGCAGGATGGAGGTCGCCGTGGAGCCCAAGACGGCGTCACCACCAGAGCCTTTGGCAGGCGAAGACTACTTTTGTCAGGATAACTTGTACTAGTTGTCTCCCTTCGAATTTGGTTGTTGTGGGATCCCTTCTCGCTCAATATTTGGGGAGAGGACCAGGGCCTCTATAAATAGGACTAGCCACCACCATAACAAGGAGGATCCAGATCATCCTCAACCTCACAAGCTCGCCAAACACAAGAACACCTCTCCTCAGGGGGGCTGTTCTTCCCTTGTAACTGTTCATCCATAGCCTAAGAGGCAATCCACCACACCACACTGGAGTAGGGTATTACACCACAATGGTAGCCCAAACCAGTATAAATCTTGTGTCTCGTGTTCTTTGGGTCTGTCAAGCTAGGTTGTGAGATCGTTGAGTGTGCGAGCTAGAGGGGGGAGAGATCTTCATGTGCACCCCATTGTTTGAACCTCAAGGGTTTTGCCGGAACCAGAAATCCGACAGAACATGACTAATTGCATTACTGGCATAATAAGATTCTTATTTTTTCATTTTCACATGGTTTGACTTTAATTTGACCATGTTTCTCCATTCCTGTGTTCTTCCAATTCATGTGAACCAAACACCCAGGTTGACAGAAATCCTATGTTTCCAAATGCTTTGTTTTGCATGTGCATTCCTATCCTATTCTTGTGTTTTTCTTGTCCCTGTGTTTATAGAATCCTCCAATTCTAAGGAGCCTGAGGGGCATGTCGAAACAGTAAATGTGTTACACGTGATAAAGGGGAGAAGCAAAGCGGCACTCCCAGATAAACATGCCCAAGGGCCTATCACCATGGAGTTCTGCCACTGGCCGTCTCAACTGATCACCTTCGACCATCAGGATTACTCAGCAAGTACCGGAGCGCAGGATGGGCTGCCTTGGTATTAGACCCAATAATTGACGAATACCACTTCACACGAGTCCTGATGGATGGCGGCAGCAGCTTAAACCTGATATATCAGGACACAATCCGCAAAATGGGGATAGACCCAACGAAAATTTGCCACATCAATACTACCTTTAGAGGAGTAATGCCAAGCCAGGGGCTCATTGCACGGGCTCCCTGCTACTAGAGGTTATATTCGGCTTCCCCGACAACTTTCGTAGAGAAAATTTAACCTTCCACATCGCTCCGTTCCAAAGTGGCTATCAAGCCCTACTTGGACGCGAAGCTTTCACTCGCTTTAACGCAATACCGCATTACGCTTCCCTCACGCTTAAGATGCCTGGTCCACGCGGCATCATTACAGTCAATGGAAATATTGAGCGATCCCTGCGCGCCGAAGAGAGTGCGGCTGCCTTGGCAGCCGCACACTAAAACGACCTCACCAACTAAAGCATTCGATAGGTCATCAAGACCATGGACACGGTTAGACGAGTTCGGCGCTGCTATATGTAATTCATACAGGTTTGATGACCACACCCCTATTACAAATACAAGGGGCTCAATGCGCGCAGACAAGTGGCAATCTTCACTCATCTTGAACTGTACATGGTTTCTCTAAACCTACCTTTTTCCATGACAACTTTTCACCAAAGTTCCTCTCTTTTGCAGATGACTATCGTGCTACACCCGTCCAGGATACGGCACAAGGGAGACACAGGCGCAGACGTGCAGCAGGGACCCGTTCAAAGGATTCTTTTTAGATTAAGACCCCGCGTCAACCTTTTTTACTGTCTCTTGTTGATACACATCCCTCGGATTCTCAGTACAATTGAGAAGGATGCTGACGTCTTGGCATGTGGCCACGCCAGAACAATGCACGTACCTAGACACCAGGGGCTTCTTACAAAGGGCACTGTTTAGGCCCAGTTTACACCATAAAGACCGAATACCTTAGGGAGTGCTCGGCGTCGCGAGTTTGGCCTTATATGCATTAGCTCCGAATCATGTCTTTGGTCAAATGTTGGGTTTGTCCGGCTCCTGTGTTTTGCTGCCTTACGTTCCGCTCTATCGGCTAAGGCGGCACCAGGAGAACTACTGCGATTGTGCCCTGGTTCATCCGGACGAGCACCTCAGTAGAGAAAGCCAAAAACTGACTGTCATGATATAGCGCGAGACTGGTCAACCACTCGATGACCTATCGGATTCTTAGAATTCCTCTGCCTTAACGAAGGGCCGTTTCCCGGCCGGGCATGTATGCACCCCGAATTTGGGTGAGTGCGGAGCCACCAGGGGCTATATAGTAGCGCTACTGTCAAACTCCTATGGCTAAGTGAAAGTGTTAAAGCACTATAGTTCGGTTGCCTAGTTCGCTGCGCTCTCACCTCCTTATTAGGACCAAGATGTTGGATTAAGTGTGAATACGCATCTTCTGCAAACACCCCTGCATTATATGCATGGGGGCTAAAGCCGACGACTGCAATCTTTCAGGTTATACACATGTATACATAAACGGCCGCACAGGAGGCATCACAATACTTTCGGGCACAGGTATAAAAACAGCCTTGATAAATTCAATAAAACATTGTTTTTACAATGGGAATACATGACACTCAAACATAATATTCTTCGAGCACTGGGCCTCTATCAAACGAGCACCCTCAATAACTTCTTCAAAATAGTGCTCGGCAGCCAATCGGCCTATGGCCGAACCCTGTGCCGCAACAGTGGTATCATCCATCTCCGCCCAGTACGCTTTGACACGGGCAAAGGCCATCCGCGAGCCTTCTATGCACGCCGACCTCTTCATCACATTGATGCGCGGCACCGCACCAAGGAACTGCTGCACTAAGCTGAAATAGATGTTCGGCTTCGGCTTTTTCGGCCACAGATGATCTACAACGGACCTCATGGCAAGTCCGGACAATCTATTGAGTTCGGCCCATTCGGCAAGCTGATCAGTTAGTGGAAGCGGACGCTCTGGAACGATAAACTGCGACCAGAATAGCTTGTCCACTTCACGGTCTGTTTGATCTCGGAAGTATTCGGCCGCATCGACAGCACTCGCCGTCAAATCCATATATGCGTCTGCCAAACTCCACAGCCGATCCAGATGGGCATACCGCGGATCTCTGAACTTCCTCCGCAGCAAAAAGGGCTTCCCAGCCACAATATCACTGGCTTCACGCAGCTCTTCCTTCTTCGCCCTCATGGCAGAGCGGGTGTCTTTGGCCGCCATCGTGGCCTTTTCGAGGTCCCTCGCCTTCGCTTGGTTTTCTTCTTCAAGGAACTGGCAACGGTCGGCAGTGTCTTTTAACTTTACAGCCATCTTGGCCATCTTCTCTTTGCTCTCGCAATGCGCGGCCTTCTCGGCTCTTAACTCTTCGGCCGCCTTCAAAGCAGCCGCATTACTACTCCTTGCTTGCTCTTTGGCTCGAGCAAGTTCCGCTCGAAGGGTCTCCATGGTGGTAGCTCCATCTACAGTCAACGCATATTAAAGATACTGGCATCACGCCGCTCTTACTATGTGACATTCACCAGAAAACATCACTTACCCTGTGCCTCGTCAAGCTGCTTGTTAACAAGCTCGATGTCGGCATCCGCCACATCCAGTTGCCGCTTTAGTTCAGCAAACTTGTTAGTCCGGCTAGCCACCGGAGCTTCCACCACCTGCACATAAAAGCAGTATGGTTATTACATTGGACTACGATCCTCTGTTTGCCGCCACTCTCGGCAACAAACAGAGTCTCAGGGGCTACTATCTACACATGGCACACCTAAAAATGTGCGGTACTATCACAAATGCATATCATTTACATACCTCAAAACCCGTTAGTAGACTCATAAAGGCGTCATGCAAACCACTTTCGGCGGACGAAATCCTTTCCGTCACCATACCCATCAACGTACGATGTTCTTCCGAGATGATTGCTCGCTTTAGCAGATCCCTCAGTGTGTCTGGCCGCATACCAGACGGCGCCGGACTCCTTTGTTTGCTCTCTTCAAGAGCCGGTCGCTGGGGACTTTGGGTGACTATAGGATTATCTTCTGGCCTCACCGGATCCGGAGAGGCCCTCCATGACGACACTTCAAGGTCGCCCGCTTCTTGAGCAGGGGAGTTCGGAGGAGGCGTTTTGCTCTCCATCATCTCTGGAAGAAGGTCCCCTGAAGACGAGCTCTATTGAGAAGGGCTAAGATCCGAACTGCAAGATAAACACTTTGGTTATTTTCCTCGGAAGTAAGGTAGAATATCTTTACTATTAAGTATTTTTTTGATCACTTACAGCTCGTTAGAGGGCTGATCCCCGCGCGGACTTTGTGCGGCAAGAGCACCCCCCAAGGCAGGACCCTCTGTTGGAGACTTCTTCTCCCGTTTGGAAGCCTTGGTTTCCGGATCCTTAGAGGCAATCCTCTTCCTTCCCCGGAACGAGAGAAGGTCGGAATCTTCCCCTTGGTTATCCTCCTTCACGGAGGCGCTCATTCCCTCGGTTGGAATTGGTAGCGATGGGGGCCCGCTTTCGCCCTCATTATTCCCCCCTTTATCTTCCTTTGAGGGCTCCGGGAAAGGTGCTAGCTCAAGCATCTTTTCCAGTACCGGATTTTCCAAACCCTCAGGAAGGGGGGCTGAACACCGAATCATCTTGGCCTTTGTTAGCCAGTCTTGGTCGAAGAGAGATTTCTCAGAATGACGTCTCAATAAATGAAAGACGGTGTGTTCGGCTAGAGGATTACTTACTTGATCGGCGGTGCGGTTGTTGCTCAGGCCCACGTCCTCGGTAGTATCCGAACACTCTATTTGAGGTCTGAAGAATGATTTATACATCTTCTCGTGCGTCAGGCCAAGGAAATTTTGAATAGCGCGCGGTCCTTTTGGGTTGAATTCCCACAAGCAGAGGGGCCGGCGTTTGCATGGCTGGACTCGACGAACCAGCATGACTTGCACTACCATAACCAAACTAAAATCTCCCTCGAAGAGATCTTGGATGCGGCTCTGCAATATGGGCACATCCTTGGCTGGACCCCAGCTCAGCCCCCTGCTGATCCATGACATCATTTGTGGTGGAGGGCCCGAGCGAAAGGCGGGGGAAGCTACCCACTTGGCACTTCTGGGAGCGGTGATGTAGAACCACTCCCGTTGCCATAATCCGGACACCTCTGGAAAGGACCCTTTTGGCCATGGAGCTCCGGCAACCTTGCTTATTAATGCGCCTCCGCATGCTGCATACTGCCCCTCGACCGTCTTCGGCTTCACATCAAAGGTCTTGAGCCACAGGCCGAAGTGAGGGGCAATGCGGAGGAAGGCCTCACATACAACAATAAATGCCGAGATGTGGAGAAAGGAATCCGGGGCTAGATCATGGAAATCAAGCCCGTAGTAGAACATCAAACCCCTTACGAAGGGATCCAAAGCGAGGCCTAGCCCTCGGAGGAAGTGGGAGATGAACACGATGTCTTCATTGGGTTCAGGAGTAGGGACGACCTGCCCTCGGGCGGGCAGCCGATGTGAGACTTCGGTGGTCAGGTATCTTGCCTCCCTCAACTTCTTGACATCCTCTTCCGTGACGGAGGAGGGCATCCACTGGCCCTGGAGGCTGGATCCGGACATGATTGAAGATCCGAAGCACCTGACCTAGGCTTTGGGTGTTAGAACTCGAGGCGGGGGAAGGATTCGGTTGAGCACGGAAGGAAAAAAGTAAAAGCCTTATCCCTTTATAAAGAGGGTGAATATCAAGCGTCCTCCCCGTAGCTGTTTGGGACTTGCCTAAAATCTAGGAGTCCTAGGCACGGTTGGGTTACCCACGCCCATATTGATGAGAATCCCGTAATAAGGGGAACACGATCTCTGCTTTGACAAGACGTGTCAAGAAACTGCCTCGCGTTATGTGCGGGGCTAGAAAAACTATTCGAATAATCGCCGAGCCATGGCATGATGTCATGTTGCCTAAACGTGTCAGCAGATTAGATTTGTGGAAGTATTATTCTCTCTACGGTAGTATGTGGAACTTATTTTGCAGGGTCGGACACTATCCTTTATTTGAACTCTTCTGTGGTATATCCAGAGGAGGAACCCGCCTTGCAATGTCGAAGACAACACTGTGCGCCGAACTCATCGTCATTGAAGCCTGGTTCAGGGGCTACTGAGGGAGTCCGAGATTAGGGGGTCTCCGGACAGCCGAACTCTATCCTTTGGCCAGACTGTTGGACTATGAAGATACAAGATTTCGTGTTCGTATGGGACTCTACTTGGCGTGGAAGGCAAGCTAGGCAATACGGATATGGATATCTCCTCCTTTGTAACTGACCTTGTGTAACCCTAACCCTCTCCGGTGTCTAAATAAACTGGAGGGTTTTAGTCCGTAGGACAACATACAATCATACCATAGGCTAGCTTTTAGGGTTTAGCCTCTCCGATCTCGTGGTAGATCAACTCTTGTAATACCCATATCATCAAGAATAAATCAAGCAGGATGTAGGGTTTTACCTCCATCAAGAGGGCCTGAACCTGGGTAAAACATCGTGTTCCCTGCCTCCTATTACCATCTGCCTTAGGCGCACAGTTCGGGGACCCCCTACCCAAGATCCTCCGGTCTTGACACCGACAGAGCCCTTATAGATTTACTCCATTTTCAGATAGGCGTCAAAGAAAACTTTGTGTGTTATGTCCTGCTCCTGTCGTGCCATCATCCACCCCGCCTGAGTTGCACAAGGTGCAGAAGCATTCATTGCAGCAGAGATTCCCCCTACAGACTTTCTTTCGCTGCCTCAGATCATCTTCCTCATTGCCGGCAGCCACGCCAACTGCATTACCATCATCGACTGAGCAGATAAACCTAAGAACTACATAGTTCCGGAAGAGAGGTCACAGTCTTTCGTGTTTGCTTGCGTTATACATCGGTTATTTTTACGTGCTACTTTATCGTTCAAACTTGGGGTTTTAAAATTCCCGTGGGTCTCATATCGAGGCAGCAACGAATAGTATATGTCTACTATGTGGTTCATATGGGGTCTTCTATGTGGTTCATGTTGGGTGGTCAACAAACAGTAGATGATCCATTGTCTATCTTTTTAAACTGAAGCTATAATCTACATGCTATCATTAGTTTTGGATCTATCCACTCGTTTGCTACCATCAGTCTTGATTTCTGCATGCACCCCTTAAGCCTTACAAAATTTAACTATTTTTTTGTTATGCATGTCAGTTATTGTACACAACCGTACTGAACATGTAGAGAAAAAGAGAAGACCATTGCGTGGGAATATAATGTCATGCACACGCCGCTCCATGGTGGGTGAAGTGGGCCCCCTCCCGCCATTCCAGATTGTATTCCAGAGGAAGATAACTAGTCAGATGGGGATTCAGAGGGAGCCGACCACTCCTATTTACCACCTGAGGTGATTGCTCTAACCTGGCATTCTGATGTTGGTCATATCATGCAAATGGTGCCTCGCATTGCTTACATTATACATCTTATATGTCATCAGCTTAGTTTAGATTTGCTTTGTGTGACTGCCACCTGTTTGGTTTCTATATCATACTCCCACCGTTCCAAAATATTTGTCTTTTTAGAGATTTCAACAAGTGACTACATATGGAGCAAAATGAGTGAATCTACACTCTAAAATATGTCTATATACATCCGTATGTGATAGTCCATTTGAAATCTCTAAAAAGAAAAATATTTAGGAATGGAGGGAGTATATGGGAATTATGCAATGCCATCTTCTTTAGCCAGGCATCATATACGTGAATCATGCAATGCCATCCTGTTTAGCCAGTCATCGTATATGTGAATTGTATCGTGCCATATTTTTTCATAATGTATTCCATTTATCAACAATGTTTATACATTCATCTACTCTTCCTATGCATCAGCCATTTGAGTCGGTCATGGGAAAATCTGGCGTGAAAACATGGTCTTCTGAGCAGTCAATGCACGTGTTGATGCAGATTTCTTGCTGGTTACAGATAGCTCCTCGGAGGAGGATTCAGAGACAGATGACCAATCGTATCCCCCCCCCCCGAGGTGCATGCTCTAACTTGGCAGGGTTATATTGCTCATATCATGCATACGGTGTCTTGCATTGCCATGCCATCTGCTTAGATTAGACATTCTTTGTGTGAATGCCTCCTATTTGCTATCTATATCAGATATGTGAATTATGCAATGCCATGTTTTCCAGTCAGTTATCACATATGTGAATTATGCACCGCCATGTAGCCAGGCATCATATATGTGAATTATCTCAGGCCATCTTTTTTTCATTACGTATTCCATTTGTCAACAATCTGTGTATACTGAACTACTCTTCATGTGAACCGGCCGTTTGAGCCGGTTATGGAAAAATCAGGAGTGAAAACAAGGTCTTCAGAGTAGGCAATGGTACCTGTTGAAGCATATATCTCGATCGTTACAGGGAGCTCCTCAGAGGAGGATTCAGAGACAGATGACTAGTCCTATATCCCACCTGAGGTGTATGCTCTAAGTTGCAATGTTTATATTTCTCATATCATGCATATTGTGTCTTGCATTGCTTAGTTTAGGCATCATATGCACAAATTGAATTCCATCTTCTTAGTTTAGAGATCATACATGTGAGTGCCAGTTGCTTAGTATATGAATCAATTATGTCAATTATATCATGCCATCCTGTATACTTAGACAACATGTATGTGAATTATTTCATCCCAACCTATTTTAGAAAGACATCATATAGTTTTATCACGTCATCCTGTTTAGATACTCATCATATGTAGAATTATGCCATTATATCCTGTTAAGTTATCCATCATATATCTGAAACTGTATCATGCTATCCTGTTTAGTTAGGCATCATATATGTGAAATTATGTCATGTTGTCCTGTTTGGTTAGACAACATATATGTGAATTACCACATCTGTCTATCATACAATGTCTGTACGTTCAATTTAATTTCTTGTTTATCAGCCATTTGAATTGGAGGGGTGATGGCAGTATCTAAGGGAGCAAAAACCCGTTCTTCACAAAAGACAGTGCTACCCATCGATGCAGATAGAACCATGGTTGTACTGGCCCACAAACTAGCCCCACCACACATAATCGAGACTCTTCCAGATTGCACACTTACACCGTTGGGCAGAGAACCAGCTACAACCCATCTAACCCCAACCCTAGTGGATGTTCTGGCACAGCATACTGCGACCAGAACAGCTTCTCCAAAGAATCCCCTTCCCTGGCTCGGAAGAACTCCGCAACATCGGATACACTACGCACAAGATCCACAAAAGCCCCTGGGCAACTCCGAATCTGGGTTAGTAAAAGGTACTTCCTCTCCACATACTTGCTTTGCATGTTAAATGCCTTACCCGTTGCGATCTTCTTCGCCTCCTGGATCTCCTAGAGAGCGTCCCAGGCCTCATTCAGTGCGGCCTCTAAGCTCTGACGAGCCTTGGTAGTTCGGCCTCTCGAGCCGACGCCTCGTGCTCCAAAGATTCACACTTCTTCACCGCGTCTTGGAGCTCCTGCTGGACCTCCCCGACCCGAGCGTTAAGCTTCTTACGGGCGGCTTACTATTGGACAGCCTTCCCCTCGGCTTCGGCCAGGGCCTTTCTCAGGGCCTCGACCTCGGTCGTCGCTTCTGTACAAATCATGGCATTTTGGTCATCGCATACAATTTTCTTCTTTTCGAATATATAAGAGGTTATTGCTTACCTTGTTTCTCTTGGAGCTGCCTCTTCTCTTGGCCCAGCTCCTCCTCGGTCGCGGCTAGCAACGACGCCTGCATTTCAGAAAAATTAAGTTAGTTTCCTGTTAAAACGAGATTGATCCTCTGTCCGGCTTTTTCTTTCCGAACACCGGATAGTGTCTCAGGGGCTACTTGTCCACACTGAAATTTTCTCCTTGTTCCGTGTCTCTTACCTCAAAACCTGTCAGCAAGCTGCTGCAGGCTTCGGTTAATCCTCTCTTGGCGGACTGAACCTTTTCAATCACCACGCCCATAAGGGCACGGTGCTCATCCATAATGGAAGCGCCTCATAGCGCCTCCAGCAGGTTATCCAGTGCCCCTGATTGGACAGGGTTTACTGGCGGAACAGGCATCCCCCCTTCTTTTGAAGGAGGGTGCGTGCTGGATTCCGGAGCCACCTCGGTCTCCGGAATTGTGTCCGGTTGAGGGCCAAACTGTGTACGGCCCTCCTTGTTAGTCTCATTGGGGATTGAGTCCCCTTGGTGTCCGGCAACAGGGGTTTCGCCTTCGGGCGCCTCCTGAGCCTCTCCCCCGCCGGAGACAGTCCTTCGGGACAGCACCTCCGCATCCCCCTTGGTCTTGGGGGAGTGTATGTCCGGCAGGGAGTCGCTGGCCATCGCCTTGGAATCCAGCGAGCCTCCTGACGAGGATCGCTGGGAGCTATTGTGGGCCGGACTACAATAACATTTTCCAATTGTTTCAATACAATGAGGAGGAGAGACTTTATGGGCGGATAAGGTGTTAGTACTTACGATGCGGCCTGAGGCTTAGCACGGGGGCGTCTCTCCGGACTGTCATCAACGTCCCATGCGGAGTTACCCGTTAGGGAGCCCTTCCCCTTTTGGGGCGCCTCCGCCTCCATAGTTGTGGAGGCCGCCCTCTTCTTCCTCCCCCCGTCGGGGGGAGAGTCTCTCTCCTCCTCCTCCTCCTCATCCATGTCGTCTTCGGCGGTGGGGGAATGGGCCTTGTCTTCGGACGCCGCGTCCGAAGTGCCCTTGCGGCGGGGGCCACTACGGACCTCTTGGCCTTTCCTATGGCCTTCTTTCCGGTGACTTGTAAGGCACCGACCCCAGCATCTTCGCTAAATGCGGAGTGACTGGCTCTTCGGGTAGGGGAGCCGGACACCGAATCTTCTTCGCCTGCTGTAAGTGCATCTAGTGCCACCCCTAGTTGGTTTTGGAGTATTGACGACAAACCTAGTTGAGGGACTAATGTGTTTATGAGAGTTGCAGGATAACACAGGTAGAAGTCCCTCATTGATTCGGTTTTCCTACCAGAGATGACCCCTAAAAATGTATGAAGACATTGAAGTCAAAGGTGGTATATGAAGATATTCACATTGAAGACTATGACAAGAGAAGACACCACATGAAGCCTATGGAGCTCGAAGACTTAGATCTTTCGTAGTTCTTTTTCTTTTGTGTTGAGTCATAGGAACCACCGTACTATTAAGTGGGGTCCAAGAGAACCAGTCAGAATGACTGAAGTGATGCCTAACCAAAAACCTATGTCTTCGAGTGAAGACTATGAGAGCGAATCTTGTCCAGAGTCGGACAAGTCAGCTTTGCTTGTGGCCCAAGTAAAGTTGACGTTGAGTTTGAAATCTGACCGTTGGAACATGTGTCAGTTCTTTAGTGACCCAGGGTCATTTCCGACAAATCAGGTCGGGTTGCCAAGTGGCTATAAATAGCCCACCCCCCACAACCATAAACGGTTGGCTGCTCAGATTAAGAGTACGGCTTTTGTCGTTTGAGAGCAACCCACCTCAAAGCCTTTGAGAGAGAATTCCTTGCGAGGATAAAGCCCTAACCATCCAGAGCCAAAGAGAATTGGGCATCACTTAAATCTTCTTGTCTGTGTGATCTGAAGACTTATTACACTTGAGGACTGTGCATCCTCCAGCCGGTTAGGCGTCACGTTCTGAGCATCCAAGAGGCATTGTGGATTGCCGGTGAACGAAGTCTGTGAAGGTTTGGGAGTCTACCTTGAAGACTTACCAGAGTGATTGGGCGAGGTCTGTGTGACCTTAGCTCAAGGGGAATATGGTGAGGACTGGGTGTCCTGAGCTGCGTGTTCAGGACTGGGTGTCCGGGACTGTGTGTCCTAAGGTTTAAATACCTAGCCGCCCCAACCAGACGTACAGTTGTCACAGCAACTGGAACTGGTCCAACAAATCATTGTCTTCAAGGAGTCACTGTTTTCATCTTCCCTTCCCTTTACTTACTGTTGCTCCTTGTGAAGTCATTGTATGTTTGCACTATCTTTTGTCTTCACTGAGTGACTGCATGTTCTGTATGGCTTCATAATATCTTCCTACCTGACCCTTACTACATTGCTGCTATTAAGTCATTGTGCTTTCACTTTATTGAATACTTGACTATGGCATGCCTAGTGTAGTCTACCTTCCGCTTCATGGTAATAGGTCTATTTCTATCGTTTGTCTTCATAACTTCCACGTTTTGAAGACTTTCATAAAAATCGCCTATTCACCCCCCCTAGTCGATATAACGCACTTTCAATTGGTATCAGAGCAAGGTGCTCCCTTGTTCTGTGTGATTCGGTTTAACCACCTGGAGTTTTAGCTATGTCGACTGCAGGGATAATTAAAGTCTCCACTGCGTGCCCCGTCTTCGATGGAACTGAATATCCCTACTGGAAGAATAAGATGCGCATGCATCTTGAAGCCATTGATGTCGATCTATGGTATGTCGTCGAAAATGGTGTTCCCAAGGCTGGAGAAGGTGTCACTGCTGCTGATGTCAAGAAATTTGTTCAACTGGACTCTACTGCCAAGAATATCATCTGTGGTCACCTGACCAAAGGACAGTATGGCCGTGTGAGTGCTTTGAAGACATCTAAGCTGGTCTGGGACTGGCTCTCCAAGGTCAATGAAGGCACCTCAACCCAGAGAGATCAGAGAATCAATGTCCTTCGCAACCTCTTCAACCGCTTCAAGCGAAATGACAATGAGAATGTCTAGCACACATTTGACCGGCTCACTGACATCACAAATGAGCTTCAAGCCCTCGGTGCTACTGAGATCACCAAACATGAAGTCGTCAAGACACTACTGAGATCACTTGATAGTTCGTTTGACATCCTAGCCCTGATGATTCAAGAACGTCCTGATTTCAAGACACTCGATCCATCTGACATACTTGAGAGGCTCAATACACATGAGTTTCAGCTTTCTGAGAAAAGAGATATCTACGGTCCAAACTATGGGCGAACTCGTGCCTTGAAGGCAAAAGCTGTCTCCTCATCTGAAGAAGAATCTGACAGCAGTTCTGATGATCCTAAAGACATTGGAAGGGAACTTCCTATGCTTGTGAAGAAGTTCCAAAAATTCACCAAGAAGAAAGGCTTCAGAAAGTCTTCTCGATCAATCTCAAGGAATGATGAAGCTTCTGCTCACGACTACAAGAAGAAAACATGTCACAAGTGCAAGAAACCTGGCCACTTCATCTCTGAGTGTCCACAGTGGGACAATGAGAACAAAAAGAAGAAGAAGAGTAAGGAATATGACTCTGACGACAAGAAGAAGAAGGAATACTCAAAGTCTTCGTCCAAGTCTTCCTCAAAGTCTTCATCACACAAGAAGAGCTCATCTGGCAAGGCACGTGCGTTTGTTGGCAAGGAAATGGATTCAGAGGAGGAGTCCGCTTCTGAGGAGGCGGAGGTGGAGTCTGAGGAGGAGTCCGATTCAGGCGTCGCAAGTCTGGCTACAGCATACGTTGCCAAGTCCATCTTCAATACTGAAGACAATGACCTCGTCACCGACACTGATGCAAATGACAAGGACTACTTTGCTTCTATCTACTGCTTCATGGCACGCGGTGCCAAGGTAAACAGATGCACTACTCACTATCAAACATCTAGTGACGATGACTCTGATTGTGACTCAAAACCCAGCTACAAAACACTTGCTAAAATTGTAACTGAACAACAGAAAGCTATGGAACATATTCAAAAACTGCTAGACAGAAGCGATGATCTGTTAGGTGCTGAAATGACTCGATCTGAATCCTTAATTGAAGACATAAAAAATCTTCACGTTAAGTATCAGGAACTTGAAAGTCGTCATGAAACTCTCTCAACAACTCATGAAAAGCTTTCCTATCATTATCTTCAAAGGAAGCAAGATCTTGAGAAATTGAGAGCGGTTCATGAAGATCTTCAAAAGGAAAATGAGTCACTTCGCGCCAAACAGATCAGTCCCGCTCAGGAAGGATTTGAACCACCATGTCTTAAATGTATTTAGCGTGATAATGCTACTTCTATTGCTGAATGTTCTACTGCTACTACTGTTGCAATATATTCAACTGTTGATGTGGTAACTAACCCCTCTGCTGAGGATACCACTGCTATTGCTGATGAGAATGCTAGGTTGAAGACATTGCTTGAAACAGGGATGTACAAAAGTCTTAAAGGGCATCAGACACTATGTGATGTCCTCAAAAAGCAGATATTGAACCGAAACCCGAGGAAAGAGGGTGTTGGGTTCATAAGGAAAATGAATGATGATGGCTCTTACTGGAAACCTGAGTAGTACCCTAAAACCATGTGGGTTGCTGCAAAGGAACCTTCAGTAGACCCATCCAATCTATCTGGCTTCACTTGTGCTAACCCCATTATCATTGATGAATCCTTTGATGCAAACTATATACTGATTAAGAATCAGAATGGTGAAGTGTTTGCCAGGTACATTGGTACTAACTGCAGGAATGGACCACCTATGAAGAAGATCTGGGTTCCGAAAAGGTGTCTGGAGAATCTTCCTGTGAATGTCATCATGACACCTCACGTGAAGAAGACAAACCTCAGACCAAAGGCTTCATACGGTCCAAAGGCTTCATACAGACAGAGGACTCACCTGAGTCGCACTAACACAAATGTTTTGCAGGGAAACCATACTCAGGCATATGAATATGAGAGCGGTTCATCAAACCGCCATGTTCATAAGACCAAGAACTATTCTGCCTATTCTTATGAGTACTATTGTCCACCTGCAAGACTGTTTGCTAGGGCTCCAAAGCCAAAATTCTCAGATGCTGCACTTAGACTTATTGCTTCTCAGCCACCCTTGAAGATGTGGGTGGCTAAGAAAGCTTAACTCTATTTTGCAGGGAAAGGTCTCCAGCAAAAAACCAAAATCGTCTGACGCCATTGCTGGGGACCTTAAACATCTTGTAGGGCGCAAGATCAAATGCCCGAATGGTCTTACTATGTACTTCATTCCTGAATTGCTTGCTACTCTCCCTATTAGTCCTAATCTGGATCTAAGCTTTCATAACCCATTGGTTCGTCAAATGTTTTTGCTTCACAATGCTCTTGGTGAAGCCTATCCCCCTAACTGCACTGTAGGGTACGACACCAGCGTCTTCAGAATGGATTATTGATAGTGGGTGTACAAATAACATGACTGGCAAAAGAAGTCTTCTTATGGACTCAACCTTACGTCCATCCGACAAGAGCCACATCACATTTGCTGACACTGGTAAAAGTAAGGTATTGGGTCTAGGTAGAGTTGCAATCTCAAGGGATCAACACATGGATAAAGTCATGCTTGTTGAATCCCTTGGCTTCAACTTAATGTCTGTCTCAATGCTTTGTGATTTGAACATGATCGTAATATTTGGAAAATATCGTTGCCTTGTACTAATGGAATCTAACAAGTCTCTAGTGTTTGAAGGGTATCGAAAAGATGATTTGTATGTGGTGATTTCTCAGCAGGACCACAGCTTGCCGTATGTCTTCTAGCAAAAGCTTCAGAATGCTGGCTCTGGCATCGGAGGCTTGGGCATGCTGGCATGAGGAACCTCCACACCCTGGCAAAGAAGAAGCATGTCATAGGCATCGAAGGCGTCAAGTTCAAGAAAGATCACTTATGCGGTGCCTGTGAGGCAGGAAAGATGACGAGGGCCAAACATCCCTCGAAGACAATCATGACCACTACTCGACCCTTCGAACTGCTTCACATGGATCTTTCCGGTCCCAATCATTACTCAACTCTTACTACTACTGCATGCCTCTATGGCTTCGTTATTGTTGATGATTACTCTAGATACACTTGGGTGCACATAATCCTTTACAAGACTGAAGTGCAGGATGTCTAAAGACGCTTCACCAATCGAGCTATGAACAATTATGGCGCCAAGATAAAGCACATCAGAAGTGACAATGGCACTGAATTCAAGAACACTGGCCTTGATACATATCTTGATACCTTGGGCATCACACATGAATTCTCAGCCCCGTACACGCCACAGCAGAATGGCGTCGTCGAACGCAAGAACAGAACACTCATTGAGATGGCCAGAACGATGCTAGATGAATACAAGACCCCAAGAAAATTCTGGCCTGAAGCCATTGATACTGCATGCCATACAATCAATCGTGTTTATCTTCACAAGCTTTTGAACAAGACATCTTATGAGCTCCTTACTGGCAAGAAGCCAAATGTTAGTTACTTCAGAGTATTTGGCACAAGGTGCTGGATCAAGGACCCACATCACACCTCAAAGTTTGCACCAAAAGCACATGAGGGTTTTATGCTTGGATATGGAAAGGATTCGCACTCCTACAGAGTCTTCAATCTCTTTCATTACAAAGTGGTTGAAATAGTGGATGTGTGGTTCGATGAGACCAATGGTTCACAAAGAGAGCAACTGCCAAATGTGCTAAATGAAGTTCCATCCAGTGAATCAATCAAGCTAATGGGAACTGGAGAAATTATACCTTCTGAAGCTCATCTTGAAGAAGAACTTATCATCTCAGCACCTGATCAACATGAAGACAATGCTCAGCCTGAAGACATTCCTTCTAACAACGACAATGATCAGCAAGAGCAAAGTCTTCGCCCTGTACATCCTCGCGTTGCCAATGAAGTGCAGATTGAAAGAATAATTGATAGCATCAATGCACCCGGTCCACTGACTCGTTCAAAGGCAACTCAGCTAGCAAATTTCTGTGGGCACTTCGCATTCGTCTCAATAACAGAACCCAAGAAAGTTGAAGAAGCCTTCATGGAACCTGAATGGATTCAAGCTATGCAAGAAGAGCTTCAATAGTTTGAGCTGAATAATGTATGGGAACTAGTTAAGCGTCCTGATCCACGGAAGCACAATATAATAGGCACCAAATAGATATACCGCAACAAGCAAGATGAGCATGGTCAAGTTGTCAGAAACAAAGCTCGTCTCGTTGCTCAAGGATATACTCAAGTGGAAGGCATCGACTTCGATGAAACATTTGCTCCTGTGGCTAGACTTGAAGCCATACGCATACTGCTGGCCTATGCAAATCATCACAACATACTTCTATATCAAATGGATGTGAAGAGTGCTTTTCTCAATGGCAAGATTGAAGAAGAAGTGTATGTTGCACAACCGCCTGGCTTTGAAGATCCAAAACATCCTGACCTGGTATACAAGCTCAACAAGGCACTGTATGGCCTCAAACAAGCCCCTCGGGCCTGGTATGACACACTCAAATACTTCCGGAAGAGCAAAGGCTTCATACCTGGTTCCCTATACCCCACTCTCTTCACGAAGACATATGATGGTGAAATGTTTGTGTGCCAAATATATGTGGATGACATTATCTTCGGCTGCACCAATCAGAAGTAGAGTGAAGAGTTTGGATATATGATGCAAGAGCAATATCAGATGTCCATGATGGGAGAGCTGAAGTTCTTCCTCGGTCTTCAAATATGACAACAACGCAACGGCATCTTCATATCTCAAGAGAAGTATCTCAAAGATTGCCTGAAGAAGTTTGGTATGCAAGACTGCAAAGGCTTCACAACACCTATGCCAGCCAAACATCATCTGCGTCCCGACGACAATGGTAAAGAGTTCGATCAAAAGGTATACCACTCCATGATTGGTTCTTTACTTTATCTATGTGCATCTAGGCCAGATATTATGCTTAGTGTTTGCATGTGTGCTCGATTTCAAGCGGCACCAAAGGAGTCGCACCACTTAGCTGTGAAGCGAATTCTTCGATATTTGGCTCACACCCCAACTCTAGGATTATGGTATCCAAAGGGCTCAGAGTTTGATCTGGTTGGATTCTCAGATGCTGATTATGCTGGTGATAAAGTTGATCGCAAGTCTACATCAGGCACATGTCACTTTCTGGGACGATCACTTCTATGTTGGTCTTCAAAGAAGCAGAACTGTGTATCTCTCTCCACTGCTGAATCTGAATACATTGATGTTGGATCTTGCTGCGCTCAGCTTCTGTGGATGAAGCAAACACTCAAGGACTATGGCATTCATCTGAAGCAAGTGCCACTTTACTGTGACAACGAAAGCGCCATCAAGATCGCCAACAACTCAGTTCAGCACTCGAAGACAAAGCACATTGAAATTCGTCATCACTTTCTCAGAGATCATGTTGTGAAGGAAGATATTGATATCATACACGTCAACACTGAAGAGCAATTGGCAGATATCTTCACCAAGCCTTGGATGAGAAGAGATTTTTCAAGTTATGGTGTGAGCTAAATATCCTGGAATCCTCAAATGTCCTGTGATCAGGCACACATCCTAACCCTTATGCATATTGATGACTTAGATGTGCAACACACGAAGTAAGGTATATCTTCAATCAATGAAGACATACATTGTAAGTGTGAATACATTAATGTGGAATTTGACTTCGGAGCGCCACGATAATTGTGCGCCGTGTCTAGGTCTAATACTTCCTATATGGTGGGTAACGCCACCACCAAATGTTCTATTTTGAAGTGTTTCACTCATGGCGTTACCTTGCAATGTCTTCACATTTGGTTTGGCTTCGATCTCAACATATCTTCATGATTATCTTCACTATGTTGATTATATATATATATATATATATATATATATATATATATATATATATATATATATATATTAGTGTTTCGTCCTCTACAGCATTCACTTATAGCTATGTCTTCATTGTTGAATCTTTTGAACTAAGTGAATGTGATCGGACCCTAACCTCTCTATGCTTTCTATCTCAAATTCTATCTCTCCAAATCATATGCATTCTATTGAAACTGTCAAATGTCTTCTCTGCGTCCTTGTCAGCAGAAGATACAGAGACAACCATTAAGTCCATTTTCAATGCTCATTCCTCCACATGAAACCCGGAGAAGTAGGAACGACCACCCGACAATCAAGGCATGCGTGGGACGTGGAACAAACCCCAAAATTCTGCATAATGGCCACGTGTTCCTCAGATGCGAATCGCCAGGGGCACCTGTGTAATAGCGCAGTGCCGCCCATGTACCTATAAATACACAACCATTAACTTCCTTTTTACAGCACCGTTGATCCTATGGATTTGTCACTTTCTACCACAAGCAATTTCTATTCACACAAGTTAGATCTCTCTCATACTGCATCTCATAACATGCCTAGTATATTCATTTATGCTTCACAAAGTAGTTAGATTCCTCACTTGTACTGATCTATGGATTCGTACAAATCTGGAACCAACTCCTTATCTATGAGTGAATGTCTTCTCACGATGAGGTCAATGTCTTCTAAACTGATTTATCTTCAAAATCTTCTGAGAATGCATATGACCTCTTCCCCTTCCCTCGCACCTTAATGCTGTCACAGGTACATGTCTGTGGGAGAATCCTTTGGTTCTCATAGTCTGCATTCATTTGCAGAATTCTTACAGCATCACATTAATTCTCCCGAAGCCAGTTCCTGTTGGTCCAGCAAGCGAAAACCTTTGAAGCCTTTGAACGTGTTGAAGCCTTTCAAGTTAAAGTTTATGGCTTCAGAGAAAGCAGCAAGGAAGGGTGGCAGAAAGCGTCATGGAGAAACATCCAGAGATCTACCAGATGAACTCTCAGAACTGTACAAGACAAATCCTAAAGAGGATTACAATCAGCGCAAGACCCGAATCCAATGGATTCGAAGATATTGGGCAGAACAATGGTTCAAATACCGATTTGTAACCCAGGAATATGCTGAGAAAAACGCCATCAAGAGACCGTGGGGAGACATCCTATACAAGAATCTTCTGCCCAGGTCCAGAGATGAAGCCATTGAACAAGGCTTCTATCCCTGCATGGTCCGTGGGCCACAGCCTGCTGATGCACACCCATCGTCACTACTATGGTGTCGTGACGACAATCTGTTCAAGCGCAACTTCCAGTTTGCCCAGAACTCAGCGAAGCAGAACAAGAAGACTTTGGGGTTAGACTTCAACCCTGGTCCCTCGGCACCAAGGGCAGATGGCACACGAGATGCAGAACCCAATGTCATAGGTCCTTTCTACAACCTTGAAGGCCTCATCACCCGCATCTTATTTCAAGGGACTGCAGTGAATGAGCCTGCAGCTGGCGCTGAATCAGAAGAAGCTCCTGCATCGCCGAAGACAAAGAAGATGAAGAAGCCTAAAGCTTCAAAGCCTGCCCCCTCACCAAAAATCTCAAGGGCGAAGCCACTGGCAACTGCACCTCCTGAAGACAGTGTGCAGTCCGAAGACTTATCTCGCATCTCCATGCCCCAGAAAGTCAAGAAGCCTCTGCCTCACACCGGACAAGAGCTAACTGCTGCTGCCATTCTACGCAATGACGACATTGATCTGTCAAGTGATGAAGATCTAGCAGATGACGCTCTTGAGCAACTCATCAAGAGCAAAGAAGAAGCAGAAATCTTCAATGATCTGCCTCTCTTTGATGTGACCATCATCCACAACTTCATTGACAAGTGGTTTGACACGCCAAACATCAGCTTTGAAGATCTGCAGCTACCAATTGGCCTCAGTGTCGCCTTCCAAGGCGCCATTGCTTCAGAACTCGCTATTGCCCAGCGCATTGTTGAACTGAAGCAAAAGATTGACTATGAAAAGGCTCAGTTCAAGAAGCATATAGCCAAGCTCAGCGTGCAGGAAGTGAAGAACTTCAAGAGTATGATGCACGAGCTCAAGGAAGGCTTTGTAAAGAAACATGCAGAAGCTCAGGGTTCGCGTGAGCGCATGAAGACTCTGGCTGACAGATGTGTGCAAGCCTACAATGAGGCTGAGAAGCGCAAGGCCCTTGGGCGTCCTGGCATCGACCCCAGGATGGCCGCAAAGAAGAAGAAGAAGCCTGCTACGGCTGAACCTGACGCACCATGGCAGGAAGCAGTTCTGATTGTCTTCCCAACTAGACTGACTGGCTCGAAGCCAAAAAGCCGGTCAACCGCTTCAGAGCTCAAGAAGACAAGGACTGCTGAGGCTGAAGCCAGGAAGAGGAAACATTCTGAAGCCTCTCCAACTGCCCCCTCCAAGAAGAAGAGGAAGACCAAGAAAGATCGGGCTGCTCCCACAGACTCCTTGATAGTTGAACCCATTTCTATGGTCTATCCTGAAGCTGAACGCCAACTGACTATCCATGAGCCTGCTTCCACAGAGGCTCATGAAGCTGAAGACTTTCCAGCAGCTAATCCCATTGCTGCTGAAGACATTGGTCAACATGACAATGTAGAAGATGGTGCAGTCCTTCCTCAGAACAGCGAACTCATCAGCATTGGTCGTCCACTGACGACAATTGCACAGGATGCTTCATGGGCAGATCGCCCACAAGAGGAAGAAGACTATGAGGCCCAGCCCACTCCAACTCCACAGGCGTCGCCCGCATTGCGCAGGCTTCGCAAAGGTCCAAGGCCTCAAGTCTCTGCTGAAGACAATCTGGCTGAATCAGCCGCGGAAGAAGAAGTCGCACAAGTTCCCACTCCCTTGTCCCACCAAGAAGCAGTTCTCAAGGAGAACGTGCTTGTGACCGACCCTCCAGCTCGTCAAGTGGAGGATGAAAATCTTGCGGCTGCCACAACCACCAATGTAGCTAATGTGGAGCCCTCCCCAACGGAAGAAGAAGACAGCGAAGCCACTGATCCCGTCACTTCTGTTCCTGAGCCTGCTGCCGGTCCCCAGTTCGACTATCATGTTGAGCACAGGCCTCAGGTACAGAAGCCAATCCCAAGATTGCCAAGGTTCCCAGGTCCTGCATCAGCACCTGGCTCCTTCAATATCAATGGCTTCAGGGCAGACAACACATTCTTCGATAGCTCCAGGAACCCCTACTCAAGGGAAAGGATATCATCTGATCGGTTCTGGAGCTATCCTCAGCGAAGCTATTACTCATGCATTCTTTACAACCAAGGTCACATCTTCCCACACAAGCGCCTTGACATTGAAGCCATAGCTGGTCTGCCTTGTCTGGAAGAAGCTTTGGATTGCTTCAAGGAAGTTGGACTGCTGCCGTTCGTTACTGACCAAGAGCATTGGAATGAAGAGTTGCTGCTCCAATTCTATGCCACACTTCACATCCGCGGGTACAGCAGAGATCCGAAGACTTGGGTCCTGGAGTGGATGACCGGAAATGTTCATCACGAAGCCAATGCATTTGACATCATTGAGCTCACTGGTTTGCCCACTCCTGGCGATCTCTACGAGCATGGCTGTCAGCTGCATAGTGAAGCTATTGAGAGCATCTTTAAGAGACCGGAACCTGATATGAGTCGGATGCTCAGCATGATGAAGCCATTGCCCCAAGATGCTGCTTATCCAACAGAGTTCTTCGTTGAAGACCTTGAGTATCTGCCAAGAACCGTCTATCACATCATCAGGCGAACTCTCTGGCCCATCAAAGGGCACTCTCCAAATGCCAAGCTTGAGGGTGCAATGAAGACTTTGGTCTTCTATATTCTTCATGGAAAATGCTTCAGTGCATAGGACTTATTCATCCGCCAACTTGCTGCATCAGGCTCTGATCTGTTTGGCTTAAAGTTCTACGCCCTATGGGTAATGCGGCTAATTAAACTTCACTCCGATATCTCACATCAGCCATCTGCTCGCAATCATATGATTTTTCTGCCTGATGTGGATATATCTACTGAAGCCATCTATCCTGAGCCTGCAAAGGAACCTCTAAGTCTTCAAAATGCAGAGCATCAGAGTTTCTCACAGACCATTGAAGGAGTTGAAGCAGTCACTCGGGTGTATCCTTTGGCTGGCACTACACGTGCACCACACCCTGCGTCTACTGAAGCCACTGATAGTACAACTGCTCCAAGACCCAAGAAGCGCACTCGTGTTCTCAACGACCGAGAGCTTCTTATGGCTCTTCATCAGAAACAGGATAGGCATCATGACTGGCTGAAGCGTCAGATGAAAAGCCTCTTGGTGGAGGTTAATCGCATTCACAATCTTGCCACCAAGAATGCTTTCGTTGCCCATGAAACCTATCGCCGCACATGGAAAGGGCTAACGATGATGTGTTATGAAGATGATCTCCAAGAGGATGGCTTCACTGAGCGATTCAAGTTTGACTCCACACCTCCTCGAAGAGCTATGCTGCTAGGAACTCCATCCCTTGAAGACTCTGAGTTCTCTTCATCTGCTGCAATAGTGACTGCCAGAGTTATCAAGGATGAAGATGATGCTACTTCACCACCACCTCCTTCAGCACGCGTCAACTCTACTCCAAGCTTTTCAGCACCGCCAAACACCACCAACGACCCTGCTACTTCACCTACTCCGCATGGGAACGAGTAGACGCTCTATGTCTTCAAACCTTTTTGGTCCTAACTGACAAAAGGGGGAGAAGCATATGGGGTTGATAGTCTTCAAGCGGGTCCATATGGGCGGGTACTTTATATTTTGCTTCGTGCTTACAACTCTTGTTTTACTACATTTGGTTCTTTGAGTTGTAACACTTAAACTCGATGGTCGTCTGCTACTTATCTGCCACTTTGTTTTGCGATGATAAATTCCGCACTTAGATCATTCTGCAGACGTCCATTTTCCATTATGCATTGTCATTGTCTTCATATACTTTCACATGCATAGTGGATTGTCATCATAAGTTGAAGTGGATCTCCACAAGTACAACCTGCCATGTGCATTTGCATTCCAAAAGCAAATTACTTATATGCACATCTTCAGGGGGGGCCCTTGCAACTTATGAAGACAATTCCTTATCCTTTACAATTTCACAGATTATATCCCCCGTTGAAAACTTCAACTAGTTTGTCATCAATCACCAAAAAGGGGGAGATTTTAAGTGCATATAGTGCCACCCCTAGTTGGTTTTGGAGTATTGACGACAAACCTAGTTGAGGGACTAATGTGTTTATGAGAATTGCAGGATAACACAGGTAGAAGTCCCTCATTGATTCGGTTTTCCTACCAGAGATGACCCCTAAAATGTATGAAGACATTGAAGTCAAAGGTGGTATATGAAGATATTCACATTGAAGACTATGACAAGAGAAGACACCACTTGAAGCCTATGGAGCTCGAAGACTTAGATCTTTCATAGTTCTTTTTCTTTTGTGTTGAGTCATAGGAACCACCGTACTGTTAAGTGGGGTCCAAGAGAACCAGTCAGAATGACTGAAGTGATGCCTAACCAAAAACCTATGTCTTCGAGTGAAGACTATGAGAGCGAATCTTGTCCAGAGTCGGACAAGTCAGCTTTGCTTGTAGCCCAAGTAAAGTTGCCGTGTGAGTTTGAAATCTGACCGTTGGAACACGTGTCAGTTCCTTAGTGACCCAGGGTCATTTCAGACAAATCAGGTCGGGTTGACAAGTGGCTATAAATAGCCCACCCCCCACAAACATAAACGGTTGGCTGCGCAGATTAAGAGTACGGCTTTTGTCGTTTGAGAGCAACCCACCTCGAAGCCTTTGAGAGAGAATTCCTTGCGAGGATAAATCCCTAACGATCCAGAGCCAAAGAGAATTGGGCATCACTTAAGTCTTCTTGTCTGTGTGATCTGAAGACTTATTACACTTGAGGACTGTGCATCCTCCAGCCGGTTAGGCGTCGCGTTTTGAGCATCCAAGAGGCATTGTCGATTGCCGGTGAATGAAGTCTGTGAAGGTTTGGGAGTCTACCTTGAAGACTTACCAGAGTGATTGGGCGAGGTCTGTGTGACTTTAGCTCAAGGGGAATACGGTGAGGACTAGGTGTCCTGAGCTGCGTGTTCAGGACTGGGTGTCCAGGACTGTGTGTCCTAAGGTTTAAATACCTAGTCGCCCCAACCAGACGTACAGTTGTCACAGCAAATGGAACTGGTCCAACAAATCATTGTCTTCAACGAGTCACTGGTTTCATCTTCCCTTCCCTTTACTTACTGTTGCTCCTTGTGAAGTCATTGTATGTTTGCAGTATCTTTTGTCTTCACTGAGTGACTGCATGTTATGTATGGCTTCATAATATCTTCCTACCTGATCCTTACTACATTGCTGCTATTAAGTCATTATGCTTTCACTTTATTGAATACTTGACTATGGCATGCCTAGTGTAGTCTACCTTCCGCTGCATGGTAATAGGTCTATTTCTATCATTTGTCTTAATAACTTCCACGTTTTGAAGACTTTCATAAAAATTGCCTATTCACCCCCCCCCTAGTTGATATAACGCACTTTCACCTGCTTCCACCAGTACTGAAAAAGCAATGGTAATGAAAGCATTATATATCACCCTTGAAACAAGCAAGCAAGGGATGTGTTAAAAATAACATACCTCGTTGGGGGGGGGGGGTGATTTATGTCGTGGCCACAATCCGAGTCGGTGGCCGGCGGTATCTCGTTGCCCTTGAAAAGCAACTTTCAGGCATCTTCATGAGTCGTTTCGAAGAGCCTCACCAAGGTATGGTGTTTCTTCGGGTTGAAGTCCCATAGAGGACGGCTTCGACTCTGGCAGGGGAGGATCCGGTGCACCAACATCACTTGGATTATGTCGACGAGCTTGATATCCCTATCGATCATGCTTTGGATGCGCGTTTGCAGCGCAATTAGCTCGTCCGACAAACACCGGTTTGGGCTCTTCTCGACCCAAGAGGTGAGCCGCACGGGAGCGCCGGAGTTGAATTCGGCAGCTGCGGCCCATGTAGTGTCGCAGGGTTTGGTGATGTAGAACCATAGCTTCTGCCATTCCTTGACAGATTCCACGAATGTGCCTTTTGGCCAAGAAACATTGGTGAGCTTGCTCACCATTGCGCCCCCACACTCTGTGTGCTATCCGTCCACCACCTTGGGCTTCACGTTGAAAGTTTTGAGCCATAACCCGAAGTGGGGGTGGATGCGGAGGAAAGCCTCGCACACGACGATGAACGCCGAGATATTGAGGAAGGAGTTCAGGGATAGATCGTGGAAATCTATCCCGTAGTAGAACATAATCCCGCGGACGAAGGGGTGGAGTGGAAACCCTAGCCCGCGGAGGAAGTGGGGGGATGAACACCGCCCTCTCGTTGGGCTTCGGTGTGGGGATGATCTGTCCCCGGGCAGGAAGACGGTGGGCGATTTCCTTCGCCAGGTACCCGGCTGCCCGAAGCTCGGCGATGTTCTCCTCCTTAACGGAGGAGGCCATCCACTTGCCTTGACCTCCGGATCCGGACATGGTTGAGTGCTTTCTCGAGACAAGGGGAATGAGAACTTGGGCGCTGGAGCTCAAGGACGGATAGGCAGGAGGAAAGCATGGAGGAAGAAAGGGGAATCTTATCTCCTTATAAGGGTGGTGAATCTCGAACGCCCCCCATTCACCTTAAAATTCGCCTGCTCCCAAGGGCTGTGTAAACGGCACGGTTGGGTTACCCACACCCGTATTGATGAGAATCCCATGATAAGGGGACATGATCTCTGCTTTGACAAGACGTGCCAATGACAACCTCGTCTCGAAATGTGGGGCAAAAAACGGTTCGAAATTATGACCGAACAGGCGTGACGTCACATTATTAAAGTTATCAGTAGATGGGACTCGTGCATTAATATATTCTCTCTACGTTTGTGTGCAGTGTGTTTTACAGGTCTGGACACGTTTGTTTCATTCGAAGACTATTTTTTGGAGTTCGGGAGGAGGAACCCACCAAAGACAGCACTACGCGTCGGATACCTTGTCATTGAAGCCTGGTTCAGGGGCTACCGAGGGAGTCCTGGACTAAGGGGTCCTCGGACATCCGGCCTGTTGTCTATGGGCCGGACTGATGGGCTGTGAACATATGAAGACCGAAGACTACACCATTGTCCGGATAGGACTCTCCTTGGCGTGGAAGGCAAGCTTGGCGAACAACTACAAAGATTCCATCTTATGTAACCGACTCTATGTAACCCTAGATCCCCCTAGTGTCTATATAAACCGGAGGGTGTAGTCCGAATAGGGGATACTCAATACGGTAGTCATACAGGCTAGACCTCTAGGGTTTAGCTATTACGATCTAGTGGTAGATCAACTCTTGTAACACTCATATTCATCAAGATCAATCAAGCAGGAAGTAGGGTATTACCTCCATAGAGAGGGCCCGAACCTGGGTAAACATCGTGTCCCATGTCTCCTGTTACCATCAACCTTAGACGCATAGTTCGGGACCCCTACCCGAGATCCACCGGTTTTGACACCGACAGTCATCTCAACGGATTTTTAGACGGTGCCCTATTTAACGTGAGTGAAGCTGTCTCTAATGCATAACCCCAAAACGATAGTGGTAAATCGGTAAGAGACATCATAGATCGCACCGTATCTAATAAGGTATGGTTATGACATTCGGACACACCATTACACTGTGGTGTTCCAGGTGGCGTGAGTTGCGAAACTATTCGACATTGTTTCAACTAAAGGCCAAACTCGTAATTCAAATATTTCGTCTCCGCGATCAGATCATAGAAACTTTATTTTCTTGTTATGATGATTCTCCACTTCACTCTGAAATTCTTTGAACTTTTTAAACATTTCAGACTTGTGTTTCATTAAGTAGATATACTCATATCTGCTCAAATCATCTGTGGAGGTCAGAAAATAATGATACCCACCGCCTCAACACTCATCAGACCGCATACATTGGTATGCATTATTTCCAATAAGTCAGTGGATCACTCCATTGTTCCGGAGAACGGAGTCTTAGTCATCTTGCCCATGAGGAATAGTTCGCAAGCATCAAATGATTCATAATCAAGTGATTCCAAAAGCCCATCCGCATGGAGTTTCTTCATGCACTTTACACCAATATGACCTAAACGGCAGTGCCACAAGTATGTTGCACTATCATTATCAACTTTGTATCTTTTGGCATCAATATTATGAACATGTGTATCACTATGATCGAGATTCAATAAACCATTTATATTAAGTGTATGACCATAGAAGGTTTTATTCATGTAAACAGAACAACAATTATTCTTTGACTTAAAAATGAATAATCGTATTGCAATAAACATGATCCAATCATATTCACGCTCAACGCAAACGCCAAATAACATTTATTTTAGGTTCAACACTAATCCCGAAGCTAAAAGGAGTGTGCGATGGTGATCTTATCAACTTTGGAATCATTTCCAACACACATCGTCACCTTTCCCTTAACTAGTCTCTGTTCATTTTGCAACTCCTGTTTCGAGTTACTAATCTTAGCAACTGAACCGATATCAAATACCCTGGGGTTACTATGAACACTAGTAAAGTACACATCAATAACATGTATATAAAATATACTTTTGTTCACTTTGCCATCCTTTTTATCCGCCAAGTATTTGGGGTAGTTCCGCTTTCAGTGACCATACCCTTTACAGTAGAAGCACTCAGTTTCAGGCTTATGTCTAGATTTGGGCTTCTTCATGGGAGTGGCAACTTGCTTGCCATTCTTCTTGAAGTTCCCTTTCTTTCCCTTGCCCTTTTACTTGAAACTAGTGGTCTTGTCAACCATCAACACTTGATGCTTTTTCTTGATTTCTACCGTCGCCAATTTCAGCATCGCGAAGAGCTTGGGATTCGTTTCCGTTATCCCTTGCATATTATAGTTCATCACGAAGTTATAGTAACTTGGTGATAGTGACTAGAGAACACTTTCAATCACTATCTTATCTAGAAGATTAACTCCCACTTGATTCAAGTGATTGTAGTACTCAGACATTCTGAGCACATGCTCACTAGTTGAGCTACCTCCATCTTGTAGGCAAAGTACTTGTCAGAGGTCTCATACCTCTCGACTCGGGCATGAGTCTAAAATACCAATTTCAGCTCTTGGAACATCTTATATGCTCCGTGGCGTTCAAAACGTCTTTGAAGTCCCAGTTCTAAGCCATAAAACATGGCGCACTAAACTATCAAGTAGTCATCATACCGAGCTTGCCAAACATTCATAACATCTGCATCTGCTCCTGCAATAGGTTCGTCACCTAGCGGTGCATCAAGGACATAATTCTTCTGTGCAGCAATGAGGATAATCCTTAGATCACGGAGCTAGTCCGCATCATTGCAACTAACATCTTTCAACATAGTTTTCTCTAGGAACATATCATAAATAAAACGGGGAAGCTATATGCGAGCAATTGATCTACAACATAGATATGCAAATACTATCAGGACTAACTCCATGATAAATTTAAGTTCAATTAATCATATTACTTAAGAACTCCCACTTAGATAGACATCCATCTAATCATCTAAGTGATCACGTGATCCATATCAACTAAACCATGTCCGATCATCATGTGAGATGGAGTAGTTTTCAATGGTGAACATCACTATGTTGATCATATCTACTATATGATTCACGTTCGACCTTTCGGTCTCAGTGTTCCGAGGCCATATCTGCATATGCTAGGCTCGTCAAGTTTAACCCGAGTATTCTGCATGTGCAAAATTGGCTTGCACCTGTTGTATGTGAACGTAGAGCTTATCACACCCGATCATCACGTGGTGTCTCAGCACGAAGAACTGTCACAACCGTGCATACTCAAGGAGAACACTTATACCTTGAAATTTTGTGAGAGATCATCTTATAATGCTACCGCCGAACTAAGAAAAATAAGATGCATAAATGATAAACATCACATGCAATCAAATAAGTGATATGATATGGCCATCATCATCTTGTGCCTTTGATCTCCATCTCCAAAGCACTGTCATGATCACCATCGTCACCGGCTTGACACCTTGATCTCCATCGTAGCATCGTTGTCGTCTCGCCAACTATTGCTTCTACGACTATCGCTACCGCTTAGTGATAAAGTAAAGCAATTACATGGCAATTGCATTTCATACAATAAAGAGACAACCATATGGCTCCTGCCAGTTGCCGATAACAGTGTTACAAAACATGATCATCTCATACAACAATTTATATAATCACGTCTTGACCATATCACATCACAACATGCCCTGCAAAAATAAGTTAGACGTCCTCTACTTTGTTGTTGCAAGTTTTATGTGGCTTCTACGGGCTTAGCAAGAACCATTCTTACCTACGCATCAAAAACCACAATGCGGTATAGTGATTGATTTTTGATCTTTAGAAAGAACCCTGCTCATTGAATCCGATTCAACTAAAGTTGGAGAAACAAACACCCACTAGCCACTTGTGTGCGAAGCATGTCGGTAGAACCAGTTTCGCGTAAGCATACGCGTAATGTCGGTCTGAGCCGCTTCATCCAACAATACCGCTGAATCAAGAATCAACTTGACGGCAAGCAATATGTATATACCCATGCCCACAACTCCTTTGTGTTCTACTCGTGCATATAACATCTACACATAGACCTGGGTCTGATGCCACTGTTGGGGAACACAGTAATTTCAAAAATTTCCTACGCACATGCAAGATCCATCTCGGTGATGCATAGCAACAAGAAGGGGAGAGTATGTCTACGTACCCTCATAGACCGAAAGTGGAAGCGTTATGAAACGCGGTTGATGTAGTCGAACGTCTTCGCGATCCAACCGATCAAGTACCGAACACACGGCACCTCCACGATCTGCACACGTTCAGCTTCGTGACGTCCCTCGTACTCTTGATCCAGTTGAGGCCGAGGGAGAGTTTCATCAGCCCGACGGCGTGATGACGATGATGATGAAGTTACCGACGCAGGGCTTCACCTAAGCACTACAACGATATGACTGAGGTGGAATTCTGTAGAGGGGGGCACCGCACATGGCTAAACAATCAACTTTTATGTGTCCTAGGGTGCCCCCTCCCCACGTATATAAAGGAGGGAGGGGGAGGCCGCCGGCCCTCATAGGCGCGCCAAGGGGGGAGGAATCCTCCTCCTAGTAGGAGTAGGACTCCCCCTTTTCCTAGTCCTACTAGGAGAAGAAGGAAGGAGGGGGCAGTGCCCCTCCCCCTAGTCCAATTCGGACTAGGCCCATGGGGGGGGGGCGCGGCCAGCCCTTGACTGCCCCTCTCTCTCTCTCCCCTAGGCCCAATAGGGCCCATTACTTCTTTGGTGGTTCCGATAACCCTTCCGGTACTCCGATATATATCCGGTGACCCCCGGAACTCATCCGGTGTCCGAATATATTCATCCAATATATCAATCTTTATGTCTCGACTATTTTGAGACTCCTCGTCATGTCCGTGATCACATCCGGGACTCTGAACAACCTTCGGTACATCAAAACACATAAACTCATAATATCGATCATCATCGAACGTTAAGCGTGTGGACCCTACGGGTTCGAGAACTATGCAGACATGGTCGAGACTCATCTCCGGTCAATAACCAATAGTAGAACCTGGATGCTCATATTGTCTCTCACATATTCTACAAAGATCTTTATCGGTCAAACCACATAACAACATACGTTGTTCCCTTTGTTATCGGTATGTTACTTGCCTGAGATTCGATCGTCGGTATCTCAATACCTAGTTCAATCTCGTTACCAGAAAGTCTCTTTACTCGTTTCATAATGCGTCATCCCATAACTAACTCATTAGTAACATTGCTTGCAAGTCTTATAGTGATGTGCATTACCGAGAGGGCCCAGAGATACCTCTCTGGTACACGGAGTGACAAATCCTAATCTTGATCTATGCCAACTCAACAAACACCATCGGAGACACCGGTAGAGCATCTTTATAGTCACCCAGTTACGTTGTGACATTTGATAGAACACTAAGTGTTCCTCCGGTATTCGGGAGTTACATAATCTCATAGTCATAGGAACATGTAAAAGTTATGGAGAAAGCAATAGCAAGAAACTAAATAATCATAGTGCTAAGCTAAAGGATGGGTCAAGTCAATCACATCATTCTCTAATGATGTGATCCTGTTCATCAAATGACAACTCATGTCTATGGTTAGGAAACTTAACCATCTTTGATTAACGAGCTAGTCTTGTAGAGGCATACTAGGGACACTTTGTTTGTCTATGTATTCACACATGTACTAAGTTTCCAGTTAATACAATTCTAGCATGAATAATAAACATTCATCATGATATAAGGAAATATAAATAACAACTTTATTTTTGCCTCTGGGGCATATTTCCTTCATGAACCGGTTTACCAAAATGAGTTTCGTATACTACATGCTAAACATGTGATGTGTGTGCTTGTTTATCTTGTAGTATGCGAACAGAATATTGGAGAAGAGCACCCCACTATGCAATGGTAGAGAAAGTAATGCAGATGAGGTTCAAGATAGTGAGACAGCCCTATTGGTCTCCAAGAAAGGTGGTAAAAATGATCTTGTAGACGGTGAGAAAACCCTACAGTCATGCGTTGATGTAGTGTTCCAGTTACTGGTCAGTACCATTGGCAGAAGCTCTTCGAACTCGCTGCCTGAATCACTTCGGCTTCTTTAGTCTCAGCTACAAGCTGAAAGGCATCAGTTGGTTGTGCTACAGCAAGAAGCCGAAGGACTGAGGAAGTCCCTACATAATTCAGATGCATACTTTCTTGTGCAATAGCAAGTGCTGGAGGATTTAAGCGCCAAACAAGAGAAAGTTAATAAGCTTGCTAAGCATCTTGCCAGCATTATGGGTACCCAGGATATTGTTTCTTGAGCTCTTCTGAAGTGGTTTCAGTTCTGGACTTGTTTTGCTATGGCGTTTATTTGCACTGGTCGCCAACTTTGACAACCAGTGTATATGATATGCTGCTTTGTTCCCTATATTTACACTGGTGGCGAACTTTGATGCCCAGTGGATGTAATATATGTAATAGCTATAATAGCCCAACGTAAGTTGCTTGCTTATTTATTTCCTTGTTGTCTTGTTTATTTATTTGCTTGTAGTAAGTGCAGTTCTTTTTCCGCGGTTTGCTAGTGGCTGCAATAACCTATTTTTTAAAACTAGGCCACAATAACCATGGGCTACATATTAACTGTAGTTACCATGGGCCTCCTATGGGCCGTAGAAACAATGGGCCTTCTAAGGGCCATAGGAACAATGGGCCTTCTACGGGTTGTATGATCGATCGGCCAAACATGGGCCAACAACGGACCACATTATGGGCCTTAAACGGGCTAGAGTTGGAATCGTCCGTTCATGGGCCGACCATAATGGGTCGTCGTTAATCGGCCGTATTTGATGATGCTATGAAAACAGCCTAATGGATTAACGGGCCACAAATGGGCCGACTGTAACCATGGGCTAAATTTGGCCCACAATCAAAAAAGGCAAGTAACAGGCCGTAAGTAACCGAATGCTGGAAATGAGCCCAAGAATAAATGGGCCCTGAGAAGGCCGAAATATAACATGGGCTTGAAAGGGACCATTGGAATAATGGACCATTAATGGGTATAAAGCAATGTACTGTTCATTACGGGCCTGTTTCACCATGGGTCGTTAATAGGCCAAGAGTTATAAAGTGCCTCATATGTGCCGAAAGATGTCATGGGCCAGACATGGGCCAGAAGTTACAATGGACTGTAATCAAATTGGACGGCCCAGATGATGCTACTGGGCCTAATTCTGATAGGCCATAATGGGCCATGGGTTAGCGGGCTGTAAATGGGCTATGTGTGAACAAGCCGTTAACAGGCTTTCCGTGGGCCGTCCCGCTATCTTTTGACCAAGTCAAACAGGCCGACCTTTTCACAAGAATGGGCCTCTGTTGGGCCGTGCCACGTGTCGACGTATCATAGGCGCATTCTGTCCAATGAGTGGATGACATTTGTCCCAACGGTGAGCTGACACGTGTTTCCTCCAGCCAATGTTAATTTTACACGTGGAAAATCCCCATTGGTCGGGGTTGCTAACGGGTTATCGGATCCAAAACCGGAACCCGATAGCTTAACGGCGCCCCATAACGGTGGATGCCACGTGTCGGACACCCTTGACAAAAGCACTTCTATGACACACGATTTATCGTCATGGAAGTGGACACTTCCGTGATGATAATTTTGGTAATGCCATGGAACACTTCTACGACAGCACAGGTATTACTATCTTGGTTCTGTCATAAAATCGTCATGGATGTGCATGCATGACAGAAAACATGACCTACTGTGACAGACACGTATCATCACGGAAATGTATTTTTTTGTAGTGGCAGCATGTCTTTAGACGATTCGCCAATCGTGCCATGACTAACTATGGCATCAAGATCAAGCACATCAGAAGTGACAACAGCACAGAATTCAAGAACACCGGCCTCGACAATTATCTTGGTACATTGGGCATCACACATGAGTTCTCTTCTCCATACACACCTTAGTAGAATGGCATCATAGAGCGCAAGAACAAAACCCTCATTGAGATGGCACGTACGATGCTTGATGAGTACAAGACTCCAAGGAAATTCTGACCCGAAGCCATTGATACTGCTTGCCACATCATCAATCGTGTTTATCTTCACAAGTTCCGAAAGAAGGCATCATATGAGCTCCTGATTGGTAAGAAGCCAAATGTCAGCTATTTTAGAGTCTTTGGTGCTAGGTGCTGGATCAAGGATCCACATCACACTTAAAAATTTGCACCGAAAGCACATGAAGGTTTTATGCTTGGTTACGGAAAGGATTCTCACTCCTATAGAGTCTTTAACCTCTTTCACTACAAAGTGGTTGAAACTGTGGATGTGCGATTCGATGAGACTAACAGCTCGCAAAGAGAGCACCTGCCAAATGTGCTAGATGAAGATACACCAAGTGAATCTATCAAGCCTATGGGTACTGGAGAAATCATACCTACAGACAAACAGGCTGAAGAGGAAATCATCATTTCTTCACATAATCAACATGAAGACATTGCTCAGCCTGAAGCCAATGCTGAAGATGATGACAATGATCAGCAAGGGCAAAATCTTCGTCCAGTACATCCTCGTGTTGCAAATGAAGTCCAAATTGACAATATAATTGATAGCATCAATGCACCTGGTCCACTCACTCATTCAAGAGCAACACAACTAGCAAACTTCTATGGAACTTTGCATTTGTGTCCATATCTGAACCCAAGAAAGTTGATGAAGCCTTCATGGAACCTGAATGGATTCAAGATATGCAAGAAGAACTTCAACAGTTTGAGCTTAATAATGTATGGGAGCTAGTAAAGTGTCCTGATCCTCGCAAGCACAATATCATCGGCACCAAATGGATCTATCACAACAAACAAGATGAGCACGGTCAAGTTGTTAGAAACAAAGCTTGTCATGTTGCTCAAGGTTACACCCAAGTAGAAGGGATTGACTTCGATGAAACCTTTGCTCCTGTGGCTAGGCTTGAAGCCATTCATATACTGCTAGCCTACGCCAACCACAACAACATTCTTCTGTACCAAATGGATGTAAAGAGTGCCTTCCTCAACGGCAAAATTGAAGAAGAAGTGTATGTTGCACAACCACCTGGTTTTGAAGACCCAAAGCGTCCTGACATGGTATACAAGCTCAACAAGGCATTGTATGGCCTCAAACAAGCACCTCACGCTTGGTATGAAACACTCAAAGACTTCTTTAAGAGTAAAGGCTTCAAACCTAGTTCTCTACATCCCACTCTCTTCACGAAGACATATGATGGTGAACTGTTCGTATGCCAAATTTATGCGGATGACATAATCTTCGGCTGCACTGACAAGAGATACGGTGATGAGTTTGGGCATATGATGCAAGAGCAATACCAGATGTCCTATTGGGGAACGTAGCATGAAATTTCAAAATTTTCCTACGATCATGCAAGATCTATCTAGGAGATGCATAGAAACGAGAGGGGGAGGATGTGTCCACGTACCCTCGTAGACCGAAAGCGGAAGCGTTAGTTTAACGCGGTTGATGTAGTCGAACGTCTTCTCGATTCAACCGATCAAGTACCGAACGTACGACACCTCCGAGTTGAGCACATGTTCAGCTCGATGAAGTCCCTCGAACTCTTGATCCAGCAAAGTGTCAAGGGAGAGTTTCGTCAGCATGGCGGCATGGTGACGGTGATGGTGAAGTGATCGGCGCAGGGCTTCGCCTAAGCACTACGATAATATGACCGGAGGAGTAAACGGTGGAGGGGGAGCCTCACACGGCTTGGAACAATTGTGTGTCTAGCAGGCGCCCCCCATGTATATAAAGGAGGGAGAGGAGAGGAGGCCAGCCAAGGCGCGCGCCTAAGTGAGGAGTCCTACTAGGACTCCAAGTCCAATTCGGACCCCTCCCCCTTCCTTTTACCAGAGAGGGAAAGGGGGAAGGAGAAGGAAAGGGGGAGCCACCCCCTACCCCACTCCAATTCGGACCCCTTCCAAGTGGGGGGCATGCCAGCCCCTTGTGGGCTCGTGTGCCTCCCTCTCAAGGCCCATGTGGCCCATTACTTCCCCCAGGCGGTTCCGGTAACCCCCAAGTACTCCGATAAGTACCCGAAACACGTCGGAACCATTCCGATGTCCGAATACTATCGTCCAATATATCAATCTTTACCTCTCGACCATTTTGAGACTCCTCGTCATGTAAGTGATCTCATCTGGGACTCTGAACAATCTTCGGTCACCAAAACACATAACTCATAATACAAATCATCATCAAACGTTAAGCGTGCAGACCCTACGGGTTCGAGAACAATGTAGACATGACCGAGACACATCTCTGGTCAATAACAAACAGCGGAACCTAAATGCCTGTATTGGTTCCTACATATTCTACGAAGATCTTTATCGGTCAAACCATAATGACAACATACGTCATTCCCTTTGTCATCCGTATGTTACTTGCCCGAGATTCGATCGTCGGTATCTTCATACCTAGTTCAATCTTGTTATCGGCGAGTCTCTTTACTCATTCCGTAATGTATCATCCCGTAACTAACTCATTAGTCACATTGCTTGCAAGGCTTATCATGATGAGCATTACCGAGAGGGCCCAGAGATACCTCTCCGATACTCAGGTGACAAATCCTAATCTCGATCTATGCCAACCCAACAAACACCTTCAGAGATACCATTACATCATCTTTATAATCACCCAGTTACGTTGTGACGTTTGATAGCACACAAGGTATTCCTTCGACATTCGGGAGTTGCATAATCTCATAGTCACAGGAATATGTATAAGTCATGAAGAAAGCAATAGCAATAAACTTAATGATCATTATGCTAAGCTAACAGATGGGTCTTGTCCATCACATCCTCCTCCTAATGATGTGATCCCGTTCATCAAATGTCAACATGTGTCTATGGTTAGGAAACTTAACCATCTTTGATTAACGAGCTAGTCTAGTAGAGGCATACTAGGGACACTTTGTTTTGTCTATGTACTCACACATGTATCAAGTTTCTGGTTAATACAATTCTAGCATGAATAATAAACACTTATCATGATATAAGGAAATATAAATAACAAGTTTATTATTGCCTCTAGGGCATATTTCCTTCAGTCTCCCACTTGCACTAGAGTCAATAATCTAGATTACATTGTAATGATTCTAACACCCATGGAGTCCTAGTGTTGATCGTGTTTTGCTCGTGGAAGAGGCTTAGTCAATGAGTCTGCAACATTTAGATCCATATGTATTTTGCAAATCTCTATGTCTCCCTCCTTGACTTGATCACGGATGGAGTTGAAGCGTCTCTTGATGTGTTTGGTTCTCTTATGAAATCTAGATTCCTTTGCCAAGGTAATTGCTCCAGTATTATCACAAAGGATTTTCATTGGACCCGATGCACTAGGTATGACACCTAGATCGGATATGAACTCCTTCATCCAGACTCCTTCATTTGCTGCTTCGGAAGGAGCTATGTATTCTGCTTCACACGTAGATCCCGCCACGACGCTCTACTTGGAACTGCACCAACTGATAGCTCCACCATTTAGTAAAAACATGTATCCGGTTTGTGACTTAGAGTCATCCGGATCAGTGTCAAAGCTTGCATCGACGTAACCTTTCACGACGAGCTCTTTGTCACCTCCATATACAAGAAACATATCCTTAGTCCTTTTCAGGTATTTCAGGATGTTCTTGACCGCTGTCCAGTGATCCACTCCTGGATTACTTTGCTACCTCCCTGCTAAACTTATAGCAAGGCACACATCAGGTTTGCTACACAGCATTGCATACATGATAGAGCCTATGGATGGAGCATAGGGAACACCTTTCATTTTCTCTCTATCTTCTACAGTGGTCGGACATTGAGTCTGACTCAACTTCACACCTTGTAATACAGGCAAGAACCCTTTCTTTGCCTGATCCATTTTGAACTTCTTCAAAACTTTATCAAGGTATGTGCTTTGTGAAAGTCCAATTAAGCGTCTTGATCTATCTCTATAGATCTTGATGCCCAATATATAAGCAGCTTCACCGAGGTCTTTCATTGAAAAATTCTTATTCAAGTATCCTTTTATGCTATCCAGAAATTCGATATCATTTCCAATCAACAATATGTCATCCACATATAATATTAGAAATGTTATAGAGCTCCCACTCACTTTCTTGTAAATACAGGATTCTCCGAAAGTTTGTATAAAACCATATGCTTTGATCACTGTAGCGACCAGACCTCAAACGGTCTGATCTCTGTGCTCCGGTGTCATCCCTAGATCAGTAATGCTGACACCACACAATACTCGGAGGATTTATAGCAAAGTAGCAATCACACACTTATTACATCGAGTGTCTCAAAAGAGAACTTATTATAATAAATATGGCTTAAGGCCATCTAATAACGATAACAGCGGGAGGCTTGGAAGATAAGTGAGTCCATCAACTCCAATGGCATCACTGAGTATAGAACCACAACCTAAAAACTCCTTAATCGTCGTCTGAAAAGTCTGCAACATTAACGTTGCAGCCCGAAAACGGGTCACCACATGGAATATGCTGGCAAGGTAACACATAGAGAGTAATGGAATGAAACAGCTATACTATATGCATATTTGGCTGGTGGAAAGCTCTATGGTTACAGTTTTGCGTAAAGCCAATTTTTCCCTACTTCAAAGGAATAAATTTATTTAACTATCATGGTAGTTGTTAAACATTGAGAATGGTTGACAGCATTCTCAATCCCAATTAAACATCATCATTAAACATAACCCAACAAAATTAATTTAGAGTAACATGTTGAGATTCACATGATAATCCAAGTACTAGATACTCAAGATGTCCATAACCGGGGACACGGCTAACCATGATTAGTTTGTTACACTCTGCAGAGGTTTGCGCACTTTTCCCCACAAGACTCGATCGCCTTCGTTTGGTTTCTCGCACTACATGGTGTTTGAGAAGACAGATGACAAAGACATAGTCTTTCAGAAGCGCTAGCACCTTATGATCGGGTAGACCGTACCACCTACATCCCCTACATCTGCTAGTCTACCACTGTAAGAGTTCGCACAACTTAGTCAACTATACTAGAGCCCATAATAGCTTGTGGCTGCACACGGAAGTTTCTAGTATGAATAGTCTCATGATCCCTTTGAGCCTGGGTGGCGGTCCAAAAGAAAACAGGCAAGTCCTGGAATACCCAGGTGCCTCAATCCACCCAAATGTGTGTTTAAGTTGCCACCTTAGATAAACCATTAATTAACAATCTCACATATGTCATGGATATCACTCACCCAATCCACGTCTACTAGCATAGCATGGCATAATAAGCAAACGCAGAAGTAACTCCCAAAGGTTTGATAATAAACAGGTAATAGGTACTACCTCATCTATTTCCCATCCCACAATTTAATTAGATCCTAATCATGCAATGTGTGAGGATTGATCAAATGCAATAAAACTGGGTAGTAGAAAAGTATGATCAAAGTGTTACTTGCCTTGCTGATGATCCGGGAAACCTAACGATTCGAAGTAACAGGCGGCGCACTCCGGGTATTCTATCGCAGACAAACAAACAAGTATACAATAAGTACTCATCTAATGCACGGGTAAAACTCAAATAAGAGATCTAACCAGAAGGTTCAACTTAAGAACTTTGGTTGGCACAAAGAATCAAATCGAACGAAGCAACGAAAGTCAAACGGCGAAAGAAAACAACTTCGTTCTAGTAATATGGATCTAAGGCAAATTTTACAGTAGCAAAATCTTGTTTAAGCTGGTTTAACGGATAGAGGGTTTCGAGACGAATCTCTAGGCGCTTGAATCGCCTGATTCCGATAAACGAGCGAAAAGTTATACTAAAACGAAAATCGGATCAGGAATCGCGATCAGAAAAATCGCGGATTTAATCCAAGAAAAAGAAAAACGACGAATGCTCGCTAGAACGAACGAACGGACGAACACTCGCTATTTAAATAAATTGGAAAAACCGATCTATTTAAAAAAACTGAATCTAAAAAAAATCGACGAAAACCGATTTTTTTATAAAAACGTTGGCACGGAAGTCGAGGCGGCGGCGAACCTCGGTGGCGGGATCCGGCGGCGGTGGCGGCGCGGCGCGGCGGCTTGGGGCGGATTAGGGTTTCCCCCCGGGGCTGGGCCTCGGCTTATAAAGCCCTCCCGGGCCAGTGTCCAGGTCAGACACGGCCCGTTAAGTCGGTTTGCATTTTTTTTAAATTATTCTGCTCGGAAGAAAAATAAAAAGAAATACTAAACTGACTCCAAAAATTCCGAAATAAATTTTCACGGGCTTCTAAAATCAAGCCGCACAAGGTGAACATTTACTTGGGACCTAAATGCAATTTTTAAAAACGCACATTTTTCCTAAATTCAAATAAAACACCGAAAAACTCCGAAATAAAATCGTATTTGATTTTATTATTAAATCCTCAATATTTCTTTATTTTGGGAAATTCATTTTATTCCCTCTCTCATATTTTTTTAATAGAAATAATTGATGATAAAAATAAATAAAATCAAATGATCCTATTCTCAAAATTTGAGAAAACTCAAATATGAAAATAACGAAATCCCCAACTCTCTCCGTGGGTCATTGAGTTGCATAGAATTTCTAGGATCAACCAAAAGCAAAATAAAAGATGATATGCAATGATGATCTAATGTATAAAATTCCAAATTGAAAATTTGGGATGTTACAAACCTACCCCCCTTAAGATGAATCTCGCCCTTGAGATTCGGGTTGGCTAGAAAATAGGTGAGGGTGGTCTTTGAGCAAATCTTCCTCTCGCTCCTAGGTGGCTTCATCCTCTGAGTGCTGGCTCCACTGAACTTTGCAAAACTTGATAACCTTGCTGCGGGTGACTTGGCTGGCAAACTCGAGAATCTTAATTGGTTTCTCCTCGTTGGTCAAATCATTATCCAACTGAATAGTTTCTAAGGGCACTGTGTCTCTCAACGGTATGTCAGCCATCTCCGCGTGACATTTCTTTAACTGAGAAACGTGGAACACATCATGAACTCCTGACAATCCTTCGGGCAATTCCAACTTGTAGGCCACTTCTCCCATACGCTCCAAAACTCGATATGGTCCTACAAATCGTGGCGCTAACTTCCCTTTAACTCCAAAACGCTTTGTTCCCCGAATTGGAGATACTCGAAGATAAGCTCTATCTCCAACTTCGTAAACTGTCTCCTTACGTTTAGAATCTGCATAACTTTTCTGTCTGGACTGGGCTACCTTGAGCCTATCGCGAATCAACTTCACCTTCTGTTCAGACTCTTTAATCAAGTCAGGTCCAAACAACTGGCGGTCTCCAACTTCGTCCCACGACAACGGTGTCCTGCACCTCCTTCCGTACAAAGCTTCGAAAGGGGCCATCTTTAAACTAGTTTGATAACTGTTGTTGTAAGAGAACTCTACATATGGCAAATTATCGTCCCAACTAGATCCATAATCTAGCGCACAAGCTCTCAGCATATCCTCCAAAATCTGATTGACTCTCTCGGTCTGTCCATCTGTCTGTGGATGAAAAGATGTACTGAATTCTAGCCTGTTTCCCAAAGTTTCGTGCAACTGCTTCCAGAACTTTGAGGTAAACTGGGTTCCTCTATCTGATACGATACTCCTTGGAACTCCATGCAAACATACGATCCTGGTCATGTATATCTTTGCCAACTTAGCACTGGTGTAAGTGGTCTTTACTGGGATGAAATGAGCTACTTTCGTCAATCGATCGACTACAACCCAAATCGAGTCATAGCCTGAATGAGTCCTGGGCAATCCCCTGATGAAATCCATGCCTAGCTTATCCCACTTCCATTCGGGTATCGGCAATGGTTGTAACAATCCTGCTGGCTTCTGATGCTCTGCCTTTACTCTCTGACATACATCACAAACTGCTACATACTCCACAATATCCTTCTTCATTCCGGTCCACCAGAAAATATCCTTCAAATCCAAATACATCTTGGTATTTCCTGGGTGAATTGAATATGGTGAGTCGTGTGCCTCTTGCAAAACCAACTTCTTGATCTTCGAGTCATTGGGCACGTAAACACGGTCTTCAAACCATAGGGTGTCGTGCTCATCCTCATGAAATCCTTTAGCTTTTCCTTTGCTCAGTTTTTCCTTTATAGCAGCAATCTCTTTGTCAGTTTTCTGAGCTTCTCTGATTCTATCCATCAAAGTTGACTGAATCTCCAATGCTGCTACATAGCCTCTCGGAACTATTTCCAAACATAGTCCACGAAGATTTTCTGCTAACTCCTTGGGTATTTCTCCCATCATTAACATATTGACATGGCTCTTACGGCTTAATGCGTCAGCTACTACATTAGCCTTTCTAGGATGATAATGCAATTTCATATCATAATCCTTGATAAGCTCCAACCATCTCCTTTGTCTGAGATTTAACTCCTTCTGGGTGAAAATGTACTTCAAACTCTTATGATCCGTGTACACCTCACAATGATTTCCAATGAGGAAATGTCTCCATGTTTTCAAAGCATGCACTATGGCTGCTAACTCCAAATCATGCGTAGCATAATTCAACTCATGAGGCTTCAGTTGTCTTGAGGCATATGAAACAACTCTCCCTTCCTGCATAAGCACTGCTCCGAGTCCTCGACGTGAAGCGTCGCAATACACCTCATAATATTTGGTCTGGTCTGGCAAAATCAACACTGGTGAGGTAACCAAACGTTTCTTCAACTCCTGGAAACTAGCCTCACATTCCTCTGTCCATATGAACTTGGTATCCTTCTTTAACAACTCAGTCATAGGCTTCGCAGTCTTTGAGAAATTCTCAATAAATCTCCGGTAGTATCCTATGAGTCCAAGAAAACTCCGGATCTCTCCAACTGTTGTTGGGGCTTCCCACTTGGTCACAGTATCAACTTTAGTGGGATCAACTGCTATACCTTCTCCAGATATAACGTGTCCGAGGAATCCTACTTCCTTCAACCAAAACTCACATTTGCTGAACTTGGCATATAATTGATGTTCTCTGAGCTTTCCAAGTACCAAACGCAAATGCTCCTTATGCTCCCCTTCATTCTTCGAATACACCAGGATATCATCAATGAACACTACGACGAACTTATCCAAGAACTCCATAAACACTTTGTTCATCATGTTCATAAAATAGGCAGGTGCATTAGTCAGACCAAATGACATAACGGTATACTCATACAGCCCATACCTGGTAGTAAAAGCTGTCTTCGGAATATCCTGTTCTCGAATCTTCAACTGGTGGTATCCTGATCGCAGATCGATCTTGGAAAATACCTTAGATCCTTGCAATCGATCAAACAGATCATTGATCATTGGTAGTGGGTACTTGTTCTTGATCGTTACTTCATTCAATCCTCGATAATCAACAACCATCCTTAACGATCCATCCTTCTTCTCCACTAGAAGTACTGGCGATCCCCAAGGTGAAGAACTTGGGCAGATATATCCCTTATCCAGTAACTCCTTAATCTGCTTCTTAATTTCCACCAAATCCTTTGCTGGCATCTTATATGGTCTCTTTGATATTGGCCCTGTGCCTGGCAATAGCTCAATCAGAAACTCAATATCTCTATCCGGTGGCATGCCTGGCAACTCCTCTGGAAATACATCAGGGAAATCCCTTACCACTGGTACTTCCTCCTGCACAACTCCTGTTAAGCAATTTACTTGAGTCCTCTTTGGCACATGTCAGGATACATACTTGATCCTTCTCCCTTCTGGGGTGGTAAGCAAAATTGACTTGCTAGCACACTCAATATTCCCTTCATACTTTGATAACCAATCCATGCCTAATATCACATCCAATCCTTGAGATTCCAATACTATTAGGTCTGAGGGAAAAACATAGTTACCAATCCTTAATGGTAACCGATCACACCATAGACTAGCCACATACTCTACTCCTGGCGAGGTTACTAACATGGGTGACCTAAGGGCTTGGGTTGGTAGGTTATACTTATCCACAAATCCCCTTGAGATGTATGAATGCGATGCACCAGTATCAAAAAGAACGAGTGCAGTAAATGACTTAACCAAAAACTTACCTATTACTGCATCGGGCTGAGCTTCAACCTCCTCCACGCTAACGTGGTTCACCTGTCCCCTGTTGAAAGGGTTCGGCTTCTTCCCAGAATTTCCATTGCCATTTTGGCCTTCAGGACATTCATTGGCATAATGTCCGGTCTTCTGACACTTAAAACAAGTGACTTGGCTCAGGTCCTTCTTGGTTGGGGTTGAGGGATTGGTGTGGTTCTGGCCGTTGCTTCCTCCATTGCCATTTCCATTCTTGGTGCCATTGTGATTGTGTGAGCTACCTCCTCCATGGGTATGCTGAAAATGTCCTCCCAGTCTAGGGGTAAAACGTGGCTACTGCTGAGCTCCTGAATTGTACTTTCCTTGTCCATACTTCCTCTTGCGATTCTCAATTTGTTGCTGCTTCCCTTCAATCATAAGAGCACGATCTACCAACTCCTGGTAGTTGCTGAAGGTTGCTACCATCAACTGCATGCTCAACTCATCATTCAGTCCTTCTAGAAACTTCTCCTGCTTAGCTGCATTCGTAGCGACGTCATTTGGGGCATAACGTGCTAACTTACTAAAGTCCTCCACGTACTGGCCAACTGTCCGTCCTCCTTGGCACAAGTTGCGAAACTCACGCTTCTTCATGGCCATAGCTCCTGCTGAAACATGTGCAGTCCGAAAAGCCTGCTGAAACTGGTCCCATGTGACAGTGTCGACTGGGAAAGTGGCTGTGAAATTCTCCCACCATGATGCTGCGGGTCCTTCTAACTGATGTGCGGCAAACTTCACCTTCTCCGCATCTGTGCATCCTACTGTGGTCAACTCCCTAGCTGTCTTGCGGATCCAATCATCTGCTACTATCGGCTCGGTGCTACTGGAAAACACCGGCGGATTCAGCCTAAGTAAATGGGCTAAGTGGTCAACGGGTGGTGGTGGTGGTGGTGGGTTGTTGTTGTTGTTCCCTTGATTCTGATTCTGGACTAGCAACTGCATCAATGTGTTCTGCTGCTGGATCAACTGGGTGAGCTCCGGTGGAAAGGCAAATACGGGGTCACATCTCAGAGGCATCTGAGGGTTTAGAAAAGATGAGATATAAGAATAGAGGGGGTCTAAAGAGAAAGCACTACCCATATGCACATGAGGCAAAAACAAACAATTCACTTCAATCAATCAAACAAGGGCATACAATCGATCTATCTTTCGCAAAAGTGCTCGGACTACTATATTTACATGGTGGACTACTACTACTGATGAGGTGGTCTACTAGAAATACTCTTCGGTTGCAGTCTCCATGATATCTGCTCTAGCTTCATCAACATAGTCATCATCGCTACTATCTGCTTCCGAGTCGGTTCCGTCGATGATGATGTAGTCTTCCGGGCTAATCTCCTGGGGTTCTTCGTCTTCATCTACTGGCGTAGGGCCTCCCATAAATATTTCAATCTTCTTGATCAGGTCGTCATTCTTCTCCACCAATACTTCAATTTCTTCTTCATAATCTTCACGTGTAGCCTTGAGTTCTTCCTCCAGTTCCTTGATTCTAGTCTTAGCCTTCTTCAGATCTATCATGGTGGCGCACATCTAGTTCTCCTGTCATCGAATGTGCTGATTTAACTCCTGGATAAAAGTTGCGATTGATCTATCCTTCCTGGTGCTAATCATCTCCCAGTGTGCATCTCGGCGCCCACAAATCTGGTAGATAGTATCCTTGAGATCCTTGTGGTAGACTTCTCCAATGCGTCCCATGGCGATGTGAGCTGCCATGCTCTTTCCTAGACTCCAAGTTGGTGCATCAAAAGAAAACTCTATGGGCTCAGTGACTGGCATGAACGTCCTTCCTGGAACTTGAACTTGAATCATCCAGCGCTCTTCTTCAGGTAAAGTGGCGTTGTAGGTTCCTGTGAAGCTTGGTACTCCTATGTTCAGGTATCTAGTGACTTCCTTCAAGTGACGTCCAAAGGGTGTATCTTCATCCGGTTGTGTGAACTTGTTCCTTGCATCCGCCATCCTAAGGAGTAGAAAAGATGAGAGGTCAGAAGAGAAGAGAGTGAATAGTGATCTAGGTCTCTAACTTAGTGGTCGTGTCCTACAGTCAACGTGTGCTTTGATACCATCTCCGTAGCGACCAGACCTCAAACGGTCTGATCTCTGTGCTCCGGTGTCATCCCTGGATCAGTAATGCTGACACCACACAGTACTCGAAGGATTTATAGCAGAGTAGCAATCACACACTTATTACATCGAGTGTCTCAAAAGAGACTTATTACAATAAATATGGCTTAAGGCCATCTAATAACGATAACAGCGGAAGGCTTGGAAGATAAGTGAGTCCATCAACTCCAACGGCATCACTGAGTATAGAACCACGACCTAAAAACTCTTTAATCTTCGTCTGAAAAGTCTGCAACATTAACATTGCAGCCCGAAAACGGGTCAGCACATGGAATATGCTGGCAAGGTAACACATAGAGAGTAATGGAATGAAACAGCTATACTATATGCATACTTGGCTGGTGGAAAGCTCTATGGTTACAGTTTTGCGTAAGCCAATTTTTCCCTACTTCAAAGGAATAAATTTATTTAACTATCATGGTAGTTGTTAAACATTGAGAATGGTTGACAGCATTCTCAATCCCAATTAAACATCATCATTAAACATAACCCAACAAAATTAATTTAGAGTAACATGTTGAGATTCACATGATAATCCAAGTACTAGATACTCAAGATATCCATAACCGGGGACACGGCTAACCATGATTAGTTTGTTACACTCTGCAGAGGTTTGCGCACTTTTCCCCACAAGACTCGATCACCTCCGTTTGGTTTCTCGCACTACATGGTGTTTGAGAAGACGGATGACCGAGACATAGTCTTTCAGAAGCGCTAGCACCTTACGATCGGGTAGACCGTACCACCTACATCCCCTACATCTGCTAGTCTACCACTGTAAGAGTTTGCACAACTTAGTCAACTATGCGAGAGCCCATAATAGCTTGTGGCTGCACACGGAAGTTTCTAGTATGAATAGTCTCATGATCCCTTTGAGCCTGGGTGGCGGTCCAAAAGAAAACAGGCAAGTCCTGGAATACCCAGGTGCCTCAATCCACCCAGATGTGTGTTTATGTTGCCACCTTAGATAAACCATTAATTAACAATCTCACATCTGTCATGGATATCACTCACCCAATCCACGTCTACTAGCATAGCATGGCATAATAAGCAAACGCAGAAGTAACTCCCAAAGGTTTGATAATAAACAGGTAATAGGTACTACCTCATCTATTTCCCATCCCACAATTTAATTAGATCCTAATCATGCAATGTGTGAGGATTGATCTAATGCAATAAAACTGGGTAGTAGAAAAGTATGATTAAAGTGTTACTTGCCTTGCTGATGATCCGGGAAACCTAACGATTCGAAGTAACAGGCGGCGCACTCCGGGTATTCTATCATAGACAAACAAACAAGCATACAATAAGTACTCATCTAATGCATGGGTAAAACTCAAATAAGAGATCTAACCAGAAGGTTCAACTTAAGAACTCCGGTTGGCAAAAAGAATCAAATCGAACGAAGCAACGAAAGTCAAACGGCGAAGGAAAAAACTTTGTTCTAGTAATCTGGATCTAAGGCAAATTTTACAGTAGCAAAATCTTGTTTAAGTTGTTTAAACGGATAGAGGGTTTCGAGATGAATCTCCAGGCGCTTGAATCTCCTGATTCCGATAAACGAGCGAAAAGTTATACTAAAACGAAAATCGGATCAGGAATCGTGATCAGAAAAATCGCGGATTTAATCCGAGAAAAAGAAAAACAACGAACGCTCGCTAGAACGAACGAACGGACGAACGCTTGCTATTTAAATAAACTGGAAAAGCCGATCTATTTAAAAAAACCGAATCTAAAAAAACCAACGAAAACCGATTTTTTTATAAAAACGTTGGCACGGAAGTCGAGGCGGCGGTGAACCTCGGCAGCGGGATCCGGCGGCGGCGGCGCGGGGTGGCGGGCGGCGGCGGCGGCTTGGGGCGGATTAGGGTTTCCCCCCAGGGCTGGGCCTCGGCTTATAAAGCCCTCCCGGGCCAGTGTCCAGGTCGGACACGGCCCGTTAAGTCGGTTCGCATTTTTTTTAAATTATTCCGCTCGGAAGAAAAATAAAAAGAAATACTAAACGGACTCCAAAAATTCCGAAATAAATTTTCACGAGCTTCTAAAATTAAGCCGCACAAGGTGAACATTTATTTGGGACCTAAATGCAAATTTGAAAAACACACATTTTTCCTAAATTCAAATAAAACACCAAAAAACTCCGAAATAAAATCTTATTTGATTTTATTATTAAATCCTCAATATTTCTTTATTTCGGGAAAGTCATTTTATTCCCTCTCTCATATTTTGTAATAGAAATAATTGATGATAAAATAAATAAAATCAAATGATCTTATTCTCAAAATTTCAGAAAACTCAAATATGAAAATAACGAAATCCCCAACTCTCTCCGTGGGTCATTGAGTTGAGTAGAATTTCTAGGATCAACCAAAAGCAAAATAAAATATGATATGCAATGATGATCTAATGGATAACATTCTAAATTGAAAATTTGGGATGTTACAATCACACTATCAAAGCGCATATTCCAACTCCGATATGCTTGCACCAGTCCATAAATGGATTGCTAGAGCTTGCACACTTTGTTAGCACCTTTAGGATTGACAAAAACTTCTGGTTTCATCATATACAACTCTTCTTTAAGAAATCCGTTAAGGAATGCAGTTTTGACGTCCATTTTCCAGATTTCATAATCATAAAACGCGACAATTGCTAACATGATTCGGACAGACTTAAGCATCGCTACGGGTGAGAAGGTCTCATCGTAGTCAACTCCTTGAACTTGTCGAAAACCTTTCACAACAAGTCGAGCTTTGTAGACAGTAACATTACCATTAGCATCAGTCTTCTTCTTGAAGATCCATTTATTCTCTAGGGCTTGCCGATCATCGAGGAAGTCAACCAAAGTCCATACTTTCTTCTCATACATGGATCCCATCTCAGATTTCATGGCCTCAAGCCATTTCGCGGAATCTGCGCTCTTCATTGCTTCCTCATAGTTCGTACGTTCGTCATGGTCTAGTAACATGACTTCCAAAATGGGATTACCGTACCAATCTGGTGCGGAACGTACTCCGGTGGACCTACGAGGTTCGGTAGTAACTTGATCTAAAGTTTCATGATCATCATCATTAACTTCCTCACTAGTTGGTGTAGGTATCATGGGAACAGTTTTCTATGATGAGCTACTTTCCAATTCGAGAGGAGGTACAATTACCTCATCAAGTTCTACTTTCCTCCCACTCACTTCTTTCGAGAAAAACTCCTTCTCCAGAAATGATCCATTCTTAGCAACAAATATCTTGCCTTCGGATCTGTGATAGAAGGTGTACCCAACAGTTTCTTTTGGGTGTCCTATGAAGACGCACTTCTTCGATTTGGGTTGGAGCTTATCAGGCTGAAGTTTTTTCGCATAAGCATCGCAACCCCAAACTTTAAGAAACGACGGCTTAGGTTTCTTGCCAAACCACAGTTCAAATGGTATCGTCTCAATGGATTGAGATGGTGCCCTATTTAACGTGAATGTAGCAGTCTCTAATGCATAACCCCAAAACGATAGTGGTAAATCGGAAAGAGACATCATAGATCGCACCATATCTAATAAAGTACGGATACGACGTTTGGACACACCATTACGATGTGGTGTTCCAGGTGGCGTGAGTTGTGAAACTATTCCACATTGTTTTAAATGAAGACCAAAATCGTAACTAAAATATTCGCCTTCGCGATCAGATCGTAGAAACTTTATTTTCTTGTTACAATGATTTTCCACTTCACTCTGAAATTCTTTGAACTTTTCAAATGTTTAAGACTTGTGTTTCATTAAGTAGATATACCCATATCTTCTTAAATCATCTGTGAAGGTCAGAAAATAACGATATCCGCCACGAGCCTCAACACTCATCGGACCGCATACATCACTATGTATTATTTCCAATAAGTCAGTGGCTCGCTCCGTTATTTCGGAGAACGGAGTTTTAGTCATCTGCCAGTTGCCGATAACTTTTATAAAACATGATCATCTCATACAATACCGTATATCACATCATGTCTTGACCATATCACATCACAACATTCCCTGCAAAAACAAGTTAGACATCCTCTACTTTGTTGTTGCAAGTTTTACGTGGCTGCTACAGGCTTCTAGAATGAACCGTTCTTATCTACGCATCAAAACCACAATGATGTTTCGTCAAGTTCGTTGTCTTAACCTTCAACAAGGACCAGCCGTAGTCAAATTCGATTCAACTAAAGTTGGAGAAACAAACACCCACCAGCCACCTTTATGCAAAACAAGTCACATGTCTGTCGGTGGAACCGATCTCATGAACGTGGTCATGTAAGGTTGGTCCGGCCCGCTTCATCCAACAGTACCGTCGAATCAAAATAAGACGTTGGTGGTAAGCAGTATGACTATGATCGCCCACAACTCTTTCTGTTCTACTCGTGCATATCATGTATGCATAGACCTAGCTTGGATGCCACTATTGGGGAAAGTAGCATGCAATTTCAAAATTTTCCTACGATCATGCAAGATCTATCTAGGAGATGCATGGCAATGAGAGGGGGAGAGTGTGTCCATGTACCCTCGTAGACCAAAAGCCGAAGCATTAGTTTAACGCGGTTGATGTAGTCGAACGTCTTCTCGATTCAACCGATCAATTACCGAACGTACGACACCTCCGAGTTCAGCACACGTTTAGCTCGATGACGCCCCTAGAACTCTTGATCCAGCAAAGTGTTGAGGGAGAGTTTCGTCAGCACGACGGCATGGTGACGGTGATGGTGAAGTGATCCGTGCAGGGCTTCGCCTAAGCACTATGACAATATGACCGGAGGAGTAAACGGTGGAGGGGCGCCGCACACAACTTGGAACAATTATGTGTCTAGGAGGCACCCCCCTCCCATGTATATAAAGGAGGGAGAGGAGAGGAGGCCGGCCAAGGCGCTCCCCCAAGTGGGGAGGAGTCCTACTAGGACTCCAAGTCCAATTCGGACCCCCCTTCCTTTTTCTGGAGAGGGAAAGGGGGAAGGAGAAGGACAAGGAGAAGGAAAGGGGGGGCTCCGCCCCCTTCCCCACTCCAATTCAGACCCCTTCCAAGTGGGGGGCACGCCAGCCCCTTGTGGGCTTGGGTGCCTCCCTCCCAAGGCCCATGTGGCCCATTACTTCCCCCGGGGGGTCCGGTAACCCCCCGGTACTCCGATAAGTACCCGGAACCATTCTGGTGTCTGAATACTATCATCCAATATATCAATATTTTCCTCTCTACCATTTCGAGACTCCTCGTCATGTCCACGATCTCATCTGGGACTCTGAACAATCTTCGGTCACCAAAACACATAACTCATAATACAAATCGTCATCGAACGTTAAGCGTGCGGACCCTACGGGTTCGAGAACAATGTAGACATGACCGAGACACATTTCCGGTCAATAACCAACAGCGGAACCTGGATGCTCATATTGGTTCCTACATATTCTATGAAGATCTTTATCGGTCAAACCGTAATGACAACATACGTCATTCCCTTTGTCATCGGTATGTTACTTGCCCAAGATTCGATCATCGGTATCTTCATATATACCTAGTTCAATCTTGTTATCGGCAAGTCTCTTTACTTGTTCCGTAATGTATCATCCCATAACTAACTCATTAGTCACATTGCTTGCAAGGCTTATCATGATGTGCATTACCGAGAGGGCCTAGAGATACCTCTCCGATACTAGGAGTGACAAATCCTAATCTCGATCTATGCCAACCCAACAAACACCTTCGGAGATACCTATAGAGCATCTTTATAATCACATGGTTACGTTGTGACGTTTGATAGCAAACAAGGTATCCCTCTGGCATTCGGGAGTTGCATAATCTCATAGTCAAAGGAATATGTATAAGTCATGAAGAAAGCAATAGCAATAAAACTTAATGATCATTATGCTAAGCTAACGGATGGGTCTTGTCCATCACATCATTCTCCTAATGATGTGATCCCGTTCATAAAATGACAACACATGTCTATGGTTAGGAAACTTAACCATCTTTGATTAACGAGCTAGTCTAGTAGAGGCATACTAGGGACACTTTGTTTTGTCTATGTACTCACACATGTATCAAGTTTCCAGTTAATAAAATTCTAGCATGAATAATAAAAATTTATCATGATATAAGGAAATCTAAATAACAACTTTATTATTGCCTCTAGGGCATATTTCCTTCATGTCCATGATGGGTGAGCTGAAGTTCTTCCTTGGTCTTCAAATTCGTCAGCAAAGAAATGGCGGCTTCATATCACAAGAGAAGTACCTCAAAGATTGCATGAAGAAGTTTGGAATGCAAGACTGCAAAGGGTACACGACGCCAATGCCAACCAAAGGCCAATTGGACCCCGACGATAATGGTAAAGAGTTTGATCAAAAGTTATACCGCTCCATGATTGGTTCTCTACTTTACTTATATGCATCTAGGCCTGATATAATGCTTAGCGTTTGCATGTGTGCCTGATTCCAAGTGGCACCAAAGGAATCGCATCACTTAGCCGTGAAGCGAATTCTTCGATATTTGGCTTACACCCCAACACTAGGATTATGGTATCCAAAGGGCTTAGAGTTTGATCTAGTTGGATTCTCAGATGCTGATTATGCTGGTGGCAAGGTTGATCAGAAGTCCACTTCAGGAACATGTCACTTCCTTGGATGATCTCTTGTCTGTTGGTCTTCAAAGAAGCAGAACTGTGTATCACTCTCCCCTGCTGAATCTGAATACATTGTTGTTGGATCATGCTGCGCTCAGCTTCTATGGATGAAGCAAACTCTCAAGGACTATGGCATTAACATGCAGCATGTGCCAGCCTACTGCGATAGTAAGAGCGCCATCAAGATTTCTCATAACCCGGTTCAACACTCGAAGACAAAGCACATTCAAATATGTCATTACTTTCTTAGGGATCATGTGTTGAAGGAAGATATTGACATCATTCACGTCAACATTGAAGAGCAATTGGCAGATATCTTCACAAAGCCCTTGGATGAGAAAAGGTTTTGTAAGCTACAGTGTGAGCTAAATATCTTAGAATCCTCGAATGTCCTGTGAATGGACACACATCCTAACGCTTATGCATGTTGATGACTTAGATGTGCAACACACGAAGTAACGTATATCTTGAATTGATGAAGACTTACTCCCTAAGTGTGAATGCATTAATGCGGAATTTGACTTCGGAGCGCCACGATAATTGTGCATCGTGTCTGCGTCTAATACTTCCTATACGGTGGGAAACGCCACCACCAATGTGTGTGTGTGTGTGTGTGTTTGTGTGTGTGTGTGTGTGAGTGTGTGTGTTTTGTCCTCTACAGCATTCACTTATAGCTATGTCTTCAAACCTGCCATTTTCTGAACTAAGTGAATGTGATCGGACCCTAACCCCTTCTGTGCTTCTTCCTCAAATTCTTTCTGTCTAGTCATATGCATCCTGTTGACACGTGTAAAATGTCTTCACTATGTCCGTGTTAGCTGAAGACACAAAGATACACATTTAAAATTGTTTTAATGCTATATCTCTTTTTCCTGAATACCGGAGAAGTCGGAACGACCACCCGATAAACCAGGCGCGCGTGGGAACATGGAACAACTCTTAATGAGTTGTAGGCATGCCACGTGTACACCAGATGTGAACCGCCAGGGGCACCTACGTAATTGCACTGCGCAGCCCTTCACCTTATAAATACACACCCGTGCGGTCGTTATCTCCTCTTCCACCTCGCCATCTCGCTCAAACCCTAGCGCCACCGCTAGCTCGTGTCGGCGCCGGAGATGAAGCGCTTAGCTGCCGTAACCTCTTCGACGTCGTCCTCACGCTGGCCACGGACCTCGTCTTCTCCGCTGCCGCCGTAGGTGTCTTCCGCCACCGAGTTAGGGTGCGGGAGATTGGACTGCTCGGCATCCATTCTGCCCCGTCTAGCAGTTCTCAAGTGGTAAGTAAACTCATTTTTTACCACTTTTTCGATCTATTGAATCCGTCCACTTCACCAAAATGTGGTTTCTAAACTTCCAAATCTGGATCTTTCTGATTCTGAATCTCATATCCTGTAAGAATATTCACTTATGCCTCACAACTAGTTAGATTCCTCACTTCTACTTATTCATGGATTCGTACAAATCTGGAACCGACTCACTTCAAATAAGTGAATATTTTCGCGCTATGAGGTGAATGTCTTCAAACTGATTTATCTTCAAAATCTTTTGAGAATGCATATGACCTCTTCCCCTTCCCTTGAATCTCTAATTCTGTCACAGGTACATGTTTGTCGGAGAATCCCTTGGTTCTCATAGTCTGCATTCATTTGCAGAATACTTACAGCATCACATTGATTCTCCTGAAGCCAGCTCTTGTTTAACATGTCATCAGAAGCCTTTCACTGTTTTGAAGCCTCTCTGTCTAGATATTATGGCGACTAAAAAATCTGCAAGGAAAGGTGGAAGGCAACGCCATGGCAATACTGCTCTAGACCTGCCCCCAGATCTGTATGAACTTTACAAGTCTGATCCTAAGGAGAACTATGATCAGTGCGAGACCAGAATCCAGTGGATCAGAAGATATTGGGATGAGCAATGGTTCAAGTATCACTTCGTCACTCCTGAGTATGTAGAAAAGAATGATGTCAAGTGCTCGTGGGGCGATATTCTTTACAGAAATTTGCCACCCAAGACGAAGCCAGAAGCTATTGCTCAAGGCTTCTATCTGTGCATGGTTCGCGGGCCTCAGCCTGAAAATGTCGACCCATCATCTCTTCGATGGTGTCGTGATGATGATCTCTTCAAGCGCAACTTTCAGTTTGCAAACGAGTCTGCTGCCAAGAACAAGAAGGCATTCGGGCTCAACTTCAACCCCGGTCCGTCTGCTCCAAGGCCTGAAGGCACACGCGAAGCCAATCCAAATGTCATCGGCCCCTTCAATGGCTTCGATGGGCTTCTCTCCCATATTGCAGCTCAAAGGGCCACAGTAGATCAATCTTCTGATGATGCAGACTCTGAGGATGCACCTGCACCACCGAAGCAGAAGAAGAGGTCAAAAGCTTCAAAGCCATCTGCTGCTTCAAAAGCTTCAACAGTGAAGCCCTTGAAAACTACACCTCCTGAATCAAGTGTGCAGTCTTAAGATCAATCTCATGTCTCCAAGAAGATCAAAAAGCCCAAGAAGATTTCTGGCATAACCTTACTCCTTCTGCCATTCTGCGTAATGAGGACAATACCATTGATCTGTCAAGCGATGAAGATCTTGCAGATGATGCTCTGGAAATGTTGATCAAGAGCAAACAAGAGGCAGAGATCTTCCAAGATCTGCCTCTATTTGATGCAGATATCCTCAATAACTTCATTGATGAATGGTTTGAGGATCAAAGCATCAACATTGATGACCTACAGTTGCCAGTAGACATCGGCATCACGTTTCAAGGTGCCATTGCCAATGAACTCGCCATCGCTCAAAAGATTGTTGAGCTGAAGAACAAGATTGATTATGAGAAGGATCAATTCAAGAAGCACATGGCCAAGCTCAGTGTTGTTGATGTGCAAAACTTCAAGCAGATGATGTATGACCTCAAGGACTAGTTTAACAAGAAGCGTGAAGAAGCCAAAGGCTCATGTGAGCACATGAAGTATTATGCGTAGAAGTGTGTGCAAGCGCACAATGAGGCTGAGAAGCGAAAGGCACTTGGGTGTCCTGGCATCGACCCCAAGATGGCTGCCAAGAAAAGCAAGAAGTCTGTTGAAGCTGAATCAAAAGCTTCAAGGCAGGGCCAACCAAGCATAGTCTTCCCTGCCAGCATGACTCGCTCAAAGCCAAAGGTCCCCTCAGCAGCTTCTGAGCAAAAGAAGACAAGGCAAGTTGAGGCTAAAGCCAGGAAGTGGAAGCATCATGACACCTCTGATGCTGCTCCCTCCAAGAAAAAGTTGAATACTAAGGCTTCAAAGTCTTCAAAAAAAAGAGTGTGCTGCTGCCCAAGAGCCCCTCAACGTTGAACCAATCTTTGTTTCTCCTCCTACCAACCGCGAGCGCCGCCTTGTGATTCAAGAGCCTGCTTCCACAAAGGCTCCAGAAAGTGAACAAATTCTGGTTGTTGACCCCAACGCAGCTGAAGACATTGGTTGTGAAGACAATGTTGATGATGATGAAGTCCTTCCTCAGCTTGAACCCAATACGGTATCATCGCCTGCTCCCACGAGCAGTGAACTCATTATCATTGGTCGTCCCTTGCCACCAGTTGCTCAAGATGATTCATGGGTAGAGCAACAACCCGACACTCCCCTGCAAGATGAGATCCCCTGTACTCCATCAGCTCAAGTCACCACTCCGGTGCTTGATGATGATTACATGGAACAGACCAATCCCTCTCCAAAGGCATCGCCAGCATTTTGCAGGCTTTGCAAAGGCCTCAGGTCTCCATGTCTAGCATACCAGAAGAGGATGTGCACCAAACCAGCTCAGTCATACGCCAAGTGTTCCCTGAAGCCATCCCTTTTGTGTCTGCCTTTGAGTCTGAAGCCAAAGCTGCTGAAGACATTCTGGCTGCATCAGCCGATGAAGAAAAAGATGAAAAAAGAGAAGTTATTCCCCCTGTTAGTGATCCAGTCATCCAAGAAGAGAATGTGATTGTGCCTAACCCTCCAATCATTGAAGCCATGGAGGTTGAAACCAATGAGGCTACCACCACCAACACCACTGAAGCCAATGACACTGTGATGGCTGAAGACAATGTGGAGCCCAAAGCTAATGATGCCCCTGAAGACAACATGCAGCCAACCACCTCTGACATGGTCGTTCCTCCACCAAGGCCTCACATAATGGAACGTGCCTACAACCGTGGTGGTGAGCTTTTCACTGTTAGATGGCCTATTATGGTTCCACCCACTACTCCCGGCCCTCAATATGATTACCATGTGGAGCAAAGGCCTCAAACTCAAAAGCCAAAGCCAAGATTACCTAGGCTTCCCAGTGCTGCAACTACCCCGGGCTCATTTGATGTGCAAAGCTTCAGGGTGCACAACACCTTCTTTGACAGTGCCAAGAACACCATGATCACCTCCGATAGGTTTTGGAGCCATCAGCAACGCAGCTATTACTCATGCATTCTATACAACCAGGACCAAATTTTTCCTCATAAGCATCTGGATTGTGATAATATTGTTGGGCTGCCATGCCTTGAGGAGGCTCTGGACTGCTTCAGAGATGTTGAGCTGCTACCATTTGTAACAGACAAAGAGCATTGGAACGAAGAGCTTCTGCTTTGGTTTTATGCCACTCTGCACATTCGAGGCTACAACAGGGATCCGAAGACTTGGATCCTTGAGTGGATGACAGGTGATGTTCATCATAAAGCCAAATCTTAAGACATCATTGAGCTTACTTCCCTACCTACTCCTAGTGAGTTGTTTGAACCTGGTTGTCAGCTTCATCAGAATGAACTGTAGAGCGTATTCCAGAAGCCAGGGCCAAATATGAGCCAGATGTTGAGCATGATGAAGCCTTTGCCCCATGAGACCGACTATCCCAAGGAGTTCTTTGTTAAGGGCCTCGAGTACTTGCCCCGCACAGTATATCACATTCTGAGGCGTACTCTCTGGCCAATCAAAGGCAACTCTTCTGAAGCCAAACTCGAAGGCACCATGAAGACATTGGTCTTCTATATCATCAATGGCATTAGATTCAATACTCAGTATTTCTTCATTCGCCAGCTTGCAGCTTCTGGCATTGATCTCTTTGGACTAAAGTTTTATGCTCCATGGGTTATGCGCCTTATCAAGCTTCATTCAACGATCAACTATCGGCCGTATGAGCGCAACCATGCCATTTTTCTGCTTGATGTTGATATGGAGTATGAAGCCATCTACCCTGAGCCTGCCAAGAAGATACTCCACCTACAAAATGCAGAATACCAAAGCTTCACGCAACTAATTGAAGGCATTCATGTGCCAAATTCTGCTATTCCTGCTTATCCTTTGGCTGGCAACTTGCGTCTGCCGCATCGTGCCAATACAGAAGCCAATGCCAGCACAATTGCTCAAAGGCCTCAGAAGCGTCCCCGTGTCCTCAACGACCGTGAGCTTCTGGTATATCTTCATCAAAAGCATGATAGGCATCACGACTGGCTGAAGCGACAAATGCAGAGACTCCTGGGTGATGTAAATCACATTCGCAACTTGGCCACCAAGAACTCATTTGTTGCACATGAAGCCTGTCGGCGGTCCTTGAAGAGCCTCGCGCTTCTCTGTTCTGAAGATGATCTTCGCGAAGGTGGTTTCACAGAGAAATTCAAGTTTGACTCCAGGCCTCTACAATCTGCAAGTTGGCGTCAAACCCCTTCAATTGAAGATTCTGAACATTCGTCTTCGGATGCAACTGTTGTTGCGCGAGTCGTCGATGAAGAAGATGACACCACTTCACCAACTATGGCTTCACTGCATCTCGATTCTGCACCAGGCCCGTTTGCACCGCCCAACTCCAACATTGACCCTACTCCAACATCTTCTCCAGCTGGGAACGAGTAGATCCTCTATGTCTTCAAACCTTTTTGGTCCTTAGTGACAAAAGGGGGAGAAGCATATGAGGTTGATAGTCTTCAAGCGGGTCCATATGGGGTGGTTGCATTACTTTTGCTAAGTTCTTACAACTCTCGTTTTGAAACTATTTGGCTCTTGAGTTGTAACAATTAAACTTGATGGTCATCTACTACTTTTACTGCTACATTGTGATGCGATGATAAATTCCGCATGAAGTCATTCTGCAGACGCCCATTTCTCATTATGCATTTCTTTATCTTCGCTATTCTTATATATGCATGATGTATTGTCTTCATGAGTTGAAGAGGATCTCCACTAAGTGAAACCTGCCGTGTGCATTTGCGTTCAAAAGCAAACTACATATATGCACATCTTCAGGGGGCCTTTTGCAACTTACGAAGACAATGACCTTGATCTTTAACTTTCACATACTTTTATCCCCACTGAAAACTTCAACCAGTTTGTCATCAATCACCAAAAAGGGGAGACTGTAAGTGCATCTAGTGCCACCCCTAGTTGGTTTTGGAGTATTGACGACAAACTTGGTTGAGGGACTAATGTGTTTGTGAGAATTGCAGGATAACACAGGTAGTAGTCCCTTATTGATTCGGTTTACTTACCATAGATGACCCCTAAAAATGTGTGAAGACATTGATGACAATGGTGGTTCCTGAAGACATTCACAATAAAGATAATGACATGTGAAGACACTCACTTGAAGACTATGGAGAACTATGGAGTGCGAAGACATAGTTGTTTCGTAGTTTCCTTTTCTTCTTTATTGAGTCATAGGAACCACCGCACTGTTAAGTGGGGTCCAAGTGAACAAAGTCAGAGTGACTGAGGTGATGCTCAACCAAAATCATGTGTCTTCAAGCGAAGACAATGAGAGCAAATCTTATCCAGAGATGGACGAGTCAGCTTTGCTTGTAGCCCAAGTCAAGCTGTTGCATGTGTTTGAAATCCGACCGTTGGACATGTGTCGGTTCCTTAATGACCCATGGTCATTTAGGACATATCATGTCGGGTTGCCTCCAGGCTATAAATAGCCCACCCCCTACACCATAAATTGGTGGCTGCTCGGATTTAGTGCATGGCTTTTGTCGTTTGAGAGCAACCCACCTCCGAAGCCTTTGAGAGAGAGAGATCCTTGCGAGGACACAGCCCAAAACACCCAGAGCCAAAGAGTGTTAGGCATCACTGAAGTCTTTCTGTCCGCGTGACCTGAAGACTTGTTACACTTGAGGATTGTGAATCCTCCAGCCGGTTAAGCGTCGCGTTCTGAGCATCCAAGAGCCATTGTGGATCGCCAGTGAACAAAGTCTGTGAAGGTTTGGAATTCTACCTTGAAGACTTACCAAAGTAATTGTGCGAGGACTGGGTGTCCTTAGCTCAAGGGGAATAAGGTGAAGATGCGGTCTTCTGATTTCAATCTCAGCCTCCCTAACCAGACATACAGTTGTCACAGCAACTGGAACTGGTCTACCAAATCCTTGTCTTCACCAAGCAACTGGTTCTATCCCTAACTTCCTCTATTTTTTAGTTTGTCTTCGTGAAGTCATTGCTTGTCTGTCTAATCTGATTGACTTCACTATGTGAATACTATTATGTGTTTGGCTTCATACTGTCTTCCATTCTGATCCATTCTACCTAGCTGCTGATAGTCTTCGTACTTTCACTGTATTGCTTATTTGACTATGGCTTGTCTAATGTAGTCTATCTTCCGATGCATATCAATAGGTTCATTTCATCTGTTTATCTTCAAAGACCTCATGTTTTGAAGATTTTCATAAAAATCGCCTATTCACACCCCTCTAGTCGATAACTAGCACTTTCACCATTCAAAGCCTTCTACGAGTATGTGCCCAGCTCCTTCGGAGTCACAACTTCTGCCTCATCCGACATTTTGGAACAGTAGGCATCCATGAGAGAGCTCCTTCTCCAACATCTCCACAAGGCCCAGGTCCGGATGAAGAAACAAGCAAATAAACATAGAAGTGAGCGCTCTTATGCAGTTGGGGATCGGGTTTATCTCAAGGTACAACCATATCTCCAACATTCACTAACAACCAAGCGCAATCAGAAGCTCTCTCTCAAGTTATATGGGCCATATGAAGTGTTGCGTCGGGTGGGAGAAGTCTCTATAACTTCCGCCAGAGTCTCAAATCCATGATGTCATTCATGTGTCACAACTAAAGAAGCATGTTCCTCCTCGTGCCACTATGGAGCAGCAAGACTTCCCTCTGGAGCCACCCAAGGATCTCTCTCTGCTTTAGTCAGCAAGTGTCATGCATACAAAGCTGGTTCAACGGGGTGGGCGTGTGGTTCCTTGCTCAAGGATTCGCTGCAAGGCCATCCCGCCACACACGATACCTAGGAAGATGCGTACTCTCTCCGAGCATTCTTTCCACTTTTCTCGACTTGGGGCCAAGCCGCCTCTCAAGGGGTGGGGAGTGTCCTGACATGGCCCGGCCCAGGATGACGGCCCGAGGACACCAGGCAATGTAGGAGACTGGACGGGGCATTCCGAGCCCAAGAGAGCATCAAGGATAAATAGGAAGAAGTGCGGCTAGACACGACAGCAAAGAACGGAACTCATTTTCCCTTGCTTTCCCCAATTCCCCCATATCTGAATTCCCTTGTATCCCTTTCTCTTTCCTTGGATTTGAGATATTGTAACCAAGAGCATAACATCATGCATGACAACAAATGATGCCAATATGATATAGAGCTATGATACTATGCATTGTGAAGGTCCTTTTTACTTTCTGTATTAGATTTGTGTCAAGTCAAATTTTGTAAAGTTTGACCAAATATATAATAAAAAGTAAACATCTACAATACCAAATATATATATATATATATATATATATATATATATATATTCTATGAAACTATATTTCATAATGAATCTAACAAATTGATTTGGAATTGTATATTGATACTTTTTCTATAAGTTTGGTCAAAGTAGAGATACTTTGACTTCGGACAAAACTTATATGCACACTAAAAAGGACCAGGGGAGTATATGACACTCCAAGAAATATAAGGCGTTACTTTCCATTGTGACCACCTCAGCGTAGTTGTATGTGTGCTTAGGGCATCTCCAAGGCGAACCCGTAAACCTCCCGCAACCATCCGGACCGCGATGTCTTGACCGCGAAAGCCAGCCAATGTGGTCATGTATCGGTCCACGAGGCGGCCTGCACACGGTTTCTCCCGCAAAACATAGAGAAAAGTGGGGGAGGTTTGTGGGAATCCACACACGCAAAACGTATGAATCTGACACCCCGAGCCCACCCAAAACCCTTCCCGAACCTCACAATTCCATCCTCCCCATTTTCTCTCCTTCCTTCTTTCTTTTTTGCCTCCGCCACCGCTCCACCACCCTGGCCACCATGCCACACCCCCGGCCAGAAATTTGCGTCTCCATCACCTCGGGCGATCCAGCAAGGCTCCCCTCCTCTTCTCCACCATCTCCGTTCAACTCCATGTCCTTTGACCGCCCCGCTAGGTACCATCCTCTACCATGCCCGACAACTGTTAGATGAATCGCCGGAGCTGAAAACAGTTGTCCCTTCTTGTTTGTAGCAATGGATTTCAATTTGGAGTACATATACAAGCAGTATGTTGAGTCCTCCGATGGCTCGTCGGACGAGGAATACTCTGATGAGATGGTGATGATGCAGGCGGTCCTTGAAGATGCGAAGCGTGCGGAGGAGCATGTTCTCAATTTCAAGTGCTCGATCAAGGGTCATCGAATGCTCAACCGCAACAGGGCAAGTGGGCATTTGACACTGCTAGTCAACTACTTTGCCCATGATGCACTATTCGCTGAATACTTTTGTTGGCGTTTTCGGATGCGCAAGACAGTCTTCGATCATTTTTACCATGGCGTCTGGTCCTACGATGACTTCTTCATCCTAAAGAAGGGTGCTGTGAGAATGATTGGCTTCTCTGGTTACCAGAAGTGCATGGCCGCACTCTGGATGCTTGCATATGACATGGTTGTTGATTCATGGTACGAGTACCTACGGATGTCCGAGAGCACAAGTGGAGATGCCATGGTCAGATTTGCAACTGTCGTGGTCGAGGTGTTCGAACCTCAGTACCCGAGAGTGATGAAAATATGCCCTAGAGGCAATAATAAAATGGTTATTATTATATTTCCTAAATCATGATAAAGGTTCATTATTCATGCTAGAATTGTATTGATCGGAAACCTTAATACATGTGTGAGTACATAAAAAACACCGTGTCCCTAGTGAACCTCTACTAGACTAGCTCATTGATCAAAGATGGTTAAGGTTTCCTAACCATGGATATGAGTTGTCATTCTATAACGGGATCATATCATTAGGAGAATGATGTGATGTACAAGACCCATCCGTTAGCTTAGCATATTGATCGTTCAGTTTTGTTGCTATTGCTTTCTTCATGACAAATATATATTCCTTTGACTATGAGATTATGCAACTCCCGGATACCGAAGGAATACCTTGTGTGCTATGAAACATCACAATGTAATTGGGTGATTATAAAGATTCTCTATAGGTATCTCCGAAGGTGTTTGTTGGGTTGGCATAGATCGAGATTAGGATTTGTCACTCCGAGTATCGGAGAAATATCTCTGGGCCCTCTCGGTAATGCACATCATAAGAAGCCTTGCAAGCAAAGTGACTAATGAGTTAGTTATAGGATGATGTAAAGAGACTTTCCGGTAATGAGATTGAACTAGGTATGAAGATACCGATGATCGAATCTCGGGCAAGTAACATACTGATAGACAAAGGGAATTACATATGTTGTCATAACGGTTCGACCGATAAAGATCTTCGTAGAATATGTAGGAGCCAATAAGGGCATCCAGGTTCTGATATTGGTTATTGACCGGAGAGGTGTCTCGGTCATGTCTACATAGTTCTCGAACTCGTAGGGTCCGCATGCTTAACGTTCATTGACGATATAGTGTTATATGAGTTATATGATTTGGTGACTGAATGTTGTTCGGAGTCTCGGATGAGATCACGGACATGACGAGGAGACTCGAAATGTTCGAGAGGTAAAGATCGATATATAGGATGATGGTATTTGGACAACGGAAGTGTTTCGGGACGTACCGGGAAGGAATTGGGTCATCGGAAGGGGTTTCGGGCACCCCCCCCCCTCGGCAAGTTATGGGCTTAATGGGCCAAAGGGAGGGACAGAGCAGCCCACTAGAGGTCTGGTGCGCCCCTCCACTTTTTTGGACAGCCCTAGGGAAGGAAAAGGGGGAGGGCTAGTGTTGGGGAACATAGCATGCAATTTAAAAAAATCCTACGATCACGCAAGATCTATCTAGTAGCAACGAGAGGGGGAGAGTGTGTCCACATACCCTCGTAGACTGAAAGCGGAAGCGTTAGTTTAATACAGTTGATGTAGTCGAACGTCTTCTCAATTCAACCAATCAAGTACCGAACGTACGGCACCTCTGAGTTCAGCACACGCTCAGCTCGATGATGTCCCTCGAACTCTTGATCCAGCAAAGTGTCGAGGGAGAGTTTCATCATCACGACAAAGTGGTGACGGTGATGGTGTTGTGATCCGCACAGGGCTTCGCCTAAGCACTACGACAATATGACCGGAGGAGTAAACGGTGGAGGGGGCACCGCACACGGCTAAGAAACAATT
>NC_041384.1:375983395-375993886 GCF_002162155.2 Triticum dicoccoides
CCGTATATAAAGGATGGAGAGGGGAGGAGGCCGGCCTAGGGCGCGCCAAGTGGGGAGGAATCCCACTGGGATTCCTAGTCCTATTCGCCCCCCCCCTTCCTTCTATCGGAGGGGGAAAGGGGGAAGGAGAGAGAGAAGGAGAAGGAAAGGGGGGCACACCCCCTCCCCTTGTCCAATTTGGACTCCCCATGGGGGGCGCCACCTCCTTGTGGGCTGCCCTGCCTCTCCCCTATGGCCCATTACTTCCCCCGGGGGGTTCCGGTAACCCCCTCCCCCCGGTACTCTAATAAATTCCCGAAATACTCTGAAACCATTTAGGTGTCGGAATACTATCATCCAATATATCAGTCTTTACCTCTCGACCATTTCGAGACTCCTCATCATGTCCGTGATCTCATCCTGGACTCCGAACAATCTTCGGTCACCAAAACACATAACTCATAATACAAATCGTCATCGAACATTAAGCGTGCGGACCCTACAGGTTGGAGAACTATGTAGACATGACCGAGACACATCTCCGATCAATAACCAACAGCGGAACCTGGATGCTCATATTGGTTCCTACAAATTCTACCAAGATCTTTATCGGTCAAACCGCAATGACAACATACGTCATTCCCTTTGTCATCGGTATGTTACTTGCCCGAGATTCGATTGTCGGTATCTTCATACCTAGTTCAATCTCGTTACCAGCAAGTCTCTTTACTCATTCCATAATGCATCATCTCGTAACTAACTCATTAGTCACATTGCTTGCAAGGCTTATCATGATGTGCATTACTGAGAGGGCCCAGAGATACCTCTCCGATACTCGGAGTGACAAATCCTAATCTTGATCTATGCCAACCCGACAAACACCTTCAGAGATACCTGTAGAGCATCTTTATAATCACCTAGTTACGTTGTAACGTTTGATAGCACACAAGGTATTCCTCCGGTATTTGGGAGTTGCACAATCTCATAGTCAAAGGAATATGTTTAAGTCATGAAGAAAGCAATAGCAATAAAACTTAACGATCAGTATGCTAAGCTAATGAATGGGTCTTGTCCATCACATCATTCTCCTAATGATGTGATCTCGTTCATCAAATGACAACACATGTCTATGGTCAGGAAACTTAACCATCTTTGATTAACGAGCTAGTCTAGTAGAGGCATACGAGGGACACTTTATTTTGTCTATGTATTCACACATGTATCGAGTTTTCGGTTAATACAATTCTAGCATGAATAATAAACATTTATCATGATATAAGGAAATATAAATAACAACTTTATTATTGCCTCTAGGGCATAGTTCCTTCAGTCTCCCACTTGCACTAGAGTCAATAATCTAGATTACATTGTAATTATTCTAACACCCATGGAGTCTTGGTGCTGATCATGTTTTGCTCGTGGAAGAGGCTTAGTCAACGGGTCTGCCACATTCAGATCTGTATGTATTTTGCAAATCTCTATGTCTCCCTTCTTGACTTGATCACGGATGGAGTTGACGCGTCTCTTGATGTGTTTGGTTCTCTTGTGAAATCTGGATTCCTTCGCTAAGGCAATTGCTCAAGTATTGTCACAAAAGATTTTCATTGGACCCGATGCACTAGGTATTACACCTAGATCGGATATGAACTCCTTCATCCAGACTCCTTCATTTGTTGCTTCCGAAGCAGCTATGTACTCCGCTTCACACGTAGATCCCGCCATGATGCTTTGCTTGGAACTGCACCAACTGATAGCTCCACCATTCAATATAAATACATATCTGGTTTGTGACTTAGAGTCATCTGCATCAGTGTCAAAGCTAGCATCAACGTAACCATTTACGATGAGCTCTTTGTCACCTCCATATACGAGAAACATATCCTTAGTCATTTTTAGGTATTTCAGAATGTTCTTGACCACTGTCCAGTGATCCACTCCTGGATTACTTTGGTACCTCCCTGCTAAACTTATAGCAAGGCACACATCAGGTCTAGTACACAGCATTGCATACATGATAGAACCTATGGCTGAGGCATAGGGAATGACTTTCATTTTCTCTATATCTTCTACAGTGGTCGGGCATTGAGTCTGACTCAACTTCACACCTTGTAACTCAGGCAAGAACCCTTTCTTTGACTGATCCATTTTGAACTTCTTCAAAACTTTATCAAGGTATGTGCTTTGTGAAAGTCTAATTAAGCGTCTTGATCTATCTCTATAGATCCTGATGCCCAATATATAAGCAGCTTCACCGAGGTCTTTCATTAAAAAATTCTTATTCAAGTATCCTTTTATGATATCCAAAAATTCTATATCATTTCCAATCAACAATATGTCACCCACATATAATATTAGAAACGTTATAGAGCTCCCACTCAGTTTCTTGTAAATACAGGCTTCTCCAAAAGTTTGTACAAAATCATATGCTTTGATCACACTATCAAAGCATATATTCCAACTCTGAGATGATTGCACCAGCCCATAAATGGATTGTTGGAGCTTTCACACTTTGTTAGCACCTTTAGGATCAACAAAACCTTCTGGTTGCATCATATACAACTCTTCTTTGATAAATCCATTAAGGAATGCAGTTTTGATGTCCATTTGCCAAATTTCATAATCATAAAATGCAGCAATTGCTAACATGATTCGGACAGACTTAAGCATCACTACGGGTGAGAAGGTCTCATCGTAGTCAACTCCTTGAACTTGTCAAAAACCTTTCGCAACAAGTCGAGCTTTGTAGACAGTAACATTACCATCAGCGTCAGTCTTCTTCTTGAAAATCCATTTATTCTCTATGGCTTGTCGTTCATCTGGCAAGTTAACCAAAGTCCATTGTTTGTTCTCATACATGGATCCCATCTCAGATTTCATGGCCTCAAGCCATTTCATAGAATCTGGGCTCATCATCGCTTCCTCATAGATCGTAGGTTCGTCATGGTCTAGTAACATGACTTCCAGAACAGGATTACCGTACCACTCTGGTGCGGAATGTACTTTGGTTGACCTACGAGGTTCGGTAGTAACTTGATCTGAAGTTTCATGATCATCATCATTAGCTTCCTCACTTATTGGTGTAGGCATCACTCGAACTGATTTCTGTGATGAGCTACTTTCTAGCTCGAGAGAAGGTACAATTACCTCATCAAGTTCTACTTTCCTCCCACTCACTTCTTTCGAGGGAAACTCCTTCTCTAGAAAGGATCCATTCCTAGCAACAAAAGATCTATGATAGAAGGTGATGACCCACAAGTATAGGGGATCTATCGTAGTCCTTTCGATAAGTAAGAGTGTCGAACCCAACGAGGAGCAGAAGGAAATGATAAGTAATTTTTAGCAAGGTATTCTCTGCAAGCACTGAAATTATTGGTAACAGATAGTTTTGTGATAAGGTAATTTGTAACGGGTAACAAGTAGTAAAAGTAAATAAGGTGCAGCAAGATGGCCCAATCCTTTTTGTAGCAAAGGACAAGCCTGGACAAACTCTTATATAAAGGAAAGCGCTCCCGAGGACACATGGGAATTATCGTCAAGCTAGTTTTCATCATGCTCATATGATTCGCGTTCGTTACTTTGATAATTTGATATGTGGGTGGACTGGTGCTTGGGTACTGCCCTTCCTTGGACAAGCATCCCACTTATGATTAACCCATCTTGCAAGCATCCGCAACTACAAAAGAAGTATTAAGGTAAACCTAACCATAGCATGAAACATATGGATCCAAATCAGTCCCTTACAAAACAACGCATAAACTAGGGTTTAAGCTTCTGTCACTCTAGCAACCCATCATCTACTTATTACTTCCCAATGCCTTCCTCTAGGCCCAAACAATGGTGAAGTGTCATGTAGTCGATGTTCACATGACACCACTAGAGGAGAGACAACATACATCTCATCAAAATATCGAACGAATACCAAATTCACATGACTACTTATAGCGAGACTTCTCCCATGTCCTCAGGAACAAACGTAACTACTCACAAATCATATTCATGTTCATAATCAGAGGGGTATTAATATGCATAAAGGATCTGAACATATGTTCTTCCACCAAGTAAACCAACTAGCATCAACTACAAGGAGTAATCAACACTACTAGCAACCTACAGGTACCAATCTGAGGTTTTGGAACAAAGATTGGATACAAGAGATGAACTAGGGTTTGAGATGAGATGGTGTTGGTGAAGATGTTGATGGAGATTGACCCCTCCTACAGAGAGGATCAATGGTGATGACGATGGTGATGATTTCCCCCTCCCGGAGGGATCTTTCCATGGCAGAACAGCTTCGTCGGAGCCCTAGATTGGTTCCGCCAAGGTTTCGCCTCGTGCCGACGGATTTTCGTCCCGTGAGCTTGCTTATGATTTTTTCCGGGGCAGAAGACCTCATATAGCCAAAGATGGGCACCGGAGGCCTGCCAGGGGACCCACGAGGCAAGGGGCGCGTCCAGGGGGGTAGGGCGCGCCCCCCATCCTCGTGGATGGTGGGTAGCCCCCCTCTGGTACTTTCTTCATCCAATTTTTTTATATATTCTAAAACTGACTTCCGTGGAGTTTCAGGACTTTTGGAGTTGTGCAGAATAGGTCTCTAATATTTGCTCCTTTTCCTGCCCAGAATTCCAGCTGTCGGCATTCTCCCTCTTCGTGTAAACCTTGTAAAATAAGATAGAATAGGCATAAGTATTGTGACATAATGTGTAACAACAGCCCATAATGCAATAAATATCGATATAAAAACATGATGCAAAATGGATGTATCAACTCCCCCAACCTTAGACCTCGCTTGTCCTCAAGCGAAAGCCGATAACGAAAAATATGTCCACATCTTTAGAGATAGAGGTGTCGATAAAATAGAATACGGATATGAGGGCATCATGATCATTCTTATAACAGAAACACACACACACACACACACACACTCACACACACACACACACATATATATATATATATATATATTGTCATGTGATTTCTTATGCTAAAGTAACAATTCATTCACAATTTCAAGTATGAATCAAAAACTTCATTAAGAACTGACAAACTATAATCTCAGTCATTGAAGCAATTGCAATTTATTATAACATCGGAAAGAGTAAATATAAGAGCTTTTCAGCAAGTCCACATACTCAACTATCATTTAGTCTTTGACAATTGCTAACACTCACGCAATATTTATGGGTATGAAGTTTTAGTCGGACACAGAGAAAGATAAGGGCTTATAGTTTTGCCTCCCAACCTTTTACCTCAAGGGTAATGTCAACAATAATAGTTCATGAAAACTCACATCCAATTAGCTATATTATCAGGATCTTTCCAACACACAGTGCTTGCCAAAGGATACACTGTAAAAAGGAAAGGTGAAGATCACCACGACTCTTGTATGAAGTATAAGACAAGAATAAAAGATATGCCCTTCGCAGAGGGAAGCAGAGGTTGTCATGTGCTTTTATGGTTGGATGCTCGAAATCTTAATGCAAAAGAATGTCACTTTATATTGCCACTTGTGATATGGACCTTTATTATGCAGTCGTCGCTTTTATTTCTTCCACATCACAAGATTGTATAAAGCTTATTTTCTCCACACTAATAAATCATAAATATTTAGAGAGAAATTTTTATTGCTTGCAAAAATTACAACTTACTTGAAAGATCTTACTCAATCCATAGGTAGATATGGTGGACTCTCATGGCAAAACTGGGTTTAAGGATATTTGGAAGCACAAGTAGTATCTCTACTTGGTGCAAAGAATTTGTCTAGCATGAGGGGGAAAGGCAAGCTCAACATGTTGGATGATCCATGACAATATAATGTATTTCAGATGTAAGAAAACATAACCCATTACGCTGTCTTCCTTGTCCAACGTCAACTTTTTAGCATGTCATATTTTAATGAGAGCTCACAATCATAAAAGATGTCCAAGATAGTATTTTATATGTGAAAACCTCTCTTTCTTTATTACTTCCTATTAATTGCAACGATGACCAAAACTAAGTTTGTCAACTCTCAACAACTTTTATTCATCATACTCTTTATATGTGAAGTCATTACTCTCCATAAGATCCATATGATCTCTTTATTTCTTTTTATTCTTTCTCTTCTCTTATATTTTTATTCCCTCCAGATCATGGCAAGATAACCAGGCCCTTGACTCATAACTAATATTTATTATATATAGCTCACGAACTCGATTACATAGAAGGATCATAAAGCAAAACTCAAAACTAGATCATACTTAAACTTTATTCTACTAGATCAAGATATTACCATAAGGATCGAACTAGAAAAACATTAAAGATAAAGATGTGATGGTGATACGATACCGGGGCACTCCCCCAAGCTTGGCAGTTGCCAAGGGGAGTGCCCATACCCATGTGTTTATGTCTCTTTCTTCGGGGGTGGTGATGGTGGAGTTGTTGATGATGTAGGCTTGTCGTCCATCTTCCAAGGCATAGGCTCACCATCATAAAAGGATGATCGAGTTCCTGGGATCCTCAAATCTGCAGCCAAACTCATCCTCTTGAATCTATATTCATACTCACATTTTTGGTTTCGCGGGTCATAGATCTGGGCTTGGAGGCGCTCAATTTTGTCGTGAAGTTTGAAGATGGCCTCCCCAATGTTCTTGGCATCCAGCCTGTGGTTGTTGGTGAACTCCATGATCATTATATGATTGGCGTCGAGTCCATGTTCCACCATCTCCTGGCACTTGAAAACTTGTTGCTCCATTTCCTCGAGCCTTGTCTCCACGCTTCCGGTCCTCCTTGTTCCCTCAACATCGCGGATGTGCAGCAACCCTCACGCATCTCAATGGTTTGAGGATGTTGCAGCACTTCCGCGAGGTAGGGGTTGATGACCTTCTCATAGAACTTGTCCTTGGGGGCACTTGGAGATGTCGTGGTGATCTAGATCTGTCAAAAAACAGCTCGAAACAAAAACAGAAGATATTTGCGTGGTACGGTGGTCAAAACCTTTGGGAGATTATATAATGGATTTTTACTGACCAAAAGAAGTATCATGCAAGAAAACAGAGTCCGGAGGGCACACGAGGTGCCCATGAGGAAGGGGGCGCGCCCTCCACCCTCGTGGATGCCTCATGTCCTTCCCGGACTGCTTCTTATTTTCCTATTTTCTTAAATATTCCAAAACAGAGAATTATTGCTATTAGAACTGTTTTGGAGTCGGTTTACTTACCGTACCACATACCTTTTCCTTTTCGGAGTCTCGAACATTCTGGAAAAAAGTGTCCCTTATGTAGTCCTCTGGGGTTACAGTTTCAATAATATTAGTTTAAACATTTATAGGATTACCTGAGATATAATGTTTGATTCTTTGACCGTTCACCACCCTCGGATTTGTACCTTCAAAGTTGTTGATTTTTATGGCACCGGAACGATAGACCTCCTCGATAATGTAAGGACCTTCCCATTTAGAGAGGAGTTTGCCTGCAAAAAAATTTAAACGAGAGTTGTATAACAATACATAATCACCTACATTAAACTCACGTTTTTCTATCCTTTTGTCATGCCATCTTTTAACTTTTTTCCTTAAACAGTTTGGCATTCTCATAGGCCTGGGTTCTCCATTCATCAAGTGAGCTAATGTCAAAAAGCCTCTTCTCACCGGCAAGTTTGAAATCATAATTCAGCTCTTTAATGGCCCAATATGCCTTATGTTCTAGTTCAAGAGGTAAGCGACATGCTTTTCCATAGATCATTTTATATGGAGACATACCCATAAGATTTTTGTATGCAGTTCTATATGCCCATAATGCATCATCCAGTTTCTTGGACCAATTCTTTCTAGATCTATTAACAGTCTTTTGCAAAATTAATTTAAGCTCTCTATTACTCAGTTCTACTTGACCACTAGACTAGATGATATGGAGATGCAATTATGTGATTAACATCATACTTAGCAAGCATTTTATGAAAAGCGCCATGAATAAAATGTGAACCGCCATCAGTCATTAAGTATCTAGGGACTCCAAACCTCGAAAAAATAACTTCTTTAAGCATCTTAATAGAGGTGTTATGATCAGCACTACTAGTTGGAATAGCTTCTACCCACTTAGTAACATAATCAATAGCAACTAAAATATGTGTATATCCATTAGAGAAAGGAAACGGCCCCATATAATCAAAGTCCTAAACATCAAATGGTTCAATAACAAGTGAATAATTCATAGGCATTTATTGGCGTCTACTAATATTACCAATTCTTTGGCATTCATCACAAGACAAGACAAACTTACAGGCATCCTTGAAGAGAGTAGGCCAATAAAAACCGGATTGCAATACCTTATATGCAGTTCTATCTCTAGCATGGTGTCCTCCATAAGCCTCGAAGTGACACTTGCGTAGGATATGTTCCTCTTCATGCTCAGGTACACAACGTCTAATAACACCATCTACTCCTTTATAAAGGTGTGGGTCATCCCAGAAGTAATGTCTTAAATCATAGAAAAACTTTTTCTTTTGCCGGTATGTGAAACTAGGTGGTATAAATTTAGCAACAATGTAATTAGCATAATCAGCATACCATGGAGCAGTATGAGAAGCATTTATGACAGCTAATTGTTCATTAGGAAAGCTATCATCAATAGGTAGTGGGTCATCAAGAACATTCTCTAACCTAGACAAGTTGCCTGCAACGGGGTTCTCAACCCCCTTTCTATCAATAATATGCAAATCAAATTCTTTTAGTAAGAGAACCCATCTAATAAGTCTAGGTTTAGCATCTTTCTTTTCCATAAGATATTTAATAGCAGCATGATCAGTGTGAACAGTTACTTTAGAATCAACAATATAAGGTCTAAACTTATCACAAGCAAATACAACTGCTAATTTTTTCCAGTAGTAGCATAATTTCTCTGGGCACTGTCTAGAGTTTTACTAGCATATTGGATAACATTTAATTTCTTATCAACTCGTTGTCCTAGAACAGCCCCTACAGCATAATCACTAGCATCACACATAATTTCAAAGGGTAAATTCCAATCAGGTGGCTGAACAATAGGTGCAGAAATCAGGGCTTTCTTAATTATTTCAAATGCTTCTACATAATCATCATCAAAGAAAAAAGGAACATCTTTTTGTAAGAGATTAGTCAGAGGCCTGGAATTTTTTGAGAAGTCTTTAATCAACCTCCTATAAAAACCGGCATGACCAAGAAAACTTCTTATACCTTTAATGTCCTTAGGACACAACATCTTTTCAATAGCATCAACTTTAGCTTTATCAACTTCAATACCTCTTTCAGAAATTTTATGCCCCAAGACAATACCTTCATTAACCATAAAGTGGCACTTCTCCCAATTCAAAACAAGATTAGTTTCTTCACATATCTGCAAAACTCGATCAAGGTTGCTTAAGCAATCATCAAAAGAAGTTCCATATACGGAAAAATCATCCATGAATACCTCAACAATCTTTTCACAAAAGTCAGAGAATATAGCAGTCATACATCTTTGAAAGGTAGCAGGTGCATTACATAAACCAAAAGGCATACGTCTATAAGCAAAGGTACCGAAAGAGCAAGTAAAAGTTGTCTTTCCTTGATCCTCTTTTGACACAGGTATTTGAGAGAAACCAGAATAACCATCTAGAAAGCAACAAATGTGTATGTTTGGATAATCTTTCTAGCATTTGATCAATAAAAGGTAAAGGGTAATGATCCTTTTTAGTAGCTTTATTTAATTTGCGAAAATCAATTGCCATTCTATAACCTGTAACAATTCTTTGTGGGATCAATTCATCTTTATCATTAGGAACAACAGTAATACCTCCCTTCTTAGGGACACAATTGTAACGCTCCATATGTAACTTGCCATATTTGTATTCCAACTCTTGCCATTTTCGGCACTAAGTTATGATATTCCCTCGTGGTTGGGTGTTGTCTTCGTTTTGCATTTTGTCCTTGTCATGCATCTCATATCATATCATCATGTGCATCGCATTTGCATACGTGTTCGTCTCATGCATCCGAGCTTTTTCCCCATTGTCTGTTTTGCATTCCGGCACTCCTACGTCCTCCGGTGTCCCCTTTTGCCTCTTTTCGTGTGCGGGTGTCGAACGTTCTTGGATTGGACCGAGACTTGCCAAGCGGCCTTGGTATACTACCGGTAGACCGCCTGTCAAGTTTCGTACCATTTGGACTTCGTTTGATACTCCATCGGTTAACCGAGGAACCGTAAAGGCCTCGTGTGTGTTGCAGCCCAACACCCCTCCAAAGTGGCCCAAAACCCAGCTAAACCCCTCCATCCTCTCGGTCATTCGATCACGATCGTGTGGCCGAAAACCGCACCTCATTTGGACTCTCCTAGCTCCCTCTATCTATAAATAGGTGCATCCCCCCGAAATTTGCGGATGAAACCCTAACCTACTTCCCCTCTCCGCGCCGGACGTGTCCGTTCGCCGCCGGACACACCGCGCCGCCGCCCGCGTCCAATCGTAGGCCAACACGTGTCGCCGTCCCGCCACCCACCGCGCCGGCCCGCCTAGCCCGTGGCC
>NC_041384.1:375994271-376022664 GCF_002162155.2 Triticum dicoccoides
CGCCGCGCCGCCCCGCTGCCTCACACCGGCCACCACCCGGTTTTCTCCGCCGCCGACCACCGTGCCGCCCGCTGCCGTCTTCTCAGGCGACCTCGCTGGCCTCTCCTTCCTCTTCTCCGGCAAACTCCAGCCACCGCGACGCAACTCCAGCGAGATCCCGACGAACCTCGGATTCCACGCCCGAACCCTAGATCCAGATCTGGGAGGTGTTTTCCCCCTAAGTCCCTAACATTTTTAGCTATCTTCATCGCATCATAACTTTGCATCTGTAGCTCCGTTTCGTGCATGCAATATATCGAATTGTTTGTCTGGATATGCTCTTCATTTCATTCCATTGCACCATGCTTGTTTGAGTCCATCTTGATGCCCTAAATGCTGTTGCAAGAGTGCTATGTAATGTTAGTTTCTGTTTCTTAACAGATTATGGACATTTGTCATTTTTATCATGTTTAATGTGTGCCTCCTATGAACTTGAGCCCTACATGTGTTTTGGGCTATGCCATGCCATCTTTACAGGGGTGTATGCCATGTATTTTTGTGATCATTTTGGTGACTAGAACAAGCATGCAAAGTAGCTCTCATAATGTTGCTGATTACAGGGACTTAGAATTCTTCTAAGTCATTTTCCCTGATGTTATTTTTATGCCATGTATTCTTGTTACTACAGAGTGATCCATGCCTCTTTTGAGCATGTTCGGTAAGGATGATTTTGAGATATTGTTATGTTCTATCCATCCTTGTCTTTGTTTGCAATTATGGAGTATCCTAGCATGACTCAATCTTGCTCTACTTTTGCTATAAAATGTTCCTGGCAGATTGTTTACGTGTTAATCAATTTTGCCAAGGTTGTTGTAGTTGATCCTTGCATGCTATGAGATGGTTCTTGCCATGGTTAGCTTCTTGAACATGTCTTCTTGTTGGGTGTATTCTTAGTTTGTCATGCAATGCCTTGTGGTGAGTGCATCGAGCTCGCAAACATGCCTATGTAACTCTGTTTTTGCCATGTCCAGTTTTCTGCTAAGCTTGAATCTGTTAACGAAACTTGCTATGTTCACATGGTTGCCATTGTATCTTCTGATCCTTTTTGGCATATGGTCAGTAAAGGACTTTTGTTATATGCTTTGATTAGTTTCATGCCATGCCTTGATTTGCCATGATATGTTCCTGTAGCATGTTGTTATCTTGCTCTAAACATTGCTTCCTGATGTTAATCCTGACATGTTGCTATTTTCACTAAGTCTGTGAACCTGATATCTTTTGCACTTTTGACATGCTTATTTGAACCTGCTATTGTGTGATTTAGCCGTAGCTCAGTGTTCATCTTTTGTCAAGTATCTTGAGTGGATCACTTCCATGTGCTTTGTTGCTATGTTGGAGTGCAGTAGCTTAGTTTCTTGTTGCATTCTAGATGGCATCGTGTTGTTAATCGCAGAATAGTGCCATTATTGTTTTGCTTGCCATTTGCAAACCATGCATCCGATTCTGGTGATCTTTATATCGATTTAGACCGAAATCAACTCATCTTTCCAGCGGCACTCTTGGTTTTCCAAGTTGAGGCCTGGTTCAATCTTTCCTTTTTGAAGCACGCATATGCATTGCATATTACTTCCCGCATATCATGCCATGCTTTGCATCATGTTGCTTGCGCATTGCACCGTGGTTAATCGTGGTTCCGTTTGCTTGTGTTCTTGCTTTGGGTAGAGTCGGGAGACGAGTACGTGATCGAGGAGCCCGTTCAGTACGCTTACAAGGATCAAGCTTACGTCAACTCGGAGAACTTTGCAGGCAAGATGACCATACCCTCGAAATCACTTCTATCTTTGCTTGCTAGTTGCTCGCTCTTTTGCAATGCCTATGCCGCGATACCTACCACCTGCTTTATCATGCCTTCCATATTGCCATGTCAAACCTCTAACCCACCTTGTCCTAGCAAACTGTTGTTTGGCTATGTTACCGCTTTGCTCAGCCCCTCTTATAGCGTTGCTAGTTGCAGGTGAAGATTGGAGTTTGTTCCTTGTTGGAACATGTTTATTGTTGGGATATCATTACTATAACTTGTTTACTTTAATGCATCTATATAATTGGTAAAAGGTGGAAGGCTCGGCCTTATGCCTGGTGTTTTGTTCCACTCTTGCCGCCCTAGTTTCCGTCATACTGGTGTTATGTTCCTTGATTTTGCGTTCCTTACACGGTTCGGTTATAATGGGAACCCCTTGACAGTTCGCCTTGAATAAAACTCCTCCAGCAAGGCCCAACCTTGGTTTTACCATTTGCCACCTAGCCTTTTTTTCCATTGCGTTCCGCGGACTCAAGGGTCATCTTTATTTTAAACCCCCCTGGGCCAGTGCTCCTCTGAGTGTTGGTCCGAACTGAGCTGCCTACGGGGCCACCTCGGGGAAACTTGAGGGTTGGTTTTACTCGTAGCTAGTCTCATCTAGTGTTGCCCTGAGAATGAGATACATGCGAATCCTATCAGGATTTGTCGGCACATCGGGTGGCTTTGTTGGTCTTGTTTTACCATTGTCGAGATGTCTTGTAACCGGGATTCCGAGTCTGATCGGGTCGTCCTGGGAGAAGGAATATCCTTCGTTGACCGTGAGAGCTTGTGATGGGCTAAGTTGGGACACCCCTGCAGGGTTTTGAACTTTCGAAAGCCGTGCCCACGGTTATGGGAAGATGGGAATTTGGTAATGTCCGGTTGTAGAGAACCTAAAACTTAACTAATTAAAAATGGATCAACCGCGTGTGTAGCCGTGATGGTCTCTTTTCGGCGGAGTCCGGGAAGAGAACACGGTCTCGTGTTATGCTTGAAAGTAAGTAGTCTAGGATCACTTCTTGATCTTAGAGTCTCGAACGTGCTTTGCCTTCTCTTCTCGCTCTCATTTGCGTATGTTAGCCACCATATATGCTAGTGCTTGCTGCAGCTCCACCTCATACCTTTCCCTACCCATAAGCTTAAATAGTCTTGATCGTGAGGGTGTGAGATTGCTGAGTCCCTGTGACTCACAAATTACTTCCAAAACCAGATGCAGGTGCCGATGATACCATTCAGGAGATGCGACTGAACTCAAGTGGGAGTTCGATGAGGACTCAGGACGTTACTACGTTTCCTTTCCAGACGATCAGTACTGGAGCCCAGTTGGGGCAATCGGGGATCTTATGCATTTGGGGTTGTCTTTATTTTGGTTCTGTAGTCGGACCTTGATTGTATATGGATGATTGTAATGCTATATTTATGTATTGTGTGAAGTGGTGACTGTAAGCCATCTATGTACCTCTTTCTTATTCAGTACATGGGTTGTGTAAAGATTACCCCTCTTGCGACATTGCCTACAATGCGGTTATGCCTCTAAGTCATGCTTCGACACGTGGGAGATATAGCCGCATCGTGGGTGTTACAACAATGGACAGGACTTACCCACTGACTATCAGCAACGGGTTAAATTATACCTGCCTCCAGAAGCTTTAGTATTTCTTTTCTTACCATTTCTTTCACCTTAGGATTTAACCGTCGTTGGTGATCAACAACCAGTTTCGCGTCTTTCTCCAATTTTATTTTGTGCTGGCATAGAGTGGGACTAATGCCCTTAAGATCATCAAGAGTATATCCAATAGCAGCACGGTGCTTCTTCAGAGTTTTCAATAATTTCTTTTCTTCATGCTCTGAAAGGTTAGCACTAATAATAACAAGATATATCTTTTTCTCATCAAGATAAGCATATTTAAGAGTATCAGGTAATGGTTTAAGCTCAAACACGGGATCACCCTTGGGTAGAGGAGGATCCCCTAGGATTTCAACAGGCAAGTTGTGTTTCAAAATAGGTCCCTGTTTAAAGAATACTTCATCTATTTCCCTTCTTTCATTCATAAACATATCATTTTCATGGTCGAGCAAATATTGTTCTAAAGGGTCATTAGGAGGCACGACAATAGAAGCAAGACCAATAATTTCATCTTTACTAGGCAATTCTTTATCATGGGGTTGTCTACGAAATTTAGCAAAATTAAACTCATGAGACATATCCCCCAAACAAATAGTAACAACATCCTTTTTGCAATCTATCCTAGCATTAACAGTATTTAAGAAGGGTCTACCAAATATAATGAGACAAAAATTATCTTGTGGGGAACCAGGAACAAGAAAATGAATAGGATATTTAACTTTCCCACACAAGACTTCAATATCTCTAACAATCCCAACTGGTGAAATAGTGTCTCTATGGCAAGCTTAATTGTAACATCAATTTCCTCTATCTCAGCAGGTGCAATATCATGCATAATTTCTTTATATAAGGAATGTGGTATTTCACTTGCACTAGCACCCATATCACATAAGCCATGATAGCAATGATCTCCTATTTTAACAGAAATAACAGGCATGCCTACAACAGGTCTATGTTTATTCTTAGTGTCAGGTCTAGCAACTCTAGCAACTTCATCACAGAAGTAAATAACATGCCCATCAATATTATCGGCCAAGAGATCTTTAACCATAGCAATACTAGGTTCAAGTTTAATTTGCTCAGGGGGTGTAGGTGTTCTAGTATTACTCTTACGAACCATAGTTGAAGCTTTAGCATGATCCTTTATTCTAACAAGGAAAGGTGGTTTCTCAATATAAGTAGTAGGAACAACAGGATCAACATTATAAGTGATGGTCTTTTCTTCAACTTTAATAGGTGCAACTACTTTTACTTTAGTTGGAGGATTATATTTAAACCACTTCTCCTTAGGGAGATCAACATGGGTAGCAAAGGATTCACAGAAAGAAACTACTATCTCAGAGTCAAGTCCACATTTAGTGCTAAATTCACGGAAAACATCGATGTCCATAAAAGATTTAACACAATCAAATTTAGGTGTTATACCTGACTCCTTACCTTCGTCGAGATCCCAATCTTCAGAGTTGCGTTTAATTCTTTCCAATAAATCCCATTTGAATTCAATAGTCTTCATCATAAAAGAACTAGTACAAGAAGTATCGAGCATGGAGCGATTATTGAGAGAAAGCCGAGCATAAAAATTTTGAATAATAATTTATCTTGAGAGCTCATGATTGGGGCATGAATATAACATTGACTTAAGCCTCCCCCAAGCTTGAGAGATGCTTTCTCCTTCGCGAGGCCAAAAATTATATATATAATTACGATCATGATGAACCAGATGCATAGGATAAAACTTCTGATGAAATTCCAATTTCAATCGGTTGTAGTTCCATGATCCCATATCATCACATAGCCTAAACCATGTCAATGCCTTTCCCTTCAAAGATAAAGGGGAGACCTTCTTCTTGATAACATCCTCGGGCATACCTGCAAGCTTAAATAATCCACAAACTTCATCCACATAGATTAGGTGCAAATCAGGATGTAATGTTCCATCACCTGTGAAAGGATTAGCTAGCAGTTTCTCTATCATACCCGAAGGAATTTCAAAGTAAAAAATGTCAGTAGGTTCAGTAGGTTGAGGAGCAACTCTTTGCTCTACTGGTCGGGGTGAAGATACCCCGAACAAGCCCCTTGAAGGATTGTGTTCCATAGTAACAAGTGACAGTAAATTTGAGCACACTATATAAATTTTTCCTTACCAAATTCCACCTACCAAAGGCGCTTCACTCCCCGGCAACGACGCCAGAAAAGAGTCTTGTTGAAACACAAGTATAGGGGATCTATTGTAGTCCTTTCGATAGGTAAGAGTGTCGAACCCAACAAGGAGCAGAAGGAAATGATAAGTAGTTTTCAGTAAGGTATTCTCTGCAAGCACTGAAATTATCGGTAACAGATAGTTTTGTGATAAGGTAATTTGTAATGGGTAACAAGTAGTAAAAGTAAATAAGGTGCAGCAAGATAGCCCAATCCTTTTTGTAGCAAAGGACAAGCTTGGACAAACTCTTATATAAAGGAAAGCGCTCCCGAGGACACATGGGAATTATTGTCAAGCTAGTTTTCATCACGCTCATATGATTCGCGTTTGTTACTTTGATAATTTGATATGTGGATGGACTGGTGCTTGGGTACTGCCCTTCCTTGGACAAGCATCCCACTTATGATTAACCCCTCTTGCAAGCATCCGCAACTACAAAAGAAGTATTAAGGTAAACCTAACCATAGCATGAAACATATGGATCCAAATCAGTCCCTTACGAAGCAACACATAAACTAGGGTTTAAGCTTCTGTCACTCTAGCAACCCATCATCTACTTATTACTTCCCAATGCCTTCCTCTAGGCCCAAACAATGGTGAAGTGTCATGTAGTCGACGTTCACATGACACCACTAGAGGAGAGATAGCATACATCTCATCAAAATATCGAACGAATACCAAATTCACATGACTACTTATAGCGAGACTTCTCCCATGTCCTCAGGAACAAACGTAACTACTCACAAATCATATTCATGTTCATAATCAGAGGGGTATGAGTATGCATAAAGGATCTGAACATATGATCTTCCACCAAGTAAACCAACAAGCATCAACTACAAGGAGTAATCAACACTACTAGCAACCTACATGTACCAATCTAAGGTTTGGGGACAAAGATTGGATACAAGAGATGAACTAAGGTTTGAGATGAGATGGTGTTGGTGAAGATGTTGATGGAGATTGATCCCCTCCCGATGAGAGGATCGATGGTGATGACGATGGTGATGATTTCCCCCTCCCGGAGGGATGTTTCCCCGACAGAACAGCTCCGCCGGAGCCCTAGATTGGTTCCGCCTCGTGGCGGCGGAGTTTCGTCCCGTAAGGTTGCTTATGATCTTTTCCAGGGTTAAAGGCCTCATATAGCCAAAGATGGGCACCGGAGGCCTGCCAGGGGGCCCACGAGGCAGGGGCGCTCCCAGGGGGTAGGGCGCGCCCCCACCCTCGTGGATGGTGAGTGGCCCCCCTCTGGTACTTTCTTCGCCCAATATTTTTTATATATTCTAAAACTGACTTCCGTGGAGTTTCAGGACTTTTGGAGTTGTGCAGAATAGGTCTCTAATATTTGCTCCTTTTCCAGCCCAGAATTCCAGCTGCCGGCATTCTCCCTCTTTGTGTAAACCTTGTAAAATAAGAGAGAATAGGCATAAGTATTGTGACATAATGTGTAATAACAGCCCATAATGCAATAAATATTGATATAAAAGCATGATGCAAAATGGACGTATCAGAAGGTGTACCCAACAGTTTCTTTTGGGTATCCTATGAAGACGCACTTCTCCGATTTGGGTTCGAGCTTATCAGGCTGAAGCTTTTTCACATAAGCATCGCAACCCCAAACTTTAAGAAATGACAACTTAGGTTTCCTGCCAAACCATAGTTCATACAGTGTCGTCTCAACAGATTTAGATGGTGCTCTACTTAACGTGAATGCAGTTGTCTCTAATGCATAACCCCAAAATGATAGTGGTAAATCGGTAAGAGACATCATAGATCGCACCATATCTAATAAAGTACAGTTACGACATTCGGACACACCATTACGCTGTGGTGTTCTAGGTGGTGTGAGTTGCGAAACTATTCCACATTGTTTTAAATGATGACCAAAGTCGTACCTCAAATATTCACCTCTGCGATCTGATCGTAGAAGCTTTATTTTCTTGTTATGATGATTTTCCACTTCACTCTAAAATTCCTTGAACTTTTCAAATGTTTAAGAGTTGTGTTTCATCAAGTAGATATACCCATATGTACTCAAACCATCTGTGAAGGTCAGAAAATAACGATACTCGCCGCAAGCCTCAACACTCATCAGACGCATACATAGGTATGTATTATTTCCAATAAGTCAGTTGCTCGCTCCATTGTTCTGGATAATAGAGTCCTAGTCATCTTGACCATGAGGCATGGTTCGCAAGCATCAAATGATTCGTAATCAAGTGATTCCAAAAGCCCATCTACATGGATTTTATTCATGCGCTTTACACCAATATGACCTAAACGTCGGTGCCACAAATATGGTGCACTATCATTATCAACTTTGCATCTTTTGGCATCAATATTATGAATATGTGTATCACCACGATTGAGATTCAACAAAAATGGACCACTCATCAAGGGTGCATGACCATAAAAGATATTACTCATATAAATAGAACAACCATTATTCTTAGATTTAAATGAATAACCGTCTCGCATCAAACAAGATACAGATATAATGTTCATGCTCAACGCTGGCACCAAATAACAATATTTAGGTCTAAAACTAACCCCGAAGGTAGATGTAGAGGTAGTGTGCCGACGGAGATCACATCGACCTTGGAACCATTTCTGACGCGCATCATCACCTCGTCCTTAGCCAATCTTCGTTTAATCCGTAGCCCATGTTTCGAGTTGCAAATATGAGAACAGAACCAGTATCAAATACCCAGGCGCTACTACGAGCATTAGTAAGGTACACATCAATAACATGTATATCAAATATACCTTTGTTCACTTTGCCATCATTCTTATCCGCCAAATACTTGGGGCAGTTCCACTTCTAGTGACCAGTCCCTTTGTAGTAGAAGCACTCAGTTTCAGGCTTAGGTCCAGACTTGGGATTCTTCCCGGGAGCAAAAACTTGATTGCTATTCTTCTTGAAGTTCCCCTTCTCTCCTTTGCCTTTTTTCTTGAAACTAGTGGTCTTGTTAGCCATCAACACTTGATGCTCCATCTTGATTTCTACCTCTGCAGCCTTGAGTAGTGTGAAGGGCTCGGGAATCGTCTTGTTCATCCCTTGCATATTATAGTTCATCATGAAGCCTTTATAGCTTGGTGGAAGTGATTGAAGAACTCTATCGATAACACTATCATCCGGAAGATTAAGTCCCAGCTGAGTCAAGTGGTTATGGTACCCAGACATTCTGAGTATGTGTTCTCTGACATAATTGTTCTCCTCCATTTTACAGCTATATAACTTGTTGGAGACTTCATATCTCTCAACTCGGAAATTTGCTTGAAATATTAACTTCAACTCCTGAAACATCTCATATGCTCCATGACATTCAAAACGTCTTTTAAGTCCTGATTCTAAGCCCTAAAGCATGGCACACTGAACTATCGAGTAGTCATCAAATTTAGCTTGCCAGACATTCACAACATCAGCAGTTGCTCCTGCAATAGTCCTTGCACCTAGCGGTGCATCAAGGATGTAATTCTTCTGTGCAGCAATAAGGATAATCCTCAAGTTATGCACCCAATCCATGTAGTTGCTAACATCATCTTTCAACTTAGATTTCTCTAGGAACGCATCAAAATTCAAGGAACGGTAGCACGGGCCATTGATCTACAACATAGATATGCAAAAACTATCAGGACTAAGTTCATGATAAATTCAAGTTCAATTAATCATATTACTTAAGAACTCCCACTTAGATAGACATCCCTCGAGTCATCTAAATGATCACCTAATCCATATCAACTAAACCATGTCTGGTCATCACATGAGATGGAGTAGTTTTCAATGGTGAACATCTCTATGTTGATCATATCTACTGCATGATTCACGTTCGACCTTTCGGTCTCAGTGTTCTGAGGCCATGTCTGTACATGCTAGGCTCGTCAAGTTTAACCTGAGTATTCCGCACGTGCAAAACTGTCTTGCACCCGCTGTATGTGAACGTAGGGCTTATCACACGCGATCATCACGTGGTGTCTCGGCACGACAAACTATCACAATGGTGCATACTCAGGGAGAACATTTATACCTTTAAATTTTAGTGAGGGGTCATCTTATAATGCTACCGTCGTACTGATAGCGGCGAGGGTGTCCCGATCTTTTGATGAGATGATAACTATCGATTTGGTGGAGACGACTTTGACAATCCGACTACAAACGTGCATGACGTTGCGCCTTAGCAATCGCTAAACCAATCTCCCGAGGTTACTGACGATGCTGGAAGCACGATCAGCCTGACCACGAAGGTCTATTCCTGCATGCAATCGAAGAACAAGCAAGAATATGATAATTCAATCTGAATATTGCGAATATATATGAAGTATTGATAATGGTGGGGATCCGTAAGTGGTCTTGGTCTGGTCGTTGGACACAAACGAAGTACACGAAGTTGCAATGGCTAACTTTTAACTAAACAAATCCCAAGGAAAAAGCTACTAGATGGATCTACTTATATAGGAGCAATGGGTGGCGGCCAAGGTGGTGGAAGGACGTCCCAAGGCAGCCTAAAACTAACCCTAGGTTGTACAAGGCTCATGGGCCCAAGTGGAGGTGATGCAACACCTTTGGACTTGTTGTTTGACTCGGATTCTGCTACAATGTCAGATTGTTTCGTCGATATCTCGATGCTCCGGATGAATTTGAAGGTGAATCCAATTGGATTGGAAAGATCACTAAATCTAGTTTCCAACAAAAAAAGAATCACCCAATTCAGAGTCCGTATGAAAAAGTTGTTGGTGTTTTGAGTCAGGTATGTCTGTGCAGTCCGAATCTGAATGCAGAACGTGAGAGACTTGGACTCTATCTTCTCTTGTGCCAAAAGTGACGTGAGAGAACTTTTTGAACAGCAAGTAAACATCTCTTTCTCCCTTATCTTCATATGTGGATTGTACAAACGTCCCATATACCTGCAATTAGACAAAACACAAAAGTGTGTGAAGTATTTTTGTTCTGGATAACATAAATAGATTATTGAATAGTTTGCACTAGAAATCACCTGACAAATATGCATGTATGCAATATTTTTGGTCGTATCCAAGGTAGGCATGTCCTCATCATTCTCCCCTTCTTGAAGACAAAGCCGTCCTCGGCGTTGCTTAATCTGAAATGTGGCTAACAAAAGAGACAAGGTGTACATGTTGTATATGTATATGTCATCCATTTTTACTTCCCTTAATTTTTGCACATATGACACATTTACACATGAGTAACTTTCATAGTTCGTAAAATGTAAAGCCAAAATATAATCACGATTATTATAAGGCATGAAAATGTTGCAACTCAATTTGCACATATAAGTGAAGCTCTTATTCATATCAAAAGATTGACAATGTTCATCATTAAACCATCCCAACATTGGGAAATAAACCTTATTTGCATGAAATTTACATGCTACCACGTGCTTAAATAAGCAAACATGCAATAAGTCATTGGACACAGAATCATCACCAAGATTAGAGGTCATATCAAAATGATTAAACATTGGTTCTTTTGCATCAACAATTAATTCAATGGGTGCACTCAAAATTGTTGGTATTTCAGTTGTTTGATCACATGGCAAAGTCAAATTATCAACATAGTCCTCTAAAATAGGTGGTACGATCAAAGTAGTGGGTAGCTCATTAGATGATGCATTCAAATTGACAAGGCATTCATCATTCTCATGTAGAGATGGAAGATCAGTACCTTTGTCATTACCTCTTATGATCAACTCAGATGATGTAGCGACTCTCAGGGGCGATGTGTCACATGGTGGAGGTGATGTAGTCCTCACAACAACGGATGTGGTTGTCATAGTATGCCTAGTAGTTGAAGGAACAATCATATCAACTCTTGGAATGTGCACCGTGCGCTTGTTCTCCTCGTGGGCAACACGTCGTTTTATTTCTTGTTCAGCTTTGCAAGCAATACGAAACAAATGGTCCATAGGATAACACTCTTCATGAATTAATATCTCTTGAATATCACGGTTTAATCCTCCCCAAAATCTATCCATAAAATCATCTTCACTTTCTCCTAAAGAGGAATGTAACAAGGTAGTTTGTAAATCATCATAATATTTTGTTACAGTGTCACTACCTTGTTTTAAATGTTGCAACTTCTTAATCATGTTGCGAGTATAATAAGCGGGAACGAAAGTATGTCGCATGGAAAGTTTAAAATCATCCCAAGTAGTAGGTATATAATCAAGGTGTAACCGACAATATTCACTCCACCAAACCAAAGCATAACCAGTGAAAGAACCAACCGCAACCTTAACCTTTTTATGTTCATCAAAATTATGGGAAGCAAATATATTTTTTATTTTGAACTCCCATTCAATATATAAAGCAGGTCTAAAACGGCCATTAAATGGTGGTATAGATACATTAACCTGGTCATGTGCATTTGGATGTTTGTGCACCTCTTGTGACGGTTGTGGTATTTGCAAAGGTGGTGGCACGTCTCCCACGATCGACAAAGCCCATGAATTGACTCTGGATCCTGTCATGATTAGTAGAAACAAGATACAGAATCCAAAAAAAATGTTCCTATGAACTACTTGGAAGTGGTGGTAAAACGCTCACAGTATAGCAAATCTCAATATCTTACAAGTTCTTACCATGTAGCAGGTGGTGATCGACAACCAGCGGTGTCAAATAACTCTGAAGATTGAGTAAAGCGATTGCCAAGGGAACGTACGTATACACGGTGTAGAAATATGTGGAGCTGGGTTGGCTATATATGGTAGCAAAAGATTAGCAATAATCAATTCAAAGATGCGATGTTGAATAAACGGTCAACGACAGTACTGTGCTGGTCCTAGGCTAGACCGGACTAGAGACGCGAGCCTAGAACACTAATGAGGTCACGGCGTAGCACAACTAGCATCAATAAAGGATATGAAGTAGCTCTGGACAGCAAGATATAAGTGAAGATCACAATAGCAGTAAAGATAATGATATGAAACAACTTTCTCTCCAACTTTTCTCTGGAAAAGTTTGTGCCAATTTTTTGATAATTTTTTTCAAGAATGATACTGACTCAAGCTTTCAAACGCAAAATGAATCACTCAATTCCAAGTTGATATGAGGAGTCGAAAAATTCAAAAACTGACGTGAAAACTGGCATAAGCTGTGTTCATGCACTTCGGAGAGCAAAAAGACCTATTTAGAAGCCGATTTTGAGGTGCCAAATATTGAAGTAGCTTCTGCAACTATTTAGATGCGGCTCGTCGCTAGCTATCATTTCAGTACTTGTGGAGCCAAAACGGACTTCATATGAGGAAGTTATGCCTGTTTTACTGAACGGTGCACAAAACATATTCCAATCCGAATTCATCTATGAGATTGAGTCTAGATAGATCCGAATTTTGTTTTTTTTTTCTTCTCTCTTTTTTCCTCAATTCTTTTCCTTTTTTTCTCTCGTTTTTTCTCTGTCTTTTTTTATCATTCCCTCTTTCCAAAACAAACTAGATATGATGTAGATTGGATCAAGCAAAGATGGGAACGATCTCAACTATGATTATGACAATGAACGGTGCGTAGCACATGAAGGAAATTTATGGATGGGTGATGGACAGCGGAAGGGATAATGATGCAGTGGCGGTGTGACTAATGTGAACAGAACTCGAAACTCTAAACGAACTAGACACTAAGACTAGCAACTCGACACGATGATGCAACTGATAATTCAACTATGCAAGCAATGAAAAGAAAAATTGCAAAGGCTCAGACTGGCTTGGACAAATGATGAATAGATCTAACTTTTTGTGGCTTTTTCTTGGACAATAGGTAAGAAAATAAATCTAATCTAGGAAAAACTAGAAATTCTCACCGAGCAACCTAAAAACTGATACCACTTGATAGAGGCGAGGGTGTCCCGATCTTTCGATGAGATGATAACTATCGATTTGGTGGAGATGACTTTGACGATCTGACTACAAACGTGCACGACGTTGCGCCTTAGCAATCGCTAAACCAATCTCCCGAGGTTACTAACGATGCTGGAAGCACGATCAGCCTGACCACGAAGGTCTATTCCTGCATGCAATCAAAGAACAAGAAAGAATATGATAATGCAATCTGAATATTGCGAATATATATGAAGTATTGATAATGGCGGGGATCCGTAAGCGGTCTTGGTCTGGTTGTTGGACACAAACGAAGTATACGAAGTTGCAATGGCTAACTTTTAACTAAACAAATCCCAAGGAAAAAGCTACTAGATGGATCTACTTATATAGGAGCAAGGGGTGGCGGCCAAGGTGGTGGAAGAACATCCCAAGGCAGCCTAAAACTAACCCTAGGTCGTACAAGGATCATGGGCCCAAGTGGAGGTGATGCAACACCTTTGGACTTATTGTTTGACTCGGATTCTGCTGTAATGTCAGATTGTTTCGTCGATATCTCAATGCTCCGGATGAATTTGAAGCTGAATCCAATTGGATTGGAAAGATCACAAAATCTAGTTTCCAACAAAAAATAATCACCCAATTCGGAGTCCGTATGAAAAAGTTGTTGGCGTTTTGAGTCAAGTATGTCTATGCAGTCCGAATCTGAATGCAGAACGTGAGAGACTTGGACTCTATCTTCTCTTGGGCCAAAAGTGACGTGAGAGAACTTTTTGAACAGCAAGTAAACATCTATTTTTCCCTTATCTTCATATGTGGATTGTACAAATGTCCCAATTACCTGCAATTAGACAAAACACAAAAGTGTGTGAAGTATTTTTGTTCTGGATAACATAAATAGAATATTGAATAGTTTGCACTAGAAATCACCTGACAAATATGCATGTATGCAATATTTTTGGTTATATCCAAGGTAGTCATGTCCTCATCACGTACTAAGCAAAATAAGATGCATAAAAGATAAACATCACATGTAATCAAAATATGTGACATGATATGGTCATCATCATCTTGTGCCTTTGATCTCCATCTCCAAAGCACCGTCATGATCTCCATCATCACCGGCTTAACACCTTGATCTCCATCGTAGCATCGTTATCGTCTTGCCGACTATTGCTTCTACAACTATCACTAATGCATAGTGATAAAGTAAAGCAATTACATGGCGATTGCATTCCATACAATAAAGCGACAACCATAAGGCTCAGGCCAGTTGCCGATAACTTTTGCAAAACATGACCATCTCATACAACAATGTATATCACATCATATCTTGACCATATCACATCACAACATGCCCTGTGTCGGTGTCAAAACTGGCGGATCTCGGGTAGTGGGTCCCGAACTGTGCGTCTAGGTGGATGGTAACAGGAGGCAGGGGACACGATGTTTTACCCAGGTTCAGGCCCTCTTGATGGAGGTAAAACCCTACGTCCTGCTTGATTTATTCTTGATGATATGAGTAGTACAAGAGTTGATCTACCACGAGATCGGAGAGGCTAAACCCTAGAAGCTAGCCTATGGTATGATTGTATGTTGTCCTACAGACTAAAACCCTCCGGTTTATATAGACACCGGAGAGGGCTAGGGTTACACAAGGTCGGTTACAAAGGACGAGACATACATATCTGTATTGCCTAGGTTGCCTTTCACGCCAAGTAGAGTCCCATCCGGACACGGGACGAAGTCTTCAATCTTGTATCTTCATAGTCCAACAGTCCGGCCAAATGATATAGTCCGAATCCGCCATGACGGATACTAGTGGGGTGGTCCCTGTGATCGAAGGTGATCGGGCAGGAGGACCATGGGTTGAACTTTGGGGCGACTGGCTCCAACGCATATACGTCCCTCAGCGCATGCTTCCGCTCCCTCTTGGGGATGTGGGTTGCGTATATCATGTTCACCGTCCGCACTTGTGGGGGAACCTCTTCTGTCCTCCGGTGTTCGGCTGCTGGGGCTCCTCCTCGTCATCGCTAGGTGACCCCTTATCTTTGTTTTCGACATTTAACTTGCCGGCCTGCTTGAACACCCAACAATCCCTATTGGTGTGGTTGGCTGGCTTGTCGGGGGTGCCGTGTATTTGACACGAGCGATTGAGTATACGGTCCAAACTGGACGGGCCCGGAGTGCTTCTTTTGAATGGCTTTTTCCGCTGACCGGGTTTAGAGCATTTGAATCCGGCATTGACTATCGTATCCTCTGTATTGTCGTTGTTGTTGTGGCGCTTATGTTTGTTGCGACGTGACCTACCATTGCCGTCCTTGGTATCCGAAGTACCATGGTTCTTTGATATGTTATTGCTGCGAGCCAACCAGCTGTCCTCTCCCACACAAAAGCTGGTCATGAGTGTCGTGAGGGCTGCCATAGATTTCGGCTTTTCCTGGCCAAGGTGTCGGGCGAGTCACTCATCACGGATGTTGTGCTTCAAAGCTGCTAGGGCCTCTGCATCCGGATAGTCGACGATTTGATTTTTCTTTGTTAGGAACCGTGTCTAGAATTTCCTGGCTGACTCCTCTCGCTTTTGAATTATGTGACTCAAGTCATCGACATCTGGTGGTCGCATATAAGTGCCCTGGAAGTTGTCGAGGAATGTGGCTTCCAGATCTTCCCAACATCCAATGGACTCTGCTGGCAGGCTGTTGAGCCAATGTCGAGCTGGTCCTTTGAGTTTGAGTGGGAGGTATTTGATGGCGTGTAGATCGTCGCCGCGGGCCATGTGGATGTGCAGGAGGAAGTCCTCGATCCATACCGTAGGATCTGTTGTGTCGTCGTATGATTCAATATTTACGGGTTTGAAACCCTCTGGGATCTGGTGATCCATTACTTCGTCTGTGAAGCATAGGGGGTGTGCGGCGCCTCTGTACTGGGCTATATCACGACGCAGCTCAAATGAGTCTTGTCCGTTGTGTTCGGCCCGGCCGGATTTACTTTTACTGTATCCGGCATGACGGTTATCGTCTCGCATAGTGGCGCGCCCTCTTGATCCGTAGATCGATCTTGCGTGTTTTGCTTTGTCCTCCAATACGTCTCGCATGTCTGGTGTATTTCCCCATGCCCTGACATTTTTATTTGAGTGGCGTCGGGGTGCGGGTTGAGCTTTTGGCTGAAGTGCCTCTCTATCGCGGCCACGAGGTGGCCGATCAGCCGCGTCATACACTAGAGATGTAGGTTTTGGTGCTTCCTCCTCCAGTCAGGGTAGCAACCTACACTTTGGGTAACTCTTGGAGGGGCGTTCGAGTTTATATTCCTCGGCCGCAAGGACTTCAGTCCATCTGTCAGCTAGCAAATCTTGATCAGCTTGAAGCTGCTGCTGCTTTTTCTTAAGGCTATTTTCCGTGGCTATAAGCCAGCGCTTGAAGCGCTCTTGTTCGACGGGATCCTCAGGCACGACGAATTCGTCATCATCGAGCCTTGCCTCGTCTTCGGAGGGAGGCATGTAATTATCATCCTCCGCCTCTCCATCCGTCGCTCTCTCGGGAGGGCTGGCTTCTCCATCCTCCTGCTCTAAATCTTGCTGGAGGGGATTGTTGTTGTCTTCGGCACTGTCTGGAGTGCTATTATCTCTGGTGCCGGTATCACTGCTTTTGCCTTGGCGGGACTTAGAGCGGCGCCGCTGACGTCGGTGCTTGGGTTGCTTCTTGGAAGGGTCATCCTCCGTTGTCCTGTCGCCATTGCCTTCTTTGGGTGTGTTCACCATATATATGCCATATGATGAGGTGGCTGTCCAGTGCCCTGTGGGCAGTGGTTCTTGTTCGCCTCCTGCATTGTCATCCATGTCGTCGATGTCTTTGGAGTCAAAGTCGAGCATGTCGGTTAAATCATCGACAGTGGCTACTAAGTGGGTGGTGGGTGCGCGGCGAATTTCTTCGTCATCCGCATCCCAACCCTGCCGGACGTAGTTCGGCCAGGACTCTCCTGGCGAGGAGAGAGACCTTAATGAGTTCAGTATGTCGCCGAAGGGCGAGTGCTGAAAGATATCCGCGGAGGTAAACTCCTTGATCGGCGCCCAGTCGGATTCGATAGGCATGGGCGCAGGCGGTTCGGAGTCCGTGGCCGGGGAAGAATCTAGTAGTTCGGCGTCACGGCTCCTGTGAAGGGTAAGGTCGATCCTCGGCTCGATCGCCCCTGAGAGTTCAGCCTCCATGGAGGGGTCTGTCCACCCATCCATGGATGGTGCGATTAGCTCCGACTTGAGGGTCGGAGCAGTTGCCGGTGCGATCTCCTGAACACTGTCCGATGGTAGAGCTAAATCATGCTCATCGAGTCCATGTGGCACACTCGGCAGGGGCTCGAATCCGTCGAAGATCAAGTCTCCACGGATTTCGGCCGCATAGTTTAAGCTTCCAAACCTGACCTGATGTCCAAGGGCGTAACTTTCGATCTGCTCCAGATGGCCAAGCGAGTTGGCCCGCAGTACGAAGCCGCCGAATACAAAAATCTGTCCGGGAAGAAAAGTCTCACCCTGGACGGCATCGCTATCGATGATTGAAGGAGCCATCAAGCCTAATGGCGACGACACAGAGGAACTCTCAATGAAAGCACTAATGTCGGTGTCAAAACCGGCGGATCTCGGGTAGGGGGTCCCGAACTGTGCATCTAGGCGGATGGTAACAGGAGGCAGGGGACACGATGTTTTACCCAGGTTCGGGCCCTCTTAATGGAGGTAAAACCCTATGGCCTGCTTGATTTATTCTTGATGATATGAGTAGTACAAGAGTTGATCTACCACGAGATCGGAGAGGCTAAACCCTAAAAGCTAGCCTATGGTATGATTGTATGTTGTCCTATGATACGTCTCCAACGTATCTATAATTTTTGATTGCTCCATGCTATATTATCTACTATTTTGGGCAATATTGGGCTTTAATATCCACTTTTATATTATTTTTAGGACTAACTTATTAACCGGAGGCCCAGCCCAGATTTGCAGTTTTTTGCCTATTTCAGTATTTCGAAGAAAATGAATATCAAACGAAGTCGAAACGGACGAAATCAACTGGAGAAGTTATTTTTGGAAGGAAAGCAACCCAGGGAACTTGGAGTGCACGTCAAGGGAGACACGGGCTGCCCACGAGGGTGGGGGGCGCGCCCACCCCCCTAGGGCGTGCCCCTGTCTCTCTCTCTCTCTCATGTTCTTGATGGTATGTACCAGTAGCTATGTGTTTGATCTCTCTCTCTCGTGTTCTTGAGGTGCTACGATCTTGATGTATCGCGAGCTTTGCTATTATAGTTGGATCTTATGTTTCTCCTCCCCCTCTTCTCTCTTGTAATGAATTGAGTTTCCCCTTTGAAGTAATCTTATCGGATTGAGTCTTTAAAGATTTGAGAACACTTGATGTATGTCTTGCGTGGGTTACCCGTGGTGACAATGGGGTATTCTATTGATCCACTTGATGTATGCTTTGGTGATCAACTTGCGCGTTTCGTGGCATTGGGAACCTATGCATAGGGGTTGGCACACGTTTTCGTCGTGATTCTCCGGTAGAAACTTTGGGCACTCTTTGAGGTCCTTTGTGTTGGTTGAATAGATGAATCTGAGATTGTGTGATGCATATCGTATAATCATACCCACGGATACTTGAGGTGACATTGGAGTATCTAGGTGACATTAGGGTTTTGGTTGATTTGTGTCTTAAGGTGTTATTCTAGTACGAACTCTAGGGCTGTTTGTGACACTTATAGGAATAGCCCAACGGATTGATTGGAAAGAATAACTTTGAGGTGGTTTCGTACCCTACCATAATCTCTTCGTTCGTTCTCCGCTATTAGTGACTTTGGAGTGACTCTTTGTTGCATGTTGAGGGATAGTTATGTGATCCAATTATGTTAGTATTGTTGAGGGAACTTACACTAGCGAAAGTATGAACCCTAGGCCTTATTTCCACACATTGCAATACCGTTTATGCTCATTTTTATCATTAGTTACCTTGCTGTTTTTATAATTTCAGATTACAAATACCTTTATCTACCATCCATATACCACTTGTATCACCATCTCTTCGCCGAACTAGTGCACCTATACAATTTACCATTGTATTGGGTGTGTTGGGGACACAAGAGACTCTTTGTTATTTGGTTGCAGGGTTGCTTGAGAGAGACCATCTTCATCCTACGCCTCCTACGGATTGATAAACCTTAGGTCATCCACTTGAGGGAAATTTGCTACTGTCCTACAAACCTCTGCACTTGGAAGCCCAACAACGTCTACAAGAAGAAGGTTGTGTAGTAGACATCAAGATCTTTTCTGGCGCCGTTGCCGGGGAGGTGAGTGCTTGAAGGTATATCTTTAGATCTTGCAATCGAGTCTTTTAGTTTCCTGTTTTATCACTAGTTTAGTTTATAAAAGAAAACTATAAAAAAATGGAATTGAGTTTGTCTCATACGCTTCACCTTTTTAATATCTTTCGTGAGTATGATGGAAAGGATAATTGTGCTCAAGTGCTAGAAGAAGAATGTATTAGAATGTTTGGCACTAAATATTTGAATGATGAGCATGATTGCAATGTTGTTAGTATGAATTCCTTGAATATCCATTGTGCTAATGATATGCAAAGCCACAAGCTTGGGGAAGCTATGTTTGATGAAGATGATATTTTTTGTCCCCCAAGCTTTGATGAGCAAATTTACTATGATGAAAGCATGCCTCCTATCTATGATGATTATTGTGATGACACGTATGCTTTAAAGAATAATGATAACCATGAAACTTGTCATATGATTTTAGTTTTCAATTGGATTATGCCTCACATGATAATTATTTTGTTGAGTTTGCTCCCACTATTATTCATAAGAATTTTGCTTATGTGGAGAGTAATAAAATTTCTATGCTTGTAGATCATGAAAAGAATGCTTTAGGTGCTGGTTATATTGTTGAATTCATTCATGATGCTACTGAAAATTATTATGAGGGAGGAATATATGCTTGTAGGAATTGCAATAATATCAAGTTTCCTCTCTATGTGCTTAAAATCTTGAAGTTATGCTTGTTTTGCTTTGCTATGCTAGTTGATTATTGTTCCCATAAATTGTTTGCTCAAAAAATCCCTATGCATATGAAGTATGTTAGACTTAAATGTGATAATCATATTCTTCATGATGCTCTTTTTTTGTTTCAATTCTTATCTATTATGTGAGCATCATTGAAATCATCATGCCTAGCTAGGGGCGTTAACCGATAGCGCTTGTTGGGAGGCAACCCAACTTTATTTTTATTCCTTACTTTTTGTTCCTGTTTAGTAATAAATAATTCATCTAGCCTCTGTTTAGATGTGGTTTTATGCTTTTAATTAGTGTTTGTGTCAAGTAGAACCTTTGGGAAGACTTTGGGAAAGTCTTGTTGATCATGCTGTAAAAAACAGAAACTTTAGCGCTCACGAGAACTGCTGCCATTTTTATTTCGAGAGTTCTATTTAATTAATTCTTTTTGCAGATGATTAATAGATAAATTCCTCAGGTCCAGAAATTTATTTTAGAATTTTATGAGTTCCATAATTATATGTTTGATCCAGATTACTACAGACTGTTCTGTTTTTGACAGATTCTGTTTTTCATGTGTTGTTTACTTATTTTGATGAATCTATGGCTAGTAAAATAGTTTATAAACCATAGAGAAGTTGGAATACAGTAGGTTTAACACCATTATAATTAAATAATGAGTTCATTACATTACCTTGAAGTGGTGATTTATTTTCTTATACTAACGGAGCCTACGAGTTTTCTGTTAAGTTTTGTGTTGTGAAGTTTTCAAGTTTTGGGTAAGGATTCGATGGACTATGGAATAAGGAGTGGCAAGAGCCTAAGCTTGGGGATGCCCAAGGCACCCCAAGGTAATATTCAAGGACAACCAAGAGCCTAAGCTTGGGGATGCCCCGGAAGGCATCCCCTCTTTCGTCTTCGTTCATCGGTAACTTTACTTGGAGCTATATTTTTATTCGCCACATGATATGTGTTTTGCTTGGAGCGTCATTTTATTCCATTATGTTTTGCTTGCTGTTTGAATAAAATACCAAGATCTGAAATTCTTAAATGTTAGAGAGTCTTCACATAGTTGCATAATTATTTGACTACTCATTGATCTTCACTTATATCTTTCGGAGTAGTTTGTCATTTGCTCTAGTGCTTCACTTATACCTTTTAGAGCATGATGGTAGTTTTATTTTGAAGAAATAGATGAACTCTCATGCTTAAACTCATATTATTTTGAGAGTCTTAAATAGCATGGTAATTTGCTTAAAATCCGAATATGCTAGGTGAGGGAGTCCTGGATTAGGGGGTCTCCGGACAGCCGGACTATCTCCATGGGCCGGACTGTTAGGCTATGAAGATACAAGATTGAAGACTTCGTCTCGTGTCCGGATGGGACTCTACTTGGCGTGGAAGGCAAGCTAGGCAATGCGGATATGGATATCTCCTCCTTTGTAACCGACCTTGTGTAACCCTAACCCTCTCCGGTGTCTATATAAACCGAAGGATTTTAGTCCGTAGGACGACAACCACAACATACAATCATACCATAGGCTAGCTTCTAGGGTTTAGCCTCTCCGATCTCGTGGTATATCTACTCTTGTACTACCCATATCATCAATATTAATCAAGCAGGACGTAGGGTATTACCTCCATCAAGAGGGCCCGAACCTGGGTAAAACATCGTGTCCCCTGCCTCCTGTTACCATCCGGCCTAGACGCACAATTTGGGACCCCCTACCCGAGATCCGCCAGTTTTGACACCGACATTGGTGCTTTCATTGAGAGTTCCTCTGTGTTGTCGCCGTTAGGCTTGATGGCTCCTACTATCATCGATAGCGATGCGGTCCAGGGTGAGACTTTTCTCCCCGGACAGATCTTCGTATTCGGCGGCTTTGCACTGCGGGCTAATTCGCTTGGCCATCTGGAGCAGATTGAAAGCTACGCCCCTGGCCGTCAGGTCAGATTTGGAAGTTTGAACTACATGGCCGACATCCGCGGAGACTTGATCTTCGACGGATTAGAGCCACAGCCGGGCGCGCCGCACTGTCACGATGGGTATGACCTAGCTCTGCCGTCGAACAGTACCCCAGAGGCCGCGCCCGCATCAGCTCCGACCCTTAGCTCAAAGCCAACTGCGCCAATCGACGATGGGTGGTTAGACACCGCCTCAGGGGCTGCAGTCTCAACGGCGATCGAGCCAAACACCAGCCTAATCCTCTGCGCAGCCCGTGACCCCGAGGTGTCGGACTCTTTTTCTGACTCCGAACCACCCGCGCCCCTGCCAATCGAATCTGATTGGGTGCCGATCATGGAATTCACCGCCGCGGATATCTTTTAGCACTCGCCCTTCGGTGACATTCTGAATTCACTAAGGTCTCTCTCTTTGTCAGGAGAGCCCTGGCCGGATTATGGCCAACAGGATTGGGATGCAAATGATGAAGAAATTCGACGCCCACCCACCACCCACTTAATAGCCACTGTCGATGACTCAACCGACATGCTCGACTTCGACTCTAAATACATCGACGGTATGGACGACGATGCGGGGGGCGAAGAGGAACCACCGCCCACAGGGCGCTGGACGTCCACCTCATCATATGACGTATACATGGTGGACACACCAAAAGAAGACGATGACGAGGAACGGAAGGACGCAACGAAGGCTTGTTCCCTCGAGAAGCAGTCAAAGCGGCGGCGCAAGCGCCGCCCCAAATCCCGCCTCGGCAGAAATAACGATCATACAGACCCATCATTGGAGCAGGGTGAACCACCGCCGGACCACGGCAATACGGAGAATCAAACCGAACAAACCAATTCTGTCAAAGATGATAGTCCGGACGACATAACGCCGGACAAGCACCCAGAGCAGTAGAATGCCCGCCAAAGGCTTGTTGCCACCGCGAGGAGTCTGAAAGAGCAGAAGCAAAGGCTCAAGGCTGCGTAGGACACACTCCAAATCAGATGGAGTAAAGTACTCAACACAGCAGCGAAGTACGGCGGCAATCGCCCCACCAAGAGCTACCCAAAGCGGAAGTTGCCACCTGAATTCGATGAGGAGGCCTCAGACCCCCCACAACGAAAAATTAAAACAGTCATCTGGCCGGATAGACGACCTCACGGCCAATATAAAGCGGCAAGCAACGCTGCACATAAGCCAATACGCGGTCTACACGAGGGCTCGCATCAAAAGGAGGGCGAAACCAGATCCATCTATGGACCATGCAAGCGTGCTCCAGCATACGATGCAACACAACAAACATCCGAACAACGCGGTACACCCAGATATAGGGGTGCCGCACACCCCCTATGTTTCACCGATGAGGTGCTGGACCATGAATTTCTAGAGGGATTCAAACCCGTAAACATAGAGGCATACGATGGAACAACAGACCCTGGGGTCTGTATTGAGGACTATATCCTCCATATCCACATGGCTCGGGGAGATGATCTCCACACCATTAAGTATTTACCCCTCAAACTCAAAGGGCCAGCTCGGCACTGGCTTAAGAGCCTCCCCGAAAGCTCCATTGGAAGTTGGGAAGAGCTCGAAGACGCCTTTCGGGCAAATTTTCAAGGGACTTATGTCCGACCTTCGGACGCGGATGATTTGAGTCATATAACTCAACAGCCCGGAGAGTCAGCCCGAAAGCTTTGGAACAGGTTTCTTACTAAAAAGAACCAAATTGTCGACTGTCCGGACGCTGAAGCCTTGGCAGCTTTTAAGCATAGCGTCCGTGACGAATGGCTTGCCAGACACCTCGGCCAAGAAAAGCCGAGAACAATGGCAGCATTAACAAGCCTCATGACCCGCTTTTGTGCGGGTGAGGATAGCTAGCTAGCCAGATGCAGCACCAGCGACCCCAGTACATCCGAAGTTAGAGATGGAAATGGGAAATCACGGTGCAACAGCAATAACAAACACCGGAATAAAGAAGACCGCACGAAGAGCACGGCAGTAAACGCCGGATTCAAAAGCTCTCGGCCAGGTCAGCAAAAGCCGCCCTCTAAAGGCGCCAGAGACGAACTGTCCAGCCTAAACAAAATTCTGGACCAAATATGTCAGATCCATAGCACCCCTGGTAAACCCGCTAATCATACCCACAGAGAATGTCGGGTCTTCAAGCAGTCCGGCAAGCTCAACACCGTACACAAGGGGGAGGATACACCAAGCGAAGACGAGGATGAGCCTCTCAAGCAAGACACTGGGGAACAAAAGAAATTTCTACCAGAAGTCAAAACAGTAAACATGTTACACGTGATCAAGGGAAGAAACAAAACGGCACTCCTAGAAAAATATGTCCAAGGGCCTATCACCGCGGAGTCCTGCCACTGGTCGTCTCAACCGATGACTTTCGACCATCATGATTACTCAGCAAGTATCCGGCGTGCAGGATGGGCTGCCCTGGTATTAGACCCAATAATTGACGGATACCACTTCACACAAGTCCTGATGGACGGTGGCAGCAGTCTAAACCTGATATACCAGGATACAATCCGCGAAGTGGGGATAGACCCAGCGAAAATTTGCCATAGCAATACTACCTTTAAAGGAGTAACACCAGGCCCGGGGGCTCATTGCACGGGCTCCCTGCTACTAAAGGTTATATTCGGCTTCCCCGATAACTTCCATAGCGAACATTTAACCTTCCACATCACTCCATTCCAAAGTGGCTATCAAGCACTACTTGGACGTGAAGCTTTTGCTCGCTTTAATGCAATACCACATTACGCTTCCCTGATGCTCAAGATGCCCGGTCCACGCGGCATCATTACAGTGAACGGAAGTATTAAGTGATCTTTGCGCGCCGAAGAGAGTGCGGCTGCCTCGGCAGCTGCACACTAAAAACGGCTTCACCAACTAAAGCATTTAACAGGTCGTCAAGACCACGGACACGGTTAGACGAGTCCGGCACAGCTATATGTAATTCATATCGGTCACACCCCTATTACAATTACAAGGGGCTCAACGCACGCAGACAAGTGGCAACTTTTACTCATCTTGAATTATACATGGTTTCTTTAAAAACTATCTCTCTGCACGACAACTTTTTCACCTAAAATCCTCTCTTTTACAGATGACCATCGTGCTACATCCGTCCAGGATACGGCACAACAGAGACACAGGCGCAGACGTGCAGTAGGGACCCATTCCAAGGATTCTTTTTAGATTAAGACCCTGCGTAAACCTTTTTTACTGTCTCTTGTTGATATACATCCACCGAATTCTCAGCACAATTGAGAAGGATGCTGACGTCTTGGCATGTGGCCACGTCAGAACAATGCACGTACCTGGACACAAGGGGCTTCTTACAAAGGGCACTATTTAGGCCCGGTTTATACCATAAAGACTGAATACCTTAGGGAGTGTTCGACGTCGCAAGTTTGGCCTTATATGCATCAGCTCCGAATCATTGTCTTTGGTCAAATGTTGGGTTTGCCCGGCTCCTGTGTTTTGGTGCCTTACGTTCCGCTTTATCGGCTAAGGTAGCACCAGGAGAACTACTGCGATTGTGCCCTGGTTCATCCGAACGAGCACCTCAGTAGAGAAAGCCGAAAACTGACTGTCATGATATAGCGTGAGACTGGTCAACCACTCGATGACCTATCGGAATGTTAGAATTCCTTCACCTTAACGAAGGGCCATTTTCCGGCCAGGCATGTACGCACCCCGAGATCGAGAGAGTGCGCAGCCGCCAGGGGCTATCTAGTAGCCCCACTTTCAAACTCCTATGGCTAAGTGAAAGTGTTAAAGCATTATAGTCTGGTTGCCTCGTTCGCTACGCTATCACCTCCTTAATAGGACCAAGACATTGGGTTAAGTGTGAACACGCGTTTTTCGCAAGCACCTCCGCATTATATGCGTGGGGGTTGAAGCCGACGGCTGCAATCTTTCAGGTTATACACATGTATACATAAACGGCCACACAGGAGGCATCATACTACTTTCAGGCAAAAGTATAAACATTGCTTTATAAAATTTCATAAAAGCATTGTGTTTACAATGAGAATACATATCACTCAAACATAATATTCTTCGAGCACTGGGCCTCTATCAAACGAGCACCCTCGAGAACCTCCTCGAAATAGTGTTCGGCAGCCACTCGGCCTATGGCCGAACCCTGCGACGCAACAGTGGTAGCATCCATCTCTGCCCAGTATGCTTTAACATGGGCAAGGGCCATCCGCGAGCCTTCTATGAACGCCGACCTCTTCATCGCTTTAATGCGCGGCACCGCACCAAGGAACTGCTGCACTAAGCTGAAATAGTTGTTCGGCTTTGGCTTTTCCGGCCATAGCTGATCCACAACAGACCCCATGGCGAGTCCAGACAACCTATTCAGTTCGGCCCATTCGGCTAGCTGGTCAGCCAATGAAAGCGGACGCTCTGGAACGTTGAAGCGACCAGAACAGCTTGTCCACTTCACGATCTGTTTGACCTTGGAAGTACTTGGCCGCATCGGCAGCGCTCGCCGCCAAATCCATATACGCATCTGCTGAACTCCACAGCCGATCCAGAGGGGCATACCGTGGATCTCCGAACATCCTCCGTAACATGAAGGGCTTCCCAGCCGCAATATCCTCTGCTTCCCGCAGCTCCTCCTTCTTCGCTCTCATAGCAGAACGGGTGTCTTTGTCCGCCATCGTGGCCTTCTCAAGGTCCGTTGCCTTCACTCGGTTTTCTTTTCAAGGACCCGGCAACGGTCGGCAGTGTCTTTTAGTTCTATGGCCATCTTGGCCATCTTCTCTTGGCTCTCGCAATGTGCGGCCTTCTCGGCTTTCAACTCTTCGGACGCCTTCAAAGCAGCCGCATTACTAATCCTTGCTTGTTCCTTGGCTCGGGCAAGTTCTGCCTGCAAGGTTTCCACGGTGGCAGCTCCATCTGTAGTCACAACATATTAAAGATACTGGCATCATGCTGCTCTTACTATGTGGCATTCACCAGATAATAACACTTACCCTGTGCCTCGTCAAGCCTCTTGTTAACAAGCTCGATGTCGGCGTCTGTCGCATCCAGTTTCCGTTTTAATTCGGCAAACTCACTAGTCCGGCTAGCCACCGGAGCTTCCACCACCTGCACATAGGGGCAGTCTGGTTATTGCCTGGGACTATGATCCTCTGTTCGCCGCCGTTCTCGACGACAACCAGAGTCTCAGGGGATACTATCTACACAGGGCACACCTAACATGTGTAGTACTATCACATATTATCTCACGTACCTCAAAGCCTGTCAGTAGACTCAAAAAGGCTTCATGTAATCCGCTTTCGGCGGACGAAATTGTCTCCATCACCGTACCCATCAGCGTATGGTGTTCTTCTAAGATGGCCGCTTGCCCCACCAGCTCCCTCAGAACGTCCACCCGCATACCAGACGGTGCCGGACTCTTTTGTTTGCTCTCTTCGGGAGCCGGACGCTGGGGAGTTCGGGGGTCTATGGGATTATCTTCTGGCCTCACCGGATCCGGAGAGGCCCTCCGTGACGACACTTCGGGGTCACCCGCTTCTTGAGCGGCGGAGTCCAGGGGAGGCATTTCGCTCTCCATCATCTCTGGAAGAAGATCCCCCGAAGACGAGCTCAGCTGAGAGGGGCTAAGGCCCGAACTGCAAGATATATGCGGTGGTTATTTTCTAAGAAAAAAGATAGCATACCTTTACTGTTAAAGTATTTTGTATCACTTACGACTCGTTGGAGGGCTGATCCCCCCGCGGACTTTGTGCGGCAAAAGCACCCCCCGAGGCAGGACCCTCTGTGGGAGACTTCTTCTCCCGTTTGGAGGCTTCGGCTTCCGGATCCTCGGAAGCAGTCCTTTTCCTCCCCCGGTTATCCTCCTTCATGGAGACGCTCCTTCCCTCGGTTGGAACTGGCAGCGATGGGGGCCTGCGTCCGCCTGTATTAT
>NC_041384.1:376023023-376030489 GCF_002162155.2 Triticum dicoccoides
GGGCAAGGTGCGACCTCGAGCATATTTTCCAATACCGGATTTTCCAAACCCTCAGGGAGGGGGGCCAAACACCGAATCATCTTCGCCTTTGTTAGCCAGTCCTGGTCAAAAAGCAAACTCTCAGAAATAACTTCATGATGAATAAAAGACAGTGTGTTCGGCCAGAGGATTTCTTACTTGTTCGGCCGTGCGGTTACTGCTCAGGCCCACGTCCTCGGTAATATCCGGACACTCTACTTGAGGTCCGAAGAATGACTTGTACATCTCCTCATGCGTCAGGCCGAGGAAACTTTGAATGGCACGCGGTCCCTCTGGGTTGAACTCCCACAAGCGAAGGGGACGGTGTTTGCAAGGCTGGACTTGACGAACCAGCATAACTTGTATTACCACAACCAAATTAAAATCTCCCTCGAAGAGATCTCGAATGCGGCTTTGCAGTATAGGCACGTCCTTGGCTGGACCCCAGCTCAGACCTCTGCTAATCCATGACATCAGTTGTGGTGGGGGGCCCGAGCGGAAAGCGGGGGCAGCCGCCCACTTGGCACTTCTGGGAGCCGTGATGTAAAACCACTCCCGTTGCCATAATTCGGACACCTCTGGAAAGGAACCTGTCGGTGTCAAAACCGGCGGATCTCGGGTAGGGGGTCCCGAACTGTGTGTCTAGGCGGATGGTAACAGGAGGCAGGGGACACAATGTTTTACCCAGGTTTGGGCCCTCTTGATGGAGGTAAAACCCTACGTCCTGCTTGATTAATATTGATCATATGGGTAGTACAAGAGTAGATCTACCACGAGATCAGAGAGGCTAAACCCTAGAAGCTAGCCTATGGTATGATTGTCTGTTCGTCCTACCGACTAAAACCCTCCGGTTTATATAAACATCGGAGAGGGCTAGGGTTACACAGAGTCGGTTACAATGGTATGGTAGGAGATCTACATATCCGTATCGCCAAGCTTGCCTTCCACGCCAAGGAAAATCCCTTCCGGACACGGGACGAAGTCTTCAATCTTGTATCTTCAAGTCCAGGAGTCCGGCCGAAGGTATAGTCCGGCTATCCGGACACCCCCTAATCCAGGAGTCCCTCAGTAGCCCTTGAACCAGGCTTCAATGACGACGAGTCCGGCGCGCAGATTGTCTTCGGCATTGCAAGGCGGGTTCCTCCTCCAAGTACTTCATAGAAGATTTTGAACACAAAGGTAGTGTCCGGCTCTGCAAAATAAGTTTCCACATATTGCCATAGAGAGAATAGTATTTACACAAATCTAATCTGCTAACGCATTCCGTAGCGTGACATCACACCACGACCAAGTCTTTATTCGAATCGTTTTACTGTCCCACCTCAGCGCTTTTAGCGAGGCGATTCCCTTGGCACGTCTTGTCAAAGCAGAGATCGTGTCCCCTTATTCCGGGATTCTCATCAATATGGGTGTGGGTAACCCAACCGCGCCATTGATTACAGCACTTGGGAGATAAGTGAGTTTTACCAGGCTGGTGGGGGCGCATAGTCGCGTCCACCCATATAAGGGGATAAGGATACACCTTTTCATCCACGTCTTCTTCCTCCTTTGCCTATCCATTTCCACGCACTCGAGCTCCAGTGCCCAAGTCCGCACACCCCACCTCAACCTTCTCCAGCCATGTCCGGAGCGGGAGGCAAGTGGATGGTCTCCTCCGTCACGGAGGGACACATCAAAAGACCGAGGAAGGCCGGATACTTGTCTAACGACATTGCGCACCGGCTTCCCGAAGAGGGGCAGCTCATCCCCACCCCTAGGCCCCATGAGAGGGTGGTGTTCCTCCCCCATTTCCTCCGCGGACTGGGCTTCCCTCTCCACCCATTTGTCCGGGGGCTCATGTTCTACTATGGCCTGGATTTCCACGATCTGGCCCCAAACTTTGTCCTCAACATCTCGGTGTTTATCGTTGTGTGCGAGGCCTTCCTCCGCATCCGCCCCCATTTCGGCCTATGGCTCAAGACCTTCAATGTCAAGCCGAAGGTGGTGCGCGGCACCCAGGCGGAGTGCAGAGGCGCCATGGTGGGCAAGATGCCCAGTGTCCTATGGCTCGAGGGCTCCTTCATGGAGACCCTAAAGGGGTGGCAATCGGGGTGGTTTTACATCACCAAGCCGCGCGACCCTGAATGGGTCGCAGCCCCCGAGTTCCGATCCGGACCCCCTATGCGGCTCACCTCCTGGAAAGAGACGGGCATGTCGTGGGCTAAAAAAGGAGAGCTGACCTGTCGGCGTTCTGGGAACGGGGGTCCACAGACCCTCGCAAGGGGCCAAGCCTCGCGGGGCGGACGACGCGGAGCTTCCTCAGGCACGGCCTCGTCAGGCTGGCTCACGAGGAGGCGGAGAGATCAAGGCGGGGTACCTCACGAGGTGCCCGTGACGCAAGCCATGACGACTCAGGGCGCCAGGCGGGTGCCAGCCCGCGCAGCGTCCTCCTTCCCTCTTTGGTGCAAAGGGGGCAAGCACAGCCGCGGAGTACCGAGGCATCGGGCAAAGGTTGCCATTTCGGTGCAACGAGACCAAGACCAGGAGGACTACGAGACGGAGGTCACCGTGGAGCCCAAGACGGCGTCATCACCAGAGCTTTGCACAGGGAAAGACTGCTTTTGTCAGGATAGCTGATACTTGTTGTCCCCCTTCAAATTAGCCCGCCATTGTTGGCTCCCTTCCCACTCAATATTTGGAGAGAGGACCAGGGCCTCTATAAATAGGACTAGCCACCCCCAGGGTAGGGAGGATCGAGAATCAGCCAACCCAGAAACAAGCTGGGGTCGAAATCAGGGTCGGTCAGTTGGAGGAAAGCAGAGAGAGAGAGAGAAAAAGGTGACTGAACTCCTCCGAGCAGTTCATCGCCCCAGCCAAGAACAGACCCTCGCGAGGCTGTTCTCCCTTGTATTGTTCATCATCATCGGCCCAAGAGGCAATCCACCACACCACACACTGGAGTAGGGTATTACACCACAACGGTGGCCCGAACCAGTATAAACCCTGTGTCTCTCGTGTTGTTCTTTCCTTAGTTTAGATCCTAGCATGGCGGAGGGGTGCAGGTAGGTAGGGGGCGAAATCTCCGCGCGCACCCCAGTGTTCGAACCTCAAGGGTCTGCCGAACCCGAAATCTGACATTTGGCACGCCAGGTAGGGGTGCGCCAGAATTCATCTTCCACCGCCCCGTTCTCCTCCGACCGTCACGCCCATGTTTGACGCTCGTCGGGCCCACGCCGAGCGCCGGGCCGCACTCGCTTCCCGCATCGCCCAGACGGCCCCTGTCGGTGGGCATCCACGCCGTTCCCCGTCACCTGCCGTCAACGCCGCCACCGGCCCGGCGGGGGACGAGCGGCAAGCATCGTCCCAGCATCCGTCCGTGTGGCAAGACGGCCGCACCGCAACTCCCTCGCTCACCCCAGCTGGTTCTTCGTCCCGCGCGCTCCGCGCGCCCATGGAGGCTCGAGTTGCACTCATCGCGGCAAACGAGCTCCTGCGCTACCATCCCGTCGACGACGTCTACGAAGAATGGCTCGACCGCGTCGCCGAGCTCGTCCGCACCGCAGGGGGCTCTCCTGCGCCGTCCGTTCCACTGCACCGCACCCCGCCCCGCGCGGGCAACGAGGCTCCGGCGGCGCCCCGGCCGCCTCCTCCTCAAGAAGACGCCATGGCCCCAAGGTGCGTGGCCCCTGGGCGGAACCCGCTCCATCAGGCGCCAGCGCAGCAAGAGCAGAGCTGCCAAGAAGTCCCTCGCCCGCAAGAAGCTGCCCGGGCGCTCCCTGCTCCAGCACGTCACGACCATGCTCCTGCTCCCGCGCGTCAAGACCTCGCGCTGCTCCCAGCTGCAGCGCGTGGGGACATGCAAGACCAGGCTCTCCGTCACCCAAGGCCTCCCGTGGCCATAGCAGGCTGCCGCGCCTTCACCACCGAACTACACAGCGTAGCGTGGCCCGGCAAGTTCAAGCCAGACCTGCCTCCTTGCTACGACGGCACGGCTGACCCTGCAGAGTTCCTCCATCTCTACGAGCTAGGCATCGAAGCTGCCAACGGAGACGAGAAGGTCATGGCGAACTGGTTCCCCGTGGCACTCAAGGACGGGGCCCGCACCTGGCTCCTGAACCTGGCTCCAGGCACAATCTCCTCCTGGGAGGAGATGCGCACCCGCTTCATCGCCAACTTCCAAGGCACTCGTGACCGGCCCCCCACCGTGAGCGACATGCGCTGCATCAAGCAACAGCCCGGGGAAACCCTACAGAAGTACATCCAGCGCTTCAACAACGCACGCCTCAAGATTCCCAAGGTGACTGAGGAGGCCATCATCTCGGCCTTCTCCGACGGCGTGCGCGACGTCAAGATGAAGGAGGAGCTGGCGATGCATGAAGACATGTGCACTTCCTTGGAGTTGTTCAACTTGGCAAACAAGTGCGCCAGGGCTGAGGAAGGGCGTCTCTCCCTCCTCGAGCTGCCTGCCGCGGACCCAGAAGAGAAGAAGCCCAAGGCCAAGGACGTGAAGCGCAAGGGGGCTGCCGTGCTCGCGGCAGAACCAGACACCAAGCGGGGTAGAGATCAGCCCGAACCCTCCAAGGGCAGCCGGTACTGTGTGTACCACGACCTCCACACCCACAACACCAATGAATGTCAAGAACTCCGAGCCGTGCGAGAAGGAAGGATCGGCCGTCGCCCCGACTGCAGTGATCGGGGCTACGGCCGAGGAGGAGGAAGAAACACAGGACGCTGGGAAGACCGTGGACTGCGCCAAGGGTGGCGCGACCAACCTCGCGAGGATCGTTGGCAAGACCCGCCCCGCGAGAGAGGATGGAGGCATCAGCCTCGTGAGGGAGACTGGAGGGATCAGCCTCGCGAGGATCGCCCGCAAGGCAACGCCGGCCTCCCACCGCTGCCGCCGCAACCAAGGAGAAACGAGGACCGCCACCAGGACGAGGAGGCTGGGGGCTTCCAGGAGCCGCGCGCGATCGCCTGCATCTTGGGCGGAGCACAAGCCCCAGCCTCTCAGCGCATCTTCAAGCAGTTCGCCCGCGAGGTGAATGCAGTCCTCCCCAGGCTCGAAGCCACGCGCCCCTCAGGTGGTCGGCGTGCGCCATCACGTTCAGCTCAGCAGATCAGCTCAAGTGTGCGGCTACAGCCGGAGTCCTCCTGATGCTTTGTTCCCCAATCATCAGCAACGTGGTGTTCACCAAGACCCTCATCGATGGAGGGGTAGGGCTCAACGTCCTGTCCGTGGAGACGTTCAACAACCTCCAAGTGCCCTACAGCCAGCTTCAGCCAACCAAGCCCTTCTCCAGTATCACTGACGGCTCCACGGTCCCGATTGGGCAGGTCCGCCTCCCTGTCACCTTCGGGGCACGCGACAACTACCGCACCGAGCTCATCGACTTCGATGTCGCTCACATTCGCCTGTCGTACAATGCCATCCTTGGGTACCCAGCGCTGGCCAAGTTCATGGCCGTAACTCACCGCGGCTACAACATCCTCAAGATGCCAGGAAGCGGCGGAGTCATCATGGTGCCCTGTGAAGAGAAGGACGCGGTGTGTTCCCTGGAACGAGCCTTTCAGGCCGCATCATTGGAAGACCCGGATCGTGGAAGCATGAGGCCTCCCGAGACCACCCCCAAGAAGAAGAAGACATCGTCTGGTCCGACCACTCAGGAGACAGGCCCCTCTGGGCCCGCGCCTGCCTAGGGGGAGCCTCCCTCCATCGCATAGGAAAGCGCGCCCGGCGCCCTCCTCAGGCAGGGCTCGGGGGCTCTCCCCTGGAGGGCCACCAACCTAGCTAGGGTCGCAAGGGAGGCGCTTGGGCACCACATGAAGGCGTGTTTTGAAGCACGTTTCCCTCGAGAAGGAGCAAGGCAAGGAGATCCAGATCCTCAGGAGTTCGTCAGCAAGGCCATTCAGGAGCTACAGGAGTCAAGAGTCATGAAAGGCGGCCGCCTCTTGCCAGTAGTGGCCCCCCATCCAGGCGAGGATGGTGGGCTGTGCGTCTGCATCGACATACCAGGGCTCAACCGAGTCGCCTCTCTGGAGCGCCTCTGGCCCTCGCGAGTGGGGCGCTGCGGAGGTCCACCCCACAGCTATGTTCGCATGCCTTACGGCTTGCCGAACGCGGCTGACGCGTACCAGCACCTCATGAGGGGCATCACGGAGGCACGAGAGGCCAGGCGTCCCGCAGCCCTGGTAGAGATGGAGATGGCCCGCGAGGAGCCGCCAGCGCCTCCGAAGCCTCCCGAGGCCCCTGGGCCTGGGGGCTCGTGAGGATCGGCTCCCGCAGCCCACCGAGCCTGCTACACCAACACCCCTTCGTCCTCAACATCATCAGGTGACATCTTTCGAGTTTTACTTCCAGCTGGGAGCGCCCCCAGGGCTGCATTATTCCCAGGCCGCGTGGGTCCGTCCCTGCGGCGTGTATCCCTTTATTCCATGTTGTTAGCTTACCTTGTTGGGGGCGCCCCTCAGCAAGCCGCTCGGGCCAGGCCCAGTGGCATGTATCCCATTTGCGTTTATTTCCGATTATGCGTTAGACCCACCATGCTTGATTATTTGATGCCGGTCCACGGCACCTCTTCTCCTCCATGCCGACCACTTGCACATTAAAGGGGGGCACCTGAGCATCGCGACTCAGGGCTGTTACTAGCTCTCCAGCCCTCACCCTCTGGCCTTGTCCATGGCATCGCGACCTGGCATACCAGTGACGGCTGAGACCAGCTCGAGGGCCGGGACCCGAGGACGTAGAGTGCCGACATATAACCAAATTTGCAGGGACACATCACAAGATAAGGCCCAGTGCCAGGCGCAACCCGCCTAGAGGTAGGGCCCCGTGAGTCCTGCGCTGGCTCACGGGTGCCCAGATACACCTCGCTAGGCCCTACCGTGCCAGCCACGTGTCAGGGCGGGGTTGTACACGCCCCGGGGGCTCCTCCCGGAGGAGGGCCCCCTCCCACGTACCAGTGGAAGCACCATGCTCCGTGCTGGCTGACGACACTGCCGAGGAGCGGCTATGCCCATACGCATACGGTAGCACTATGCTCCGCGCTGGTGATAAACAACTGAGGGTGGCCCCCGGGCCGCATCAACCTCAGGGAGCCCAGAGCTCAGTGTCTAGCCTCATCGTAACGCCTCCCCTCGGGAGTGCCGCGTGAGGGGGCTGGGCATGGGGGCTGCGCCTGGGTCACACCCAGACGCACGCCGCCCAGCCAGGTCCCCTCGGGCCTGGTTCGTCATGCGTCTCTCCCCGAGCGGAGCCAAGGTACGAAGGCCATTTGAGCATCAAGGGGGACTCCTGAACATCGCGACTCAGGAGCCTAACTGGTCACGTAGCCCCTCACTCCATGGCCCCGTCCTGGTTTCTGGTCGGGACCATTGCTGGGTGAGGTACATGCGGGGCCGGGCTCTGCAGACGTGGAACGGTGGATCCACCCACATCATACCTCCCTACTTGCAGTTCGTGCGTCAAGGGG
>NC_041384.1:376030622-376052150 GCF_002162155.2 Triticum dicoccoides
GCGACTCAGGAGCCTAACTGGTCACGTAGCCCCTCACTCCGTGGCCCCGTCCTGGTTTCCGGTCGGGACCATCGCTGGGTGAGGCACGCGCGCGGCCGGGCTCTGCAGACGTAGAACGGTAGATCCACCCGCATCACACCTCCCTACTTGATGTTCGTGCGCCAAGGGGGACTCCTGAGCATCGCGACTCAGGAGCCTAACTTGTCACGTAGCCCCTCACTCCTTGGTCCCATCCTGGTTTCCGGTTGGGACTATTGCTGGGTGAGGTACGCGCGGGGCCGAGCTCTGCCGGCGTAGAACATAAGCAAGTAGGAAGGAAAAGCGCTAATTTCAAGGAATTCAAAAGCAAATATTACAGTCCACACTGTTATCTCAATGCCAAACGCAAGTTTAAACGCCTCCCTGAGGCATGATACGTGTGCAGGAATTCAAAGCAGGACAGGACCCATGACGGAGTCACTTGGCGGCGGGGGAGCAGCGCGGAGTGGGTTCGCCTCACGGAGCAGCAAGGTCGGTGGCGCCTTGCTCCGGCTTGGTGCTGAAGGCCCGGAACTTCCCCAGCAGAGCCTCCGCGCGACCCTTCACGGCCTCGGCAGCGGTAGCGGCACGCTCACCACTCACTGGCTCCAGCAGGCTGTCGAGGTCGACACCGGGATCGCGAAGGTAGATGTGGGTGAGGACCCGCGTCAGTGCTGCAGAAGACAGGACACGCGCCTCAGCCTCGGCCGTGGGGCCAAGACCAAGGGCGACATCTTCAAGAGCATGAACTAGGAAGGGAAGCAGCTTGGCGGGGCTGTCCTTGGCGCCAGCCAGCGGGCTCTCCAGGCCGCTGTCGTAAAGCATCCTAAGCGAGGAGCGAGCCTTCGCCTCCAACTCCGTGAAGGCCGTGCGGTCCTCGGCAAGAACTAGGGCCTTGCCGTCCAGCTCGGCCTTCCTCGCCCCCAACTCCTGCTCCAGCACACCTAGGCGGTCGTGGCGCTTCCTGAGCTTGGCCTCTCGGCCCTCGACGGCTACCTCGCGAGCCTTCATGCCTTCTTCCTGCTCTTGGCGAAGGCGGACCTCTTTCGCGAGCTGATCCCGCAGGCCTTGCAGCTCGTCCTCCAGCGCCTTGCAGCGACCGCGGACATCGACCACCTTCCCCAGGGCTGCATCACGAGCAGCCTTCGCCTCCAGGACGGCCTGCTTCTCCTTGTCGCATGCTGTCGAGGCCTGGACCAGCGCCGCCCGAATCGAGGCGTCGGAGCGAACCTATCCAGAAGCCAGCTCCAAACGCCCGGCCACCAAGCGGGGGTCGGCGCCAAGAAGATCCTGCTGCAGTCGGTCCAGCTCAGCAATAGCACGATCCAGAACGGCAGAAGGAGTCGGAGAGACAGCGTCCGGTTGAGTAGGAGGAGAAGGCGGCAGCACAGCCGCAGCATCCTGACGCGGAGTCTGCCGCGCCCCGACAGCTGTAGTGGCGGCGGCAGGCAAAAACACCTCGGGAGCCACTTGGGACGTGGGGGCTGAGCTCGCCCCAGCCGGCTCAGCCAAACCTCGCGAGGACGACCGGGCAGGAGAAGCCTGTGCGTCGCGGTTACCCTCCTTCGCGGGCAGAAGCGCCGCCACGAATGGAACCTCGGGAGCCCCCTTCGGCTTCTTTGCTGCGGGCGCCAACCTATCCAAAGATGCGAACGTCAAGCCTCAGAAGCAGAGCAAGAGATAAAGACAAGAATCGAATGCTTACGGGTCGTAGCCAGTGAGCTCAAGTGGCCTCCGGCCAAATTTGAAGCCTGAAAGCCGGCTGGAAGGGTCAACCTCGGGAATCTTGGAGGCGGAAGGTGCGTCTGCGGTTCGCCCCGGAGCCGGGGGAGACCCGCGGGAGATCAGCCCGGTCCTGTCCTTCTTCGGGATCGGGGGCGAGCTCCCGCCGTCCTGCTTGTCGTCGTCTTCGTCGTCATCCTCGTCGTCATCGTTTGGAGAGAGGCGGAGAACGCGGGACCTGCGCCGGGGGAGGGGAGCCCTCGACTCTCTGTCAGTCGCCTCAGAGTCAGGCCCTTTTCCTCGCTCCCCTCCTTCTTCCTCTTCGCTGGAGTCACCGGAGGGCACGTCCACTGGTTCCTCGGGAGCTTCCAGGGGCACTGGCCCATCCCCATTGAAGACGGGCATGGACTTCACCACCCGCTCCCAGTCATTGCGGAGGAACAAGGGCGTAGGAGCGCCCTCCAGCCTTGCCACATTGCCCCCGACCAGAGATTGGAGAACCGCAGCCAGGTCTCCGTCGGCCAAGGCCGCGGGGCTCGGATGGGGCCTACACATTGGAAGCGAGTACTGCCAAAGTGGAGCCAGCCGGTGCTCCAGGAACTCCCTCAGCAGCGACGCGCTGGTCAGCTTCGCCGCCGCCATGTCGGTCGGCCTCAGATCCGCATCCATCTTCTCCAACACCATCTTCGCACGGGGATCCGCGAGCTCCGCTCGACCCCAGTCGCTGGAGCTCGTGGGCTGCTCCGTGGGCAGGATCAGCCGAGGGTGGATGCGCCCAGCATCCACCAAGATCCACTTGCTCCTGAAGCCCTCAATCCTCTTCCCAGAGTTCGATATGGCAATGGCGCCGCCGTACGCGACGAAGCTCGCGCACGCGGAAGCAGTCCCACGAGAGGTCCGGAGGTAGAAGTAGTGGCGCAGCAAGGCCACTAAGGGCTGCACCCCAACATGTGCTTCGCAATAATAAGCAAAGATTGCCAGGAGAAGGACGGAGTTGGGATGGAGATGCAGAGCCTGTAGCTTGTAATGGCGGAGGACAGAGAAGAAGAACTCGGAGAAGGGACGCACCAGGCCAGCAACAATGGCACTTACGAAGAGCGGATAGAAGGTGCTCCTTTGACCCTCAGGGGTGGCGGAGCCGGCCTGAACGCCTTCGCCCCGTCGATGCCCCACGCCGTTGCCATCCGGCGCAACCGGGCAAGGCCCGCCTCCGACACGTTCGGCGAGTCCAGGGAAGACGAGTACCAAGCTGCGGCCGGGGGCTGACGAGGCGCCATGGCTCCCTAGGTCACGCGGTCAGGGCAGATCTAGAAATCTCGGAGGAAGGAAGGAGAGGCACAAGAAAGGGGATCTGAGCAGCAACCGGAGAAAGCGAGAAGTAGGGCCTAGGCGGATGCCACTCCTTTATCAACTCGTGCGGTTGCTAAGGCGCCCAAGGCCGCAGGCTGTTAGGGCCCACGGCGCTTCGCTCTTGCCCTTCCGCCTCCCTGCACGGCCAAGCCCGGGCGCGCCTTGGGCCCGGGGGCTACTGTCGGCGTTCTGGGAACGGGGGTCCCCAGACTTGCCTGCCTGCGGCCTGCGGCGTGGCTCAAAGGAGGGCCCAGCACGGCCCATCTTCACCAGCACAAACCCAAGATCCTCGCGAGGGGCCAAGCCTCACGGGGCGGACGACGCGGAGCTTCCTCAGGCACGGCCTTGTCAGGCTGGCTCACAAGGAGGCGGAGAGATCAAGGCGGGGTACCTCATGAGGTGCCCGTGACGCAAGCCATGACGACTCAGGGTGCCAGGCGGGTGCCAGCCCGCGCAGCGTCCTCCTTCCCTCTTTGGTGCAAAGGGGGCAAGCGCAGCCGCGGAGTACCGAGGCATCAGGCAAAGGTTTCCATTTCGGTGCAACGAGACCAAGACCAGGAGGACTACGAGACGAAGGTCACCGTGGAGCCCAAGACGGCGTCATCACCAGAGCTTTGCATAGGCGAAGACTGCTTTTGTCAGGATAGCTGATACTTGTTGTCCCCCTTCAAATTAGCCCGCCATTGTTGGCTCCCTTCCCGCTCAATATTTGGGGAGAGGACCAGGGCCTCTATAAATAGGACTAGCCACCCCCAGGGTAGGGAGGATCAAGAATCAGCCAACCCAGAAACAAGCTGGGGTCGAAATCAGGGTCGGTCAGTAGGAGGAAAGCAGAGAGAGAGAGAAAAAGGTGATTGAACTCCTCCGAGCAGTTCATCGCCCCAGCCAAGAACAGACCCTCGCGAGGCTGTTCTCCCTTGTATTGTTCATCATCATCGGCCCAAGAGGCAATCCACCACACCACACACTGGAGTAGGGTGTTACACCACAATGGTGGCCCGAACCAGTATAAACCCTGTGTCTCTCGTGTTGTTCTTTCCTTAGTTTAGATCCTAGCATGGCGGAGGGGTGCAGGTAGGTAGGGGGCGAAATCTCCGCACGCACCCCAGTGTTCGAACCTCAAGGGTCTGCCGGAACCCGAAATCCGACATGACCGGACTCCAAACATGCGTCCAAACCCTGGTGGACAAGAAGCTCAAACTTGTCAACGTAGTCCAGGTTATGCTCATCCGCCGGATCCTCCCGTGTCAACAACGGGCTTTCAACCTGTGGGAGTTCGACCCGGCGCAGCACCGAACTCTGAGCAGGCTCTTCGACACGACGTACGAAGATGCCTGGAAGGTGCTTTTCAAGGGCGTCGAGGCCCCCGCATCCGCTACCGAGGATCGCGGATTCAGCATGCAGCGTCATGCTAGTGCGGTAAGTCGTTTTTACCTTTTACAGGGTATTAGTCTTTCATAGTTTGACTCCATGCAGGATCTAAGCTCCCTTACCTTTGACAGGTTTGGCAGGAGACGTCCAGACAGATCAACTGTCCGGCTCCTTTGCCCGAAGGCCCAGCGGACGCTCGCTTGGCGAAGCTGCTGGTTCCGGCACCCTATGTGGTGCCGGAGAAGAAGGCCAAGAAGAAGGCCACGGGGACTTGAAAGAGTGCCCGGCGCCTGGTGGTGTCAGATTCATCATCCGACGACTCCAAGACGCACTCCTCCCGTGAAGACGAGAAGGAGGAAGAAGAGACCTCTCCCCCTCCAGCAGGGGGAGAGAAGAAAAGGAAGGCCGCCCCAACTGGGGAGGCCGAAGGGTCCAAGAAGGGGAAGACCCTTCCTCCGGACTGCTTCACCAACGCCGACGACGGCGAAGAGGAGTGGCCGCACAGGGCCAAGCCCCTGGCAAAATCGTAAGTATTCGGACACCAGAGCAATTCGTAGTGTTCCTTTCTTGCACAGCTCCTCCTTACGCTGAATATGACTATGCAGTCCGCCCAAGGCCGGGCTTGACGAGTCGTCGAGCGGCTCCCTGGATTCATCGGATGTGAATTCGCTTCCGACGGCTACCTCCCCCCACCCTACGGACGACGCCGAGGTGGCGTCCCAACAGGTTCCAAGCCAGGAGGAGGTGGTCCTGGAGGCGCCGCAAGGCGACCTCCCGGACTCCAGGCATAAAGGGGATAGAACCCCCAAGGGCTCCAAGTTCGGCCTGGAGCCGGACACCGCGCCGGAACCTTCAACGGTTTCGGACTCCAGTAGGCAGCCTCCTTCCAAGAGGAGCAAGCCTACCGAGCCGGTGACCTCCGTCCAACCGTAGGCACCGGACAATTTGCTGGAGGTGCTTAACGGCGCCTCCATCGACGAGGAGCACCGCACTATTATGAGTGCGGTGATCTAGAAGGTTAAGTCCGCCAAGAGCGGACTGACTGAAGCCTGTGCCAGCCTTCTAACAGGCTTTGAGATAAGTAAAGAATATGTAAAAATATTACCGCATAGACAATAGCCCCTGATGCTCTGTTCGGTGTTCGGAAAGAAAAGCCGAATAGAGGATCTAATAACATTCGCAGGAGTGTAACATAGTTAAGTCAATATGCGTATGCAGGCTTCACTGCTGGCCTCCGCCGCACTGACTGCGGAGGTGGATATGCTGAAGCAAAACCTCACGCGGTCCGAGAACGAGCTCCGTCATGCCAAGGGGCAACTCGAGGAGAGGGAAGGTAAGTAATACCTTGCGCAAGTATATAGAGAAGATGTGGTTGCAAAAAATGACAGGATCAATGTGCTATTATAGGGGCCACGACCGAAGTGGCAACCCTTAAGAAAGTGTTGTCCGAGGCCGAAAACAGAGCGGCCGTAGAGCGCACAAAGAGAGAGAAGCAGGAGGCGCGGGTGGAGGTGTGCAGAAAGAGCTCCAGGCTCTCATGAAAAAACACGAGAGTTTGGAGCTTGACTCAAAGACGCGAGTGTCCAAGCTTGCGGCAGCCCTCGAAAGCGCGAAGTCTGCCAAGGCCGAAGCCCATAAAGCCCTCCAAGAAATTGAAGCGATGAAGAAGATAGCGGCGGGTAAGGCATTCATTATGCAAAGCAAGCACGTGAAAGTGAATTACTTGTTACTTAGCCGAGTCCGGAGCTCTCCAGGAGCATTCGCAGATTTGCCCCGCAGTGTGTCTGATGCTGCCGTCTACTACCGAGCTGAAGAGGGGAGCTCGACGGAGAAGGTGTTCTGGTCTCAGTATGCTGAGGCCGGACACCTGGTGCCTTTGAGCGACCAGCTGAAGCAAATGGTCGAGCTCCACAAGGTTGCCGAACAGGCCATAAAGGGCCTCATAGTTCGGCTTTGGCCTGGAGAGGCTCTGCCTGGGAGCTACTTCGGGCTGGTGAGGTGGCTGGTGGATGCCTGTCCATGGCTTGAAGTAATCAAGCGCTCCGTCTGCGTTGAAGGTGCCCGTAGGGCGCTTGCCCGTGCTAAAGTGCACTGGGGCAAGATGGATGCGGAGAAGCTGGTGAAGGACGGGCCGCCGTCGGGAAAGGAGCATCGCGTCCTAGAGGCATATTATGAGGGCGTCCTGAAGGGTGTCCGCCTTATAGCAGATGAATGCTCCAAAGATGTAATTTTTGAGTAAACTCGCATTTGTGATCCTGTACGCTGAAAACTTGTTCATATGCGCTAAGCAACGCTTTTGAATTTAAAATATTACCTTCTGTGCGGCCGTTTATCAAATTTGAGAGATGGCGAGTCGTCGGCTTCTGCCCCCATGCCGCGAGTGCTAGGGTGTTCGGGATAAACATGAGCGCTCTTTTTCCCATTCTTGGGTCCTTCGAGGGAGGCGCTCAACACCACGAACAAGGCAATCGGACTATAATGCTTGAACACTCTCACTTAGCCATAGGATTCTATAATTTTAAATTTCGGCGAAGCCCTTAGTGTTCGGAAGACCGAGTTCGGGGCGCTATCCACGCCTAGGCCGGACAAAGCTGACTCCTCGCTCTAAGCGGCATAAGTCTTTAGGGACTTGAAAACCTCTCGAACAGCGACCAGCTCTCGCCTCATCATGACGGTCAGTTTTAGCTTTCTCTACTGAGGTGCTTAGCCCAGCTCAACTGGGGCACAATCGCAGTAGTTCTCCTAGTGCTACCTTAGCCGATATAACGGAATGTAAGGTACCAAAACATAGGAGCCGGGCAAACCTAACTATTGACCCAAGACATGATTCGGAGCCGATGCATATAATGCTATAAGTTCGGGGTGCCGCACTTGTGAAAGTGTTTGGACTTCTCACACCGTATTGTGGGGTACTTAAGCCCCTGGCGTATTGGCCGTACCAAAGTGTACGGGTGCAACATATCATTAATGAACATATATTCGTAAAAAAAAGAGTAATGCAATAATAGATGGAAGCTGTGCATTGTTTATGTAAAAAAGCTGTGATCAAAGCAGAACGATACAAATAGTGCAATAAGCAAAAGATGGGACTATTTAACATGTCCTTTCCAGGGGCGAGCTGCAGAATGGTATTTGAAACAGGTATACTGCTCGTTATATAGACCACCTTAGAGTTCCATAGTGCGGCGTAGCTTTCTGCTTCCCTGGTTGTATCGTTTGTGCGGCAATTGTACTGCCGGACAAGCCTTCCAAAGAATGGAGTCCTGAAAATAAGAGAAAATTAAGAAATCGGCAGCCCCTAGTGCGGTTTAAGCAGCGTTTCGAGCGTGCCGTGATGGTGCCCCTCCCCCTGTGCCCATGGTATTTCCAGAGCGTAGTTATGTATGCGCAACACTGGTTTCGCAAGTTCGCGAGGGCTGGGGTTGGGGCCACATTGCTACGCTTGCTCGGAACGTGCCAGGAGGTCTTGTTGTAGGTTACTCCAGGCGCGCTTGACGGTGTCCAGACATTTAATGGCCGGACTGGAGAATTGCCTTGAGAGGCTGCTTTGTACTTCTGCTGCGATAGCCGCCATATGCTCCTCCATTCAGAGAGAGTGTTCAGTGTTTCCATTGACCGTGATGACTCCTCGAGGGCCTGGCATCTTGAGCTTGAGGTATGCATAGTGCGGCACCACATTGAACTTAGCAAATGCGGTTCGCCCGAGCAGTGCGTGATAGCCACTGCGGAACGGGACTATGTCGAAGATTAACTCCTCGCTTCGGAAATTATCTGGAGATCCAAAGACCACTTCAAGTGTAACTGAACCTGTACAGTTGGCCTCTACACCTGGTATGACGCCTTTAAAGGTCGTTTTAGTGGGTTTAATCCTTGAGGGATCGATGCCCATTTTCCGCACTGTATCCTGGTAAAGCATGTTCAGGCTGCTGCCGCCGTCCATAAGGACTCTAGTGAGGTGAAATCCGTCAATAATTGGGTCTAGAACCAATGCGGTGAATCCGCCATGACGGATGCTAGTGGGGTGGTCCCTTCGATCAGAAGTGATCGGGCAGGAAGACCATGGGTTGAACTTTGGGGCGACTGGCTCCATCGCGTATACGTCCCTTAGCGCATGCTTCCGCTCCCTCTTGGGGACGTGGTTTGCGTATATCATGTTCACCGTCCGCACTTGTGGGGGAAAACCTTTCTGTCCACTGTTGTTCGGCGGCCGGGGCTCCTCCTCGTCATCGCTATGCAGCCCCTTGTCTCTGCTTTCGGCATTTAACTTGCCTGCCTGCTTGAACACCCAACAATCCCTGTTGGTGTGATTGGCTGGTTTTTCGGGTGTGCCATGTATCTGGCATGAGCGGTCGAGTATTCGGTCCAAATTGGACGGGCCCGGAGTATTTCTTTTGAATGGCTTTTTCCACTGACCGGGTTTAGAGCCTCTGAATCCGGCATTAACTGCCGTATCCTCAGCATAGTCGCCGTTAATGCGGCGCTTTTGCTTGTTGCGATGCGACTTGCCACTGCTGTCCTTGGTATCCGAATTACCAGGGCTCTTGGTCATGTTATTGCTGCGAGCTAGCCAGCTATCCTCTCCCGCGCAGAAGCGGGTCATAAGTGTCATGAGGGCTGCCATAGATTTTGGCTTTTCCTGTCCTAGGTGCCATGCAAGCCACTCGTCGCGGATGTTATGCTTGAAGGCTGCTAGGGCCTCTGCGTCCAGACAGTCGACGATTTGTTTTTTCTTGGTTAGGAACCGTGTCCAGAATTGTCTGGCCGATTCCTATGGCTGCTAAATTATGTGGCTTAGGTCATCGGTGTCTGGTGGTCGCACATAAGTGCCTTGGAAATTGTCGAGGAATGCGGCTTCCAGGTCCTCCCAACAACCAATTGATTCTGCTGGCAAGCTGTTAAGCCAATGCCGAGCTGGTCCTTTAAGCTTGAGTGGGAGGTATTTGATGGCGTGTAGGTCATCACCGCGGGCCATGTGGATATGAAGGAGATAGTCCTCGATCCATACCGCAGGATCTGTTGTGCCATCGTATGATTCGATGTTCATGGGTTTGAAACCCTCGGGGATTTGATGATCCATTACTTCATCTGTGAAGCATAGTGGGTGTGCGGCGCCTCTGTATTGGGCTATATCATGACGCAACTCGAACGAGCTTTGTCTACTGTGTTCGGCCCGGCCGGATTTACTGTATCCGGCGTGATGAGTACCGTCTCGTGCTGTGGGGCGCCCACGTGATCCGTAGATCGATCTTGTTTCCCTTGCCTTGTCCTCCAATATATCTCGCAGGTCTGGCGCATTTTCCCATACCTTGGTATTTTTTGAGTGGCGCTGGGGTGCGGCTTGAGTGGAGGGCCGAGAGGCCTCTCTGTCGCGGCCACGGGGTGGCCGGTTGGCCGCATCATGCGCTGGTGATGTAGGTTTAGGTGCTTCCTCCTCTAATTGGGGTAGCAACCTACGCTTTGGGTAGCTCTTGGAGGGGCGTTCGAGTTCATACTCTTCGGCCGCAAGGACTTCAGTCCATCTGTCGGCTAGCAAATCTTGATCAGCTCTAAGATGTTGATGCTTTCGTGAGGCTGCTCGCCGTGGCCATAAGCCTGTGTTTGAAACGCTCTTGTTTGACGGGATCCTCTGGCACGACAAATTCGTCGTCGTCGAGGCTTGCCTCGTCTTCAGAGGGAGGCATATAATTATCGTCCTCGACCTCTCTGTCTGCCGCTCTCTCATGAGGGCTGGCTTCTCCATCCTCCTGTGCTTCTTGCTGGAGGTGGTTGTCTTCGGCACTATCCGGGGTGTTATTATCTCTCGTGCCGGAATCACCGTTTTTGCTTTGGCGGGATTTAGAGCGGCGCCGCTGACGCCGGTGCTTAGGCTGCTTCTTGGAGGGGTCATCCTCCGTTGTTCCATCGCCATTGCCTTCTTTTGGGGTGTCCACCATGTATATATCATATGACGAGGTGGCTTTCCAGTGCCCTATAGGCGCTGGTTCTTGATCGTCTCCTGCATCAGCGTCCATACCATCGATGTCTTCGGAGTCAAAGTCGAGCATGTCGATTAAATCATCGACAGTGGCTACGAAGTGGGTGGTGGGTGGGCTTTGAATTTCTTCATCATCCGCATCCCAACCTTGCTGACCATAGTCCGGCCAAGGCTCTCCTGATAAAGAGAGAGACTTTAGTGAATTCAGAATATCGCCGAAGGGCGAGGGTTGAAAGATGTCCGCGGCGGTGAACTCCATGATCGGCGCCCAATTGGGTTCGATCGGTAGGGGCGCGGAGGGCTCGGAGTCAGGAGAAGAGTCCGGCTCCTTGGAGTCACGGGCTTCGCAGAGAATAGGGCTGGTGTTCGGCTCGATCGTCGTAGAGATTGCAGCCCCCGAGGCGGTGTCCAACCACCCATCCTTGATTGGCGCAGTTGGCTCCGAATTAAGGGTCGGAGCTGATGCGGGTGTGGCCTCCAGGGCACTGTTTGGCGGCAGAGCTAGATCATGCCCATTGTGACAGTGCGGCGCGCTCGGTTGTGGCTCGAATCCGTCGAAGATCAAGTCTCCGCGGAGGTCAGTCGTGTAGTTCAAACTTCCAAATCTGACCTGATGGCCAGGGGCGTAGCTTTCGATCTGCTCTAGATGGCCAAGCGAATTTGCCCGCGGTGCAAAGCCGCCGAATACGAAGATCTGTCCGGGGAGAAAAGTCTCACCCTGGATCGCATCGCTGTTGATGATCGGAGAAGCCATTGGGCCTAAAAGTGACGACATAGAGGAACTCTCAATGAAAGCACCAATGTCGGTGTCAAAACCGGCGGATCTCGGGTAGGGGGTCCCGAACTGTGTGTCTAGGCGGATGGTAACAGGAGGCAGGGGACACGATGTTTTACCCAGGTTCGGGCCCTCTTGATGGAGGTAAAACCCTATGTCCTTCTTGATTAATATTGATGATATGGGTAGTACAAGAGTAGATCTACCACGAGATCAGAGAGGCTAAACCCTAGAAGCTAGCCTATGGTATGATTGTCTGTTCGTCCTACAGACTAAAACCCTCCGGTTTATATAGACACCGGAGAGGGCTAGGGTTACACAGAGTCGGTTACAATGGTAGGAGATCTACATATCCGTATCGCCAAGCTTGCCTTCCACGCCAAGGAAAGTCCCTTCCGGACACGGGACGAAGTCTTCAATCTTGTATCTTCAAGTCCAGGAGTCCGGCCGAAGGTATAGTCCGGCTATCCGGACACCCCCTAATCCAGGACTCCCTCAGAACCTTTCGGCCATGGAGCTCCTGTCATCTTGCCTATTGATGCACCTCCGCATGCTGCATGTTACCCCTCGATCATCTTCGGCTTCACTTCAAAGGTCTTGAGCCATAGGCCGAAGTGAGGGGTAATGCGGAGGAAGGCCTCACACACGACAATAAATGTCGAGATGTGGAGAAAGGAGTCCGGAGCTAGATCGTGGAAATCTAGCCCGTAATAGAACATCAAACCCCTGACGAAGGGATCCAGAGTGAGGCCTAGGCCTCGGAGGAAGAGGGAGACGAACACGACGTTCTCGTTGGGTTCGGGAGTAGGGACGACCTGCCCTCGAGCAGGCAGCCGATGCGAAACCTTGGCGGTCAAGTATCTGGCCTCCCTCAACTTCTTAATGTCCTCTTCCGTAACGGAGGAGGGCATCCATCGGCCTTGAAGGCTGGATCCGGACATGATTGAAGATCCGAAGCACCTAACCTGGGCTTTGGGTGTTAGAACTCGAGGCGGGGGAAGGGTTCGATTGAGCATGAGAGGGAAAAAGTGAAAACCTGGTCCCTTTATGAAGAGGGTGAATATCAAGCGTCCTCTCCGTAGCCGTTTAGGACTTGCCTATAATCTAGGAGTCCTAGACATGGTTGGGTTACCCACGACCGCATTAATGAGAATCCCATAATTGGGGGAACACGATCTCTGCTTTGACAAGACGTGTCGAGAAACCGCCTCGCGTTATGTGTGGAGCTGGTTGAAGAAAAACAGTTCGAATAATCGCCAGGCCATGACGTAACATCACGCTGCCAAAACAAGTCAGAAAATTGGATTTGCAAAAATATTATTCTCTCTACGGCGGTATGTGGAACTTATTTTGCAGGGTCGGACACTATCCTCGTATTCAAATTCTTCTGTGATGTATTCGGAGAAGGAACCCACCTTGCAATGCCGAAGACAATACTGCGCGCCGGACTCATCGTCATTGAAGCCTGGTTCAGGGGCTACTGAGGAGTCCTTGATTAGGGGGTCTCCGGACAGCCGGACTATCTCCATGGGCCGGACTATTAGGCTATGAAGATACAAGATTGAAGACTTCATCTCATGTCCGGATGGGACTCTACTTGGCGTGGAAGGCAAGCTAGGCAATGCGGATATGGATATCTCCTCCTTTGTAACCGACCTTGTGTAACACTAACCCTCTCCTATGTCTATATAAACCGAAGGGTTTTAGTCCGTAGGACGACAACCACAACATACAATCATACCATAGGCTAGCTTCTAGGGTTTAGCCTCTCCGATCTCGTGGTAGATCTACTCTTGTACTACCCATATCATCAATATTAATCAAGCAGGACGTAGGGTTTTACCTCCATCAAGAGGGCCCGAACCTGGGTAAAACATCGTGTCCCCTGCCTCCTGTTACCATCCGGCCTAGACGCACAGTTCGGGACCCCCTACCCGAGATCCGCCGGTTTTGACACCGACACTAGGTATTCAAGAATAATAAATTTTTCTTATGAGTGTGTTGAATACTAAGAGAAGTTTGATGCTTGATGATTGTTTTGAGATATGGAGGTAATAATATCAAAGTCGTGCTAGTTGAGTAGTTGTGAATTTGAGAAATGCTTGTGTTGAAGTTTGCAAGTCCCGTGGCATGCACGTATGGTAAACGTTGTGTAACAAATTTGAAACATGAGGTGTTATTTGATTGTCCTCCTTATGAGTGGCGGTTGGGGACGAGCGATGGTCTTTTCCTACCAATCTATCCCCCTAGGAGCATGCGCGTAGTGCTGAGGTTTTTGATGACTTGTAGATTTTTGCAATAAGTGTGTGAGTTCTTTATGACTAATGTTGAGTCCATGGATTATACGCACTCTCAACCTTCCATCCTTGATAGCCTCTACGGTACCGTGCATTGCCCTTTCTCACATCGAGAGTTGGTGCAAACTTCGCCGGTGCATCCAAACCCCGTGATATGATACGCTCTGTCACACATAAACCTCCTTATATTTTCTCAAAACAGCCACCATACCTACCTATTATGGCATTTCCATAGCCATTCCGAGATATATTGCCATGCAACTTTCCACCATTCCGTTTATTATGACACGCATCATCATTGTCATATTGCTTTGCATGATCATGTAGTTGACATCGTATTTGTGGCAAAGCCACCGTTCATAATTTTTCATACATGTCACACTTGATTCATCGCAATCCTGGTACACCGCCGGAGGCATTCATATAGAGTCATATTTTGTTCTAGTATCGAGTTGTATCATTGAGTTGTAAATAAATAGAAGTGTGATGATCATCATTCAATAGAGCATTGTCCCAATAAATAAATAAAAAAGAGAAAGTCCAAATAAAAAAAGAGGAAAGGCCAAAAAAAGGCCAAATAAAAAAATAAAAAGGGGCAATGCTACTATTCCTTTTTTACCACACTTGTGCTTCAAAGTAGCACCATAATCTTCATGATAGAGAGTCTCTTGTGTTGTCACTTTCATACACTAGTGGGAATTTTACATTATAGAACTTGGCTTGTATATTCCAACAATGGGCCTCCTCAAGTGCCCTAGGTCTTCGTGAGCAAGCAAGTTGGATGCACACCCACTAGTTTCTTTTGTTGAGGTTTCATACATTTATAGCTCTAGTGCATCCGTTGCATGGCAATCCCTACTCCTTGCATTAACATCAATCGATGGGCATCTCCATAGCCCATTGATTAGCCTCATTGATGTGAGACCTTCTCCTTTTTTGTCTTCTCCACATAACCCCCCTCATTATATTCTATTCCACCCATAGTGCTATATCCATGGCTCGCGCTCATGTATTGCGTGAAAGTTTATGAGTTTGAGATTACTAAAGTATGAAACAATTGCTTGGCTTGTCATCGGGGTTGTGCATGATGAGAGCATTCTTGTGTGACAAAAATGGAGCATGACTAAACTATATGATTTTGTAGGGATGAACTTTCTTTGGCCATGTCATTTTGAGAAGACATAATTGCTTAGTTAGTGTGCTTGAAGTATTATTATTTTTATGTCAATATGAACTTTTGTCTTGAATCTTTCGGATCTAAATATTCATATCACAATTAAGAAGATTTGCATTGAAATTATGCCAAGTATCATTCCACATCAAAAATTATCTTTTTTATCATTTACCTACTCGAGGACGAGCAGGAATTAAGCTTAGGGATGCTTGATACGTCTCCAACGTATCTATAATTTTTGATTGCTCCATGCTATATTATCTACTGTTTTGGGCAATATTGGGCTTTAATATCCACTTTTATATTATTTTGGGGACTAACTTATTAACTGGAGGCCCAGCCCAGATTTGCTGTTTTTTTTCCTATTTCAGTGTTTCGAAGAAAAGGAATATCAAACGAAGTCGAAACGGAACGAAATCAACTGGAGAAGTTATTTTTGGAAGGAAAGCAACCCAAGGGACTTGGAGTGCACGTCAGGGGAGACACGGGATTCCTATGAGGGTGGGGGGCGCGCCCACCCCCGTAGGGCGCGCCCCCCTGCCTCGTGGGGCCCCCGTGGCTCCTCTGACGTACTTCCTGCACCCATATATATCGTCGTACCCTAAAACTTCCAGAACGGAGATTAGATCGGGAGTTCCACCGCCGCAAGCCTCTGTAGCCACCAAAAGTCAATCGGGACCCTGTTCCGGCACCCTGCCGGAGGGGGGATCCCTCACCGGTGGCCATCTTCATCATCCCGGCGCTCTCCATGACGAGGAGGGAGTAGTTCACCCTCGGGGCTGATGGTATGTACCAGTAGCTATGTGTTTGATCTCTCTCTCTCTCTCGTGTTCTTGATTTGGCACGATCTTGATGTATCGCGAGCTTTGCTATTATAGTTGGATCTTATGTTTCTCCTCCCCCTCTTCTCTCTTGTAATGAATTGAGTTTCCCCTTTGAAGTAATCTTATTGGATTGAGTCTTTAAAGATTTGAGAACACTTGATGTATGTCTTGCGTGGGTTACCCGTGGTGACAATGGGGTATTCTATTGATCCACTTGATGTATGTTTTGGTGATCAACTTGCGGGTTTCGTGACATTGGGAACCTATGCATAGGGGTTGGCACACGTTTTCGTCGTGATTCTCCGGTAGAAACTTTGGGCACTCTTTGAGGTCCTTTGTGTTGGTTGAATAGATGAATCTGAGATTGTGTGATGCATATCGTATAATCATACCCACGGATACTTGAGGTGACATTAGAGTATCTAGGTGACATTAGGGTTTTGGTTGATTTGTGTCTTAAGGTGTTATTCTAGTACGAACTCTAGGGCTGTTTGTGACACTTATAGGAATAGCCCAATGGATTGATTGGAAAGAATAACTTTGAGGTGGTTTCGTACCCTACCATAATCTCTTCGTTCGTTCTCCGCTATTAGTGACTTTGGAGTGACTCTTTGTTGCATGTTGAGGGATAGTTATGTGATCCAATTATGTTAGTATTGTTGAGGGAACTTACACTAGCGAAAGTATGAACCCTAGGCCTTATTTCCACACATTGCAATACCGTTTACGCTCACTTTTATTATTAGTTACCTTGCTGTTTTTATAATTTCAGATTACAAATACCTTTATCTACCATCCATATACCACTTGTATCACCATCTCTTCGCCGAACTAGTGCACCTATACAATTTACCATTGTATTGGGTGTGTTGGGGACACAAGAGACTCTTTGTAATTTGGTTGCAGGGTTGCTTGAAGACCATCTCCATCCTACGCCTCCTATGGATTGATAAACCTTAGGTCATCCACTTGAGGGAAATTTGCTACTGTCCTACAAACCTCTGCACTTGGAGGCCCAACAACGTCTACAAGAAGAAGGTTGTGTAGTAGAGATCATCCTACGGACTAAAACCCTCTGGTTTATATAGACACTGGAGGGGGCTAGGGTTACACAAGGTCGGTTACAAAGGAGGAGACATACATATCTGTATTGCCTAGCTTGCCTTCCACGCCAAGTAGAGTCCCATCCGGACACGGGACGAAGTCTTCAATCTTGTATCTTCATAGTCCAACAGTCTGGCCAAAGGATATAGTCCGGCTGTCCGGAGACCCCCTAATCCAAGACTCCCTCACCCTGCAAAAACAAGTTAGACATCCTCTACTTTGTTGTTGCAAGTTTTACATGGCTGCTACAGGCTTCTAGCAAGAACCGTTCTTACCTATGCATCAAAACCACAGCAGTGATTTATCAAGTTTGCTGTTTTAACCTTCAACAAGGATCGGCCACAGTCAAATCTGATTCAACTAAAGTTAGAGAAACAGACACCCGCCAACCACCTTTACGCAAAACAAGTTGCATGTTTGTCGATGAAACCGGTCTCATGAACGTGGTCATGTAAGGTTGGTCAGGGCCGCTTCATCCAACAATACCGCCGAATAAAAATAAGACATTGGTGGTAAGCAGTATGACGATCACCACCCACAACTCTTTGAGTTCTACTCGTGCATATCATCTACGCATAGACCTGGCTCGGATGCCACTGTTGGGGAACGTAGCATGCAATTTCAAAAAAATTCCTACGATCACGCAAGATCTATCTAGGAGATGCATAGCAACGAGAGGGGGACAGTGTGTCCACGTACCCTCGTAGACCGAAAGCGGAAGCATTAGTTTAACGCGGTTTAAGTAGTCGAACGTCTTCTCGATTCAACCGATCAAGTACCGAATGTACGGCACCTCCGAGTTCAGCACACGTTCAACTCGATGACGTCCCTTGAACTCTTGATCCAGCAAAGTGTCGAGGGAGAGTTTTGTCGGCACGACGGTGTGGTGACGGTGATGGTTATGTGATTCGTGCAGGGCTTCGCCTAAGCACTACGACAATATGACCGGAGGAGTAAACGGTGGAGGGGGCACCACACACGGCTAATAAACAGTTGATGTGCTTACATGTGCCCCCTCGTCCCCGTATATAAAGGAGGGAGAGGGGAGGAGGCCGGCCTAGGGCGCGCCAAGTGGGGAGGAATCCCACTTGGATTCCTAGTCTTATTTGCCCCCCTTCCTTCTATCGGAGGGGGAAAGGGGGAAGGAGAGGGAGAGGGAGAAGGAAATGGGGGCCACCCCCTCCCCTTGTCCAATTAGGACTCCCCATGGCGGGGGGGCACCTCCTTGTGGGCTACCCTACCTCACCCCTATGGCCCATATGGCCCATTACTTCCCCCGGGGGTTTCGGTAACCCCCCTGGTACTCCGATAAATTCACGTAACGCTCTGGAACCATTCCGGTGTCCGAATACTATCGTCCAGTATATCAATCTTTACCTCTTGACCATTTCAAAACTGCTCTTCATGTCCGTGATCTCATCCGGGACTCTGAACAATCTTCAGTCACCAAAACACATAACTCATAATACAAATCATCATCGAACATTAAGCGTGCGGACCCTACGAGTTCAAGAACTATGTAGACATGACCGAGACACATCTCCGGTCAATAACCAACAACGGAACCTGGATGTTCATATTGGTCCCTACATACACTACTAGGGAAAACCCTAGTAGTAGCGCTTGTTTTATAGCTAGCAATAGCGCTTGTACGAGCGCTACCACTAAGGCGCTACAACTAACTAGTAGCAGTAGCGCTGGAAAAGGAGCGCTACTGCTATACCTAGTTAGCAGTAGTGCCTTCGTTGGGACAGTGCTACTGCTAGTAGTAAGTAGCAGTAGCGTTTCTTCTGAAAAGCGATGCTGCTAACTTTTCCTGTATTTTTAAAAATACAGCTTATTTTCGTTGTGGTTTTATATACAGTACTTTCATCATATGATTTTATGACCATGATTAGTTATTATATATAACATTAGGTGAAATGAACGTAGAGTAGATTCAAGTGGAGGCAACATGTGGTGCATGTTGAAAGTACTACTCTAATCCAAACTTGATCTAGTTTGGATTAGTAGTACTTTCGATGTGCACCACTTGTTACCTCCACTTGAATCTAATCCATGTTCATTTCACCTACTGGTATATATATAATAACTCATCATGCTCATATAACAACTTAGCATCATGCATCATCGATCATAATAATAAATAACTTAGCATTGATATCATAATAACAAGTCATACTCATCATCATCGATCATACAACTTCTACTCGATACCACATCATAGTCATCTAACCAATCCTACTTAGTTGTTCTTAGCACATGATCATGAGTATTATTAGCTAGGACCTACTACCTTCTCTTAGGTAAAATAGCATAAAATAAGATAGGCCCTAACTCTCCATTATGGAGAATGGAGATTATCCTGTCTCCAATTCTTGCCTTTTGCACAATGTTGCTTCCAAGTACCTCCTTACAACTGTCCATACATTTTTTCCATTCTTTGATTTTTCATGTCTTCACTAGTTTTAGAAATCTGATATGGACAGTTGTGATTCGTAGGATGACCTGGTCGTATGTTCAAAACATCAAGGCGACCATTTTGATACATCAAATGAGGCACACAATCCTTTGGGATTTTCTGTTGAAAAACATAGTAATAACTTCGTAGTTAGCAATGTAGTTAAGTTTTAAAAGAATTTATGCAAAAGATGCACAGATGTCGTAATAGTAAAAAATCTTACCATGGCATCTCCATGGATGTTACCGTAGTTCAACACGTGCACTAGTGGCACGTATTGACCATAATGTGGAGGAGTTTGATAATAGATATTGTAATTCTCAAGATCAATACAAAATGCGATCAGATGATTTTTCTCCTGATAAGTTAACTCAGAGCCATCGGTGTAGTAGGTTATGTCTACCATCTTCCGCACATTGTTTGAAGAATGAAAATAAGCTGTCAATGGAAATAAGCTATCAACTATTTTGAAATAAACAATATAAATTAGTTAATAACTATGTTTGAGAAACTCACATAGCGGTAGAATTGGAAGCGTATCAACAAGGACCCAAATGTCCATATTGTCTTGGTCGATGTCAGGATCACCAAGATCCATGGTGACAAACATACCCTCATAAAAACCATACATCTTGCAAAGTGCTTCCCAATTTATGCAACCAAAATGGGTTACACTCTCAGAATTGTACAGATTTACTTCAAAACCCATACCATGATGGGTCCTTAGGTGAATTTTCTTTGTTTCGAAATTTTCATGGTCTTCAAAATCCATCCTCTCCAAGAAATAGCGTCTTGGATGGCATGGGATAAGATACTCGAATTGTAAAAGATGGAAATTACACATTGAAATAGTTGAAGTCATGCTTAGTTACGAAAAAAACACTTGTCGTCGTTGCGTACCGTTCCAACATCGAAGGTCTACTGGAGCTTAATGCTGAAGCGCCGATCTTCGTCCACGTGAGGCCTGTCGCACAGACCCCGGTCATCGTTGCACCAGTCGCACTCCCTCGGAAGACTTTCGTCGTCCGATAACGACATTTCCTAGGTTCATAATTCAAAGATTAAACTTGTAAAATTCAATATATGTACTACAAAAACTAAATAGAACATTATTATTCATCATGGGTTGATTATCGGTCTGCCGAGTATAGCACACGGGAACGAAGAAGAAGCGACCCCCACGACAACAGTCGGGATTTTTCGTCCTCTCATATGTGGTGGAGACTCGATCTCACTCACTGATTCCTCTCTAACATTTGCGGCCGTCGGTGATGGTCGTTACTCCTCCTTCCCCCAGTTCATAACAAAGGTCTAGCACCTGGAGAAGAAGGAAAAACGACCCCCACGACAACAGTCGGGATTCTTCGTCCTCTCTCATATATGGTGGATACACTCCCTCACTGATTTTTCGATCGTCGACGATGGAGCCTCGACAGACTTAAAGTCAACCCGAAATGCCGTTTAATTATTTTTCTAGAAAATCCAGGCCACTCGATATTTCCTACATATTCTAGCACAAGTCATGCCAGAATTCACAAAAAAATCTGACATGACCTTTGCTAAAAAAGGACATATCAAGCGCCTGAAATTTTCCGGAATGGAAATTAATCAACACTCCGGCAAAACATAGGCCACTCGGAGGTGTAACCTGCAAACATGGCCAGGCACTTGGGCAAGCACATATCCTATTTGAGCAACACAAGATATACATGTTTATATCTACATCATAAGAGCATTCAAACTTGATGGTCATTGCATTTCAATGGTCCAAAATATAAAAAAACATTTCAAAATGTCTTATAGGACTCACATTGACATGGAGATTTGGCAGGTCTCACCTCGAGGTCGGAGGGGGTCGGTGACGGGGACGACGGCGGTGATGATGGAGGCGCTCCTTGTTTATGCAAAAATAAAAACCCTATAAGCATAGTGCTCTCCAATTTGAGCATTCAAAGTAGGAGTAGTTTTCCAATTTGAACATGGAGTGGCTAGTATCACCTCGATCGAGGTCGGAGGGGGTCGGTGACAGGGACGACAGCGGGGATGATGCTGGGGCTCTTTGATTTCTGCAAAAACAAAATATAAACAAAAACATTATTATCGTCATCTTAGGACTTAGTGAAACTCCGTAAGCTACATTTACTAATTCTATTCAAATTTACTTATAATTACCTATTCTATTCAAAATTTCTAAAAAATTCCTATTCTATTCAAAAGACCTACATTTACTTTTTTTCAATTTCATATTTTATTCTATTAAAATTTACTTATTCAAAATTTCTAAAAAAATTCTATTCTATTCAAAAGACCTACATTTACTTATTCTTTTCAAATTACTTGTTCTAATTTTCTAAAAACAAAATATACTAAAAATCTACATTTACTAAAAACAAAAACCTACATTTAACAAAAACTAAGACCTATTTACAGAAAGGGGAAGGAGGAAGGAGGAGGAGGA
>NC_041384.1:376052400-376073196 GCF_002162155.2 Triticum dicoccoides
GAGGAAGGAGGAGGAGGGAGGAGGAGGAGAGGGCAGGAGAGGGAGGGAGGAGGAGGATGAGGAGGGGCCACCAGAGAGGAAGGAGGAGGGGGCCGCCGGCGAAGAGGGAGGAGGGGATCATCGACGTCAGAGAGGGAGGAAGAGGAGGGAGAGATTGACCTTGGGGTGGAGGAGGAGGACGGCGACGGCGGCGAGGGCGACAGAGCAATGAGAGAGTGTGAGGGGGATAGCGAGAGGACGCGCGCGGGCGGCCGGTTTGGATAAGGGGCCCTAGTGGTAGCGCTTGCCCGTAAAAACCGCTACTACTAAAACCTATAGCAATAGCGCTGTACGTAAAAACACGGTACTGCTAAAATCTATAGCAGTAGGTGCTCTCTATCAAAATGCGCTACTGCTAAAACCTATAGTAGTAGCGCTCTACGTAAAAACACGGTACTGCTAAAATCTATAGCAGTAGGCGCTCTCTATCAAAATGCGCTACTGCTAACGCTAAGCATGTAAATTTTTTCAAAAATAAATTGGTCATCAATGATCTTTTGTGTAGAATCTAAATTGTCAATAGGAATCTTCTCCGGTTTAAGAACCGACGAAGATTCCTATTGCAGCCACAGATCCTACACATAGAGTTCAATGAAGACCAAGTGGTTGTGATGGTTTGAGAAGCACCATATTTAAGGTGGTAAAAAATTTGTTCACGAAGCAAGGTGGGACTAAACTTTGGTCTTATTAGGAGGGGATTGAATTTATCAGTAGCGCTTGTCAGGAAAAAGCGCTATTGCTAAGATCCGTAGTAGTAGCGCTTTCTACGCATAAGCGCTACTAGTATCCCTAGCATACCTGGAATGGTCTGTCAGTTTTAGTAGTAGCACGTTTTCTAGCTCCAGTGCTACTGCTATGCTCATATTAGCAGTGCTCGTGCTGCCCAAGCGCTCCTGCTATTTAGTAGCAGCGCTTGCTTTGTAAAAGCACTATTGGTGAGCTCATGTGTATAAGCATTTCCCTAGTAATGATATTCTACGAAGATCTTTATCAGTCAAACCGCAATGACAACATACGTCATTCCCGTTGTCATCGGTATGTTACTTGCCCGAGATTCGATCGTCGGTATCTTCATACCTAGTTGAATCTTGTTACCGGCAAGTCTCTTTACTCGTTTCGTAATGCATCATCCCGTAAGTAACTCATTAGTCACATTTCTTGCAAGGCTTATCATGATGTGCATTAACGAGAGGGCCCGGAGATACCTCTCTGATACTCGGAGTGACAAATCCTAATCTCAATCTATGCCAACCCAACAAATACCTTCAGAGATACCTGTAGAGCATCTTTATAATCACCAGTTATGTTTGTGACGTTTGATAGCACACAAGGTATTCCGCCGGTATTCGGGAGTTGCATAATCTCATAGTCAAAGGAATATGTTTAAGTCATGAAGAAAGCAATAGCAATAAAACTTAACGATCATTATGCTAGGCTAAAGAATGGGTCTTGTCCATCACATCATTCTCCTAATGATGTGACCTCATTCATCAAATGACAACACATGTACATGGTCAGGAAACTTAACCATCTTTGATTAACGAGCTAGTCAAGTAGAGGCATACTAGGGACACTCTGTTTTGTCTATGTATTCACACATGTATCAAGTTTCCGGTTAATACAATTCTAGCATGAATAATAAACATTTAATGATATGAGGAAATATAAATAACAACTTTATTATTGCCTCTAGGGCATATTTCCTTCAGCTAACCCCTCTTGCCTTTCCCTCTCATGGGAGAAAGGAGAGGGAGGGGCGCCACCCTCCCCTGCCTTTCTCCACACTCCAAATAAGGAAAGAAGGGGGCGTGGCTTGGGAGGGACCCCAAGTAGGATTCCTCCTACTTGGGAGCCTCCTTTGGCTGCTCCTCCCTCCCTCCCACCTATATATATGTGGGAGGGGGACACCTAGCACACACCAGATAATTGCCTAGCCGTGTGCGGTGCCCCCTCCGCAGTTTACACCCTCGGCCATATTTTCGTAGTGCTTAGGTGAAGCCCTGCGAGGATCACTTCACTATCACCATCGCCATGCCGTCGTGCTGACGGAACTCATCTACTACCTCATTGTCTTGCTAGATCAAGAAGGCTAGGGACGTCACCGAGCTGAACGTGTGCAGAACGCGGAGGTGCCATGCATTCGGTACTTGATTGGTTGAAGCGCGAAGAAGTTCGAATACCGTGTTGTCAAACGCTTCCGCTTTCGATCTACGAGGGTACATAGACACACTCTCCCCCCTCGTTGTTATGCATCTCCTAGATAGATCTTGCGTGAGCGTAGGATTTTTTTAAATTGCATGCTACATTCCCAACAGTGGCATTCGAGCCAGGTTTATGTGTAGATGATATGCACGAGTAGAACACAAAGAGTTGTGGGCGGTGATCGTCATACTTCTTACCACTAATGTCTTATTTTGATTCGGCGGTATTGTTGGATGAAGCGGCCCGGACCAACCTTACGTGACCACATTCATGAGACCGGTTCCACCGACAAACATGCAACTAGTTTTGCATAAAGGTGGTTGGCGGGTGTCTGTTTCTCCTACTTTAGTTGAATCGAATTTGACTGCGGCCGGTCCTTGTTGAAGGTTAAAACAGCAAACTTCATAAATCACCGTTGTGGTTTTGATGCGTAGGTAAGAACGGTTCTTGCTAGAAGCTCATAGCAGCCACGTAAAACTCGCAACAACAAAGTAGAGGATGTCTAACTTGTTTTTGCAGGGCATGTTGTGATGTGATATGGTCAAGACATGATGTGATATACATTATTGTATGAGATGATCATGTTTTGTAAAAGTTACTGGCAACCGGCAGGAGCCTTATGGTTGTCTATTTGTTGTATGAAATGCAAACGCCATGTAATTGCTTTACTTTATCACTATGCGTTAGCGATAGTTGTAGAAGCAATAGTTGCCGAGACAACCATGACGCTACGATTGAGATCAAGGTGTCGAGCCAGTGACAATGGAGATCATGACGATGCTTTGGAGATGGAGATCAAAAGCACAAGATGATGATGGCCATATCATGTCACATATTTTGATTGCAAATGATGTTTATCTTTTATGCATCTTATTTTGCTTAGTACGGCGGTAGCATTACAAGATGACCCCTTCACTAAATTTCAAGGTAGAAGTGTTTCTCCATGAGTATGCACCGTTGTTATAGTTCTTCGTTTCGAGACACCACGTGATGATCGGGTGTGAAAGACTCTACGTTCACATACAACGGGTGCAAGACAGTTTTGCACATGCGGAATACTCGGGTTAAACTTGACAAGCCTGGCATGTACAGACATGGCCTCAGAACAGTTGAGACCAAAAGGTCGAACGTGAATCATATAGTAGATATGATCAACTTAGAGATGTTCACCATTGATGACTACTCCATCTCACGTGATGATCAGACATGGTTTAGTTGATTTGGATCACGTATCACTTAGATGACTTGAGGGATGTCTATCTAAGTGGGAGTTCTTAAGTAATTTGATTAACAGAACTTAATTTATCATGAATTTAGTCCTCATAGTATTTGCATATCTATGTTGTAGATCAATAGCTCGCATTTTAGCTCCTCTATGTTTTTATATGCTCCTAGAGAAAACTAAGTTGAAAGATGATAGTAGCAATGATGCGGACTAGGTCCGTGATTTGAGAATTATCCTCATTGCTGCACTGAAGAATTATGTCCTTGATGCACCGCTAGCTGAGAGACCTATTGCAGGAGCAGATGCAGACGTTATGAACGTTTGGCAAGCTCGACATGATGACTACTTTATAGTTTAGTGCGCCATGCTTTATGGCTTAGAACCGGGACTTCAAAAAAGTTTTGAACGCCATGGAGCATATGAGATGTTCCAAGAGTTGAAATTGGTATTCCAGACTCATGCCCATGTCGAGAGGTATGAGACCTCTGAAAAGTACTTTGCTTACAAGATGGAGGAGAATAGCTCAACCAGTGAGCATGTGCTCAGAATGTCTGGGTACTACAATCACTTGAATCAAGTGGGAGTTAATCTTCCAGATAAGATAGTGATTGACAGAGTTCTCTAGTCACTATCACCAAGCTAATAGAACTTTGTGATAAACTATAATATGCAAGGGATGACAAAAACGATTCGCAAGAACTTCGCGATGATGAAATCGGTAAAGGTAGAAATCAAGAAAGAGCATCAAGTGTTGATGGTTAACAAGACCACTAGTTTTAAGAAAAAGCGCAAGGAAAAGAAAGGGAACTTCAAGAAGAATGGCAAGCAAGTTGCCACTCCGGGAAGAAGCCCAAAGCTGGACCCAAGCCTGAAACTGAGTGCTTCTACTGCAAAGGAAATGGTCACTGGAAGTAGAACTTCCCCAGATACTTGGCGGATAAGAAGGATGGCAAAGTGAACAAAGGTATGTTTGATATACATGTTATTGATGTGTACTTTACTAGTGTTCATAGTAGCCCCTGGGTATTTGATACCAGTTCAGTTGCTAAGATTAGTAACTCAAAACAGGAGTTACAAAATGAATAGAGACTAGTTGAGGGCGAGGTGATGATGTGTGTTGAAGTGATTCCAAGGTTGATAAGATCACCATCGCATACTCCCTGTACCTTCGGGATTAGTGTTGAACCTAAATAAATGTTATTTGGTGTTTGCGTTAAGCATGAATATGATTGGATCATGTTTATTGCAATACATTTATTCATTTAAGTTAGAGAACAATTGTTGTTCTATTTACATGAATAAAACCTTCTATGGTCATACACCCAATGTGAATGGTTTATTGGATCTTGATTGTAGTGATACACATATTCATAATATTGATGCCAAAAGATGCAAAGTTGATAATAATAGTGCAACATACTTGCGCCACTGCTGTTTAGGTCATATTGGTGTAAAGCGCATGAAGAAACTCCATGTAGATGGACTTTTGGAATCACTTGATTATGAATCATTTGATACTTGCGAACAATGCCTCATGGGTAAGATGACTAAAACTCCCTTCTCCGGAACAATGGAGCGAGCTAATGACTTATTGGAAATAATACATATCGATGTATGCGGTCCGATGAGTGTTGAAGCACGAGGCGGGTATCATTATTTTCTCACCTTCACAGATGATTTGAGTAGGTATGTGTATATCTACTTGATGAAACACAAGTCTGAAACGTTTGAAAAGTTCAAAGAATTTCATAGTGAAGTAGAGAATCATCGTAAAAAGAAAATAAAGTTTCTATGATCTGATCACGGAGGCGAATATTTGAGTTATGAGTTTGGCCTTCATATAAAACAATGTGGAATAGTTTCACAACTCACGCCACCTGAAACACCATAGTGTAATGGTGTGTCCAAACGTCGTAACTGTACTTTATTAGATATGGTGCATTCTATGATGTCTCTTACCGATTTGCCACTATCGTTTTGGGGTTATGCATGAGAGACAGCCGCAGTCATGTTAAATAGGGCACCATCTAAATCCATTGAGACGACACTGTATGAACTGTGGTTTGGCAAGAAACCTAAGCTGTCGTTTCTTAAAGTTTGGGGTTGCGACACTTATCAAAAGGCTTCAGCTTGATAAGCTCGAACCCAAATCGGAGAAGTGCATCTTCATAGGATACCCTAAGGAAACAATTGTGTACACCTTCTACCACAAATCCGAAGGAAAGATCTCTATTGCTGAGAATGGAACCTTTCTAGAGGAGTTTCTCTCGAAAGAAGTGAGTGGGAGGAAAGTAGAACTTGATGAGGTAATTGTACCTTCTCTCGAGTTGAAAAGTAGCACATCAGTGAAATCTGTTCTCATGATGCCTACACCAACTAGAGAGGAAGCTAATGATGATGATCATGAAACTTCGGATCAAGTTACTACTGGACCTCGTAGGTTGAACAGAGCATGTTCCACACCAGAGTGGTACGGTAATCCTGTCCTGGAAGTCATGTTATTAGACCATGGCGAACCTACGAACTATGAAGAAGCTATGATGAGCCCAGATTCCGACGGATGGCTTGAGGCCATGAAATCTGAGATAGGATCCATGTATGAGAACGAATTGTGGACTTTGGTGGACTTGCCCAATGATCGGCAAGCCATTGAGAATAAATGGACCTTCAAGAGGAAGACAGTCACTGGTGGTAGTGTTACTATCTACAAAGCTTGACTTGTCACAAAAGGTTTTCAATAATGTCAGATTTCGGGTTCCGGCAGACCCTTGAGGTTCGAACACTGGGGTGCGCGCGGAGATTTCGCCTCCTACCTACCTGCACCCCTCCGCCTCGCTAAGATCTAACCTATGGAAAGAACAACACAAGAGACACAGGGTTTATACTGGTTGGGGCCACCGTTGTGGTGTAATACCCTACTCCAGTGTATGGTGTGGTGGATTGCCTCTTGGGATGATGGTGATGAACAATACAAGGAAGAATAGCCTCGCGAGGGTCTGTTCTTGGTTGGGGCGATGAACTGCTGGGAGGAGTCCAGTCACCCTTCTCTCTCTCTCTCTTCACAACCGATGATGCCTCTCCCCAACCACTAACCTCTCACCCAGCCTCCCCATCCTGCGGGTGGCTGGTCCTATTTATAGAGGCCCTGGTCCTCTTCCCAAATATCGAGCGGGAAGGGAGCCAACAATGGCGGGCTAATTTGAAAGGGGACAACTAGTACCAGTTATCCTGACAAAAGTAGTCTTCGCCTGCACAAAGCTCTGGTGGTGACGCCGTCTTGGGCTCCACAATGACCTTTGTCTTGCAGTCCTCCTAGTCTTGGTCTTGTTGCATCGAAATGGCAACCTTTGCCTGATGCCTCGGTACTCCGCGGCTGCGCTTGCCCCCTTTGCACCAAAGGGGAAAGGAGGACACTGCGCGGGCTGGCACCCGCCTGGCGCCCTTGGTCGTCATGGCTTGCGTCACGGGCACCTCGTGAGGTACCCCGCCTTGATCTCTCCGCCTCCTCGCGAGCCAGCCTGATGAGGCCGTGCCTGAGGAAGCTCCGCGTCATCCGCCCCGCGAGGCTTGGCCCCTCGCGAGGGTCTTGGGTTTGTGTTGGTGAAGATGGGCCGTGCTGGGCCCCCCTTTGAGCCACGCCGCAAGCTGCAGGCAGGCAAGTCTGGGGACCCCCGTTCCCAGAACACCGACAGTAGCCCCCGGGCCCAAGGCGCGCCCGGACCTGGCCGTGCAGGGAGGCGGAAGGGCAAGAGCGAAGCGCCGCGGGCCCTAACAGCCTGCGGCCTTGGATGCCGCATGGCGGTTGATTGGACGTGGGCGGCACTGTTCCCCCATGCCCTCCTTATTTTGTGCCATGCTAGGCGGACTCGTAGTCGTACACAGCCGTTTCCCTTTCTGTTGCTCGAACGCCCTCTGTCCTTCCTCCGCTCGAACTCCAGCTTCTGTTTTCAACCCAATCTCGAACCTTCCCCCCCTTCCCATCGCCATGGCTCCGACGAAGAAGGGAAGAGGGAAGAAACACGTGTCTCCGCCTTGCCCGTCGCCGTTGGCGGCCCCCGCCAAGGGCTTGGGCAAGGTCAGCTCGGCTCTGGCCACTATCTTCAACGAATGCGGGAGGACGACGGCCTAGCCCGCGTCCCACTTCTCCATCGACAAGATAGTCACCGAGGTCTCGTATTTTGCCGACGCCCTGCGGGCGGGTCTGGTTCCTCCCTTTTCTGATTTCTTCAATGTCGTGCTTTCCCACTATCAGATCCACATGATGCATCTGGGTCCTGAATCCATCACTCTCCTTTCGGTCTTCGCCTTTGTTTGCGAGGCTATGATGGGCATCCTGTAACACCCTCCATGCGACTATAGCTCCCATGTGTCGAGGCACGACTTAGAGGCATAATCGCATTGAAGGCATATGTCGCAAGTTAGGCAATCTTCACAACATCCCATGTAATATAAATAACAATAAAGGGGAGATAACATAGTTGGCTTACACTCGCCACGTCAATCAAGTACATAAATAACATTACATCATCCAAACACTCATGGCCCGACTACGGCGCCAAAATAAAAGAGAACCCAACATGCGACACGGTCCCAATCACCCCCAACTGGGCATCACTACTGATCATCGGGAAAGGAAACATAGTAACGTTTAGAGTCTTCGTCGAACTCCCACTTGAGCTCATACGCGTCTCCTGGAGCGGAATCATCAGGCCCTGCATCTGGTGTAATAGTAATCTGTGAGCCACGGGGACTCAGCAATCTCGCACCCTCGCAATCAAGACTATTTAAGCTTATAGGTAAGGCAAGGTAAAATATGAGTGGAGCTGCAGCAAGCGACTAGCAAGTATGGTGGCTAACTTATTCGCAAAAGAGAGCGAGAAGAGAAGGCAAAGCACGAGTGAGAAACTAGAGAGCAACCTGCGCAAACATTACTCCAACACCGTGTCCACCTCCCGGACTCCACCGAGAAGAGGCCATCACGGTAACACACTCAGTTGATTCATTTTAATTGAGTTAAGGTTCAAGTTATCTACAACCGGACATTAACAAATTCCCATCTACCCATAACCGCGGGCACGGCTTTCAAAAGTTCAAATCCCTGCAGGGGAGTCCCAACTTAGCCCATGACAAGCTCTCACGGTCAACGAAGGAATAGACCTCCTCCCAAGACTTTCCGATCAGACTCGGTATCTCGATAATTCAAGACACTTCGACAGGTTAAAACAAGACCAGCAACACCGCCCGAATGTGCCGACAAATCCCGATAGGAGCTGCATATATCTCGTTCTCAGGGCACACTCAGATGAGACTAGCTACGAGTAAAACCAACCCTCAAGTTTCCCCGAGGTGGCCCCGCAGGCAGCTCAGTTCGGACCAACACTCAGAGGGAGCACTGGCCCGGGGAGGTTAAAATAAGATGACCCTTGGGCTCCAGTAACCCAAGGGAAAAAGAGGCTAGGTGGCGAATGGTAAAACCAAGGTTGGGCATTGCTGGAAAAGCTTTAATCAAGGAGAACTATCAAGGGGTTCCCATTATAACCCAACCGCGTAAGGAACGCAAAATCCGGGAACATAACACCGATATGACGAAAACTAGGGCGGCAAGAGTGGAACAAAACACCAGGCGAGAGGCCGAGCCTTCCACCCTTTACCAAGTATATAGATGCATTAAGATAACAAGATAATATAATGATATCGCAACAAGTAAATAAATGTTCCAACAAGGAACGACCTTCAATCTTCACCTGCAAGTAGCAACGCTATAAGAGGGGCTGAGCAAAGCGGTAACATAGCCAAACAACGGTTTGCTAGGACAATGGTGGGTTAGAGGTTTGACATGGCAATTTGGGAGGCTTGCAAGCAAATGGTAGGCATCGTAGCATTGGCATAGCAAAAGAGCGAGCAAACTAGCATAGCAAAGATAGTAGTGATTTCGAGGGTATGATCATCTTGCTTGCACAGTTGTCAGAGTTGACTAGATCCTCGAAAGCAAACTCAACGGGCTCCTCGTTAGCGAACTCGTCTCCCGCCTCTACCCAAACAAGACAAACAAGCAACAAGGATACAATCAACCACGTGCAAGACCAAGCAATATGATGAAATGATGATATGCCATGCGGAATGCGATGCGGGATGCAAAATGCAAGATATGACAGGAAATGCATGAACCTGGCCTCAACATGGAAATACAAGTGTGCCACTGGAAAGATGAGATGAAATCGCTTGAAAACGATATAAAGAATGCCAGAATCGGAGTTACGGTTTGGAAATGGCAAGCGATTCAAAAATGACACCGGTCTGCGATTTACAGCAAGTAGGCATCTAAATGCAACGAAAAGAACATCCTACAGCCACCAAATATGACAACAAAATACATGTCAGGGATGCACACAAGATGCTTAACAAAAGTCTAGCACTGAGCTACGGCCAATTCATCCATTAACAGGTTCAAACAAGCATGGCAAAAATGCATATGACGAACAGATCTCAGACTTAGTGAAATTAACACTCGCCTGGAATTTCAGATCAGGTAGCCCTCTTCGGAGCAACAAAACTACATGCTACAGGACCTGAACATGGCAAAGTAAAGCATGGCATGGAGATACTCAAAGAGCTTAACAAAAGTCCCTTAGTGACCTTGAGCCAAAAGGGATCAGAAAATACAATTGCAGGCATGTGAACATAGCAAACACATAATCAGTTTTCAGACTTACTGAAAACTGACACAAGCGGAAATATAACTCAAGTAGGCATGTTTACGAGCTCGATGCACTCACTACGGTGCAAGTCATGGAAATACAAGCATACCTCATCAAGAAGGCACAAAATGCAAGCTATACATGGAAAGAACAATAGCATAGCATGCACGGATCAACTACAACATCACCGGCAAAATTGCAAACAAGTTCACAATCTGCCCAGATTCACAAAGTAGCAAAAGTAGAGCTCGATTGACTCAAGATAGGGTGCTCTATAATTGCAAACAAAGACATGGATGGATAGAACACTACAAGATTAACAAAACATCCTTACTGATCATCCTTAAAAGAGGCATGGATCACTAGGAAACAACATGAACATATGGCATCATGAGATAAACCGCTCCAGGACTTAGTGAAATTACTAAGTCCCTGAAAACAGAATTAGCAAGTGCACCACTTTGCAAGCTTGCACTAGTCACCACACACATCCTAAAAATACATGGGTTGCACCTCTGGAGAGATGACAAAACCCTTAACAAAGCATATGTAGAACTCACGGGCATATCATGCACACAATAATCATGGCAAAAATGACAAAAGTGATAAACGGAGTAGCAGATTTGGCAATTAACTCAAGTAGCCCTCTTCTAACAGCATTTCGGGCATCAAGATGAGCTCAAATGAAAATGATGCAATGGAATGAAATGATGCACTCTCTGAGATGAACATTTTGGTATGCTATATGCATGAATCGGAGCTACGGATGCAAAGTTACGGAGCTACGAACATGTGCATATGGGCTAGAAAATCCGGGGACTTAGATGAAAATTCAACCTCCGATCTAGGGTTTCCAGATATGCACGCTTCCCGAGGCGGCGGCGCGAGCACTGTAGTAGCCGGGGTTCGGTTCGCCGGCGGGAGAGAAGAAGAGGCGAGGACGGGGGCGAGGGCGGCCGGCGGCGGTGGAGCTTGCTAGCGGCGGCTCCGGGCGGCGGACACGGCGCGGCGGCGGCGGGGACCCGCGGCGGCTGCGGCGGCCGGAGAAGGAGGCAGCGGGCGGCGGCTCGCGGGCGATGGCGGTGGCTCGCAGCAGCGGCGGGGCGGCGGCGCGCGCCGGCCGGGCGGGCCGAGCTCGAGGAGGCGGGGCGCGGTGGCGATGCGGGCCGGGGGGGCACGGCCTGGGCCGCGCGGCCCGCGGGGAGGCGGTGGCGATGTGGTCCGGGGCGCCCACGTGGCGGCTCCCGGTTGGCGGAGGCGGATCCGGACGTTGTCCGGCCTGTGCGGACACGTCCGGCGGCGGCGGAGATGGTTTTTTTTTAGGGTTTGACGAGGGGATCCGAGATCTGGAATGGGGGAGGTATATATAGGCATAGAGGGAGCTAGGAGAGTCCAAATGAGGTGCGATTTTCAGCCACGCGATCATGATCGAACGCTCTAGGTGATGGAGCAGAGTTAGGTGGTTTTGGGCCAAAATGGAGGGGTGTTGGGCTGCAACACACACGAGGCCTTTTCGGTCCCTCGGTTAACCGTTGGAGTATCAAACGAAGTCCAAATGATACGAAACTTGACAGGCGGTCTACCGGTAGTAAACCAAGGCCGCTTGGCAAGTCTCGGTCCAATCTGGAAATGTTTAATCCCCACACACGAAAGAAAGCTAGAAATGACCACCGGAGGAGAACGAAGCGCTGGAATGCAAAACGGACAACGGGGAAAATGCTCGAATGCATGAGACGAACACGTATGCAAATGCAATGCACATGATGACATGATATGAGATGCATGACAACGATAACAACACACGGAGACAAAAAACCTGAACCCGAGGAAATAAAATATCTTAACGCCGGAAACGGCAAGAGTTGGAGTACAAATTGGGAAAGTTACATCCGGGGTGTTACAACACTCCACCACTATGAAAGGATCTCGTCCCGAGATCTAGGACTGAAAGAATGTCGGGTACTCAGAACGGAGGTGATCCTCGCGTTCCCAGGTAGCTTCACGGTCGGAATGGTGTGACCACTTGACTTTGAGAAATTTGATTGACTTGTTGCGAGTCTTGCGTTCCGTCTCTTCAAGAATAGCAACTGGGTGCTCACGATAGGAGAGATATTCTTGGAGATCAATGTCCTCAAAGTTGACGGTGCGGTCAGGAGTCTTGAAGCACTTTCGAAGCTGAGAGACATGGAACACGTCATGAACATTTGCAAAGTTTGAAGGAAGCTCAAGTTGATAGGCGAGGTCGCCTCTCTTGCTGACAATCTTGAAAGGTCCCACGTATCTAGGGGCAAGCTTCCCTTTGATACCGAAGTGACGAGTACCTTTCATAGGAGAGACCCGGAGGTAAACATGATCTCCGATCTCGAAAGCCAAATCGCGGTGCTTACTATCATAGTAGCTCTTTTGACGGGATTGGGCTGCTTTGAGGTTATCACAAATGACTTTGCACATTTCTTCTGCTTCTGTGATTAAGTCATTACCCAAAAGCTGACGTTCACCGGTTTCAGACCAGTTGAGAGGGGTACGGCACTTCCTGCCATACAGAATTTCAAATGGGGCCTTACCCGAACTTGCTTGAAAACTATTGTTGTAGGAGAATTCAGCATACGGAAGACAATCCTCCCACTTCATGCCGAAGGAGATCACACAAGCCCTGAGCATATCTTCAAGAATCTGGTTTACACGCTCGACTTGACCGCTAGTTTGAGGATGGAAAGCTGTGCTGAAGTGGATGTTCGTGCACATGGCCTTCTGAAAAGAATCCCAAAACTTCGAGGTAAAGATGCTGCCACGGTCTGAAGAGATCACTTGTGGAATACCGTGCAGAGAGACAATACGAGAGGTATAGAGTTCCGCCAATTGAGCTGCAGTGATCGACTCTTTGATAGGCAGAAAGTGAGCCACTTTGGTGAGTTTGTCGATGACAACGAATATAGCATCATTGCCACGCTTGGACTTTGGAAACCCAGTCACGAAGTCCATTTCAATGTGGTCAAACTTCCATTCTGGAATGGCAAGAGGTTGGAGGAGACCTGCTGGCCTTTGGTGTTCTACCTTCACTCTTCTGCAGACATCACATTCATTCACGAATTGAGCGATCTCGCACTTCATTCGAGTCCACCAATACACTTGCTTGAGGTCCTGATACATCTTCGTGCTCCCAGGGTGGATGGAGAGGAGAGAATTGTGAGCCTCGTTCAAGATCACTCTACGGAGGTCACCTTTGGGTACAACAATACGATCCTTGAAGAAGAGAGTGTCCTTGTCATCAAGGCGGTAGCACTTGTACTTGGACTGACTCTTGGCAATCCCAATCTTCACCTTTTTCACCATAGCATCAAGAAGCTGGGCTTGGCGAATCTGGTCTTCTAAGGTAGGAGAGACTTGAAGGTTGGCAAGGAAACCTTGAGGAACAACTTGCAGATTAAGTTTGCGGAAAGCTTCACAAAGCTCGGGTTGATAAGGCTTGAGAATCAGACTGTTGCAGTAAGCCTTCCTGCTCAAAGCGTCAGCAATCACATTGGCCTTGCTTGGAGTATACTCAATACTTGGATTATACTCTTGAATCATTTCGACCCATCGAGTTTGTCTGAGGTTGAGATTAGGCTGAGTGAAGATGTACTTGAGACTTTTGTGATCAGTGAAAATGTCCACTTTTCTTCCCAATAGAAGATGTCTCCAAGTCAAAAGAGCATGCACAACTGCCGCCAACTCGAGATCATGAGTGGGGTAGTTCTTCTCATTAGGCTTCAATTGGCGAGAGGTATAAGAAACAACTTCCTTCTCTTGCATCAATACTGCGCCAAGACCTTGGAGAGAGGCATCACAAAAGACCTCGTACGGCTTGGATTCATCAGGCGGAGTCAGAACTGGAGCAGTGATCAATTTCTCTTTCAAAGTGTTGAAAGCAATATCACACTCCGGAGACCAAACATACTTGACGTGCTTCTGGAGAAGATTTGAGAGAGGCTTCGCGATCTTAGAAAAGTTTTCAACTAATCTTCGGCAATAGCTTGCGAGACCGAGAAAACTGCGGAGTTGCTTCACGTTCTGAGGAGGTTCCCAATTCACAATTGCAGACACCTTCTCAGGATTCACGGCAATGCCCTTGGCAGAGATGATATGACCAAGATAAAGAACCTCATCAAGCCAAAATTCACACTTGGAGAACTTGGCATAAAACTTGTGTTCTCTGAGCTTATCAAGAACCAAACGCAAGTGCTTGGCATGATCTTCTTGTTCTTCGAGAAAACCAGAATGTCGTCGAGATAGACCAAAACGAAGTCATTGGTGTAGGCGTTGAAGATGAAATTCATCATGCGAGAGAACGTCGGAGGAGCGTTGGCGAGGCCAAAAGACATGAAAGTGTATTCATATGAACCAAAGCTTGTTCTGAATGCTGTCTTGGGAATATCTTCTTCACGAATGCGAATCTGGTGATAACCCATACGGAGATCAAGCTTGGAGAATACTTGGGCACCTTTGAGTTGTTCGAACAGCTCATTGATGTTGGGAAGTGGGTATTTGTTCTTGATGGTCTTCTTGTTCACTGGACGGTAATCAACACAAAGTCGGTCCGTTCCATCCTTCTTCTTCACAAAAAGAACACCACAACCCCATGGAGAAGAACTAGGCTGGATGAGACCCATTTTCTCTTGAATATCGAGTTGCTTCTTCAGCTCCTTCAACTCTTCAGGTCCGAGCTTGTAAGGACGCTTGCACACAGGTTCCGTACCAGGCTCAAGATCAATAACGAATTCAACTGGCCGGTGCGGAGGCATTCCTGGAAGCTCTTCTGGAAATACGTCTTGATATTCGCAAACGACTGGAATTTGAGAGATGGCATCCAATTCACCCCTCTCATTGAGAGAAAACAGACGGATGGTATTATCCCGAGCGGCAAAGACAATTACATCCTCAGACGAATGAGTTAATTGAATCAGCCTGGCTGCACAATCAAGCTGAGCCTTGTGCTTAGAAAGCCAATCCATCCCGAGAATAAGATCAATATCCGAGTTACCAAGAACCATTGGAGAAGCCAGAAACTTGAAATCACCCATCAAGATAGAAATATCCGGAACCATCAAACTAGAACTCAGACGCTTAGCCGGAGAGACGACTTGCATAGCTCTGGGTAAAGCCTTAGTACTAAAATTGTTCTCCGATGCAAATGGGAATGACATGAAGGAATGCGATGCACCAGAGTCAAAAAGTACTTTTGCGGGAATATCATTAACAGGAAGGTTACCCATGATCACATCTGACGAGTCCTCTGCCTGAGCTGCATTCATCAAATTGACCTTGGCATGCTTGGGGTTATGCTTGACCACAGCTGTACTTGTTGATCTGACAGGAGGAGGAGGAGGAAGACGCCTCTGGTTGAAACACTTGTTGGCATAGTGACCCTTCTGTTGGCACTTGTTGCACGTGACCTCTGAAAGCGGACGGTGATACGGAGCACTCGATCTTGGAGCTTGAGACGAAGTCTTGTTCTGAAAGCCAGGGTTGGGTGGGTGGGAAGAACCACTGCCACCGTTACTCTTCTGCTAATACGGCTGACGGAATGGAGGAGGAGGAAGCCAATACTTCTGCTGCTTGGCCACTTGAGTAGAGGAAGAAGGAGTAACATCTCTGACTCGCTTCTTGGAAGCATCACACCTCAACTGAGCAGCCTCTTGCTTCAGTGCCATGTTGTAGAACTCATCGTACCTCAAGGGCTCAAAGAGAACAACAGCAAGCTGGATATCTTCTTTGAGACCACCCCTGAACTGGTATATCATGCTCTTCTCATCAGGGACGTCCTGCTTGGCAAAGCGGGCGAGCTTCTGGAACAACTTGTTGTAGTCATAGATAGACAAAGAGCCTTGCTTCAGATTGCGGAATTCCTCATGCTTGCTTTCAACCACGCTCTGTGGAATATGATGAGCTCGGAAATCTCGACGGAAATCATCCCCAGTGATAACACGTCCACCTCTGGAATCCTTGTACTGCTGGAACCATTCTGCAGCTTGATCTTTGAGTTGGAAGGAAGCGAACCTAACAAAGTCCTCAGGCCTGACGTTACTGCACTCGAAATGCTTACACAGATCCACAAGCCAATCGTCAGCATCGGTTGCCTCAACACAATTGCTGAAAGTCTTTGGCCCGTTAGCAAGGAACTGGTTGAGTGTAGCAAAGTGACTCTGATTGCTGCCTTGATTCCCTTGGTTGCCTTGATTGCGCTCTTGGAGAATTTGCATGATCAACTGTGTGTTTGCATTGGTTGCGGCCATCACAGCTTGCCATGCCTCCGGAGGAGGTGGAGGTGGTGGCGGATCAGGATTCGGAGTCGTGCGCATTGGAGGAGCCATCCTGAAGAGGTTGACCACCATTAGCACATTGACAGATAAATATTGAAGCTGAATCCAACGGAATTAAAATTGCAACATATAGTCTTCACATCCGAACAAAATTAATGAATGCATTCCTCTTGAAATGGTCACATATCCATAAATTGAGAAGCCACGTAGAATTAAAGTAGAGAAATAAATCAACAAGGTACGGATCAAGAACGAATAATCAGTAAGAAATCCCGATCTCAAACCAATATCCGTGGAAGAAGAACTAGAGCTACTAGAATTCCCACCTATGAAACTCCCGAACCTTTCCGGTTATGCAATCAGGTGTTGGGGATACAGGGGAAGCATAATATCTCACCCAAACTAGCAAATCCTACATCCAGCTGTATCCATCCTTCAACACATAACCAAGAAACCTTCGGAAACCATCTACCTCAACCTTCGAAAAGCATCCGTTATACAAGTTATGGCGATACTCCCGAACTCCCGCCCTAGTAATGGGTGGCGTCGAGGTTATCTCACCAACGAACTGCATAAAAGAGATTTTCGATGTCGGTGTACTAAACTCAGGTATTCCAGAACTGCAACGATAAAATTATGATGACAACACCTCAGAGCTCAACTCCCCGGGACACTTCCACTAAACCCCTGACAGGAGGCACCAAGACAATGTTCTCATCATAAAACCATCAGAACGATTCCAAGATACCAGTGTGATCCTAAAAAAAATTTAGTGAAATTTGAGAAGAGAAAAGTCAAAACTCTATGTCAGGATGCCTTACCAGAGCGATGAGGAGACTGGTAAGTAAAAAGAATTCCTAAACTCTCCGATATATAATTCCTAAAAGACTCAAAACATTTTTCTAGACACAACTCGGCCGCTAAAAACGATCAAGCAATGGAGCTCCTAAGGTCGGGGAAGGCTCTGATTACCAATTTGTAACACCCTCGATGCGACTATAGCTCCCACGTGTCGAGGCACGACTTAGAGGCATAATCGCATTGAAGGCATATGTCGCAAGTTAGGCAATCTTCACAACATCCCATGTAATATAAATAACAATAAAGGGGAGATAACATAGTTGGCTTACACTCGCCACGTCAATCAAGTACATAAATAACATTACATCATCCAAACACTCATGGCCCGACTACGGCGCCAAAATAAAAGAGAACCCAACATGCGACATGGTCCCAATCACCCCCAACTGGGCATCACTACTGATCATCGGGAAAGGAAACATAGTAACGTTTAGAGTCTTCGTCGAACTCCCACTTGAGCTCATACGCGTCTCCTGGAGCGGAATCATCAGGCCCTGCATCTGGTGTAATAGTAATCTGTGAGCCACGGGGACTCAGCAATCTCGCACCCTCGCGATCAAGACTATTTAAGCTTATAGGTAAGGCAAGGTAAAATATGAGTGGAGCTGCAGCAAGCGACTAGCAAGTATGGTGGCTAACTTATTCGCAAAAGAGAGCGAGAAGAGAAGGCAAAGCACGAGTGAGAAACTAGAGAGCAACCTGCGCAAACATTACTCCAACACCGTGTCCACCTCCCGGACTCCACCGAGAAGAGGCCATCACGGTAACACACTCAGTTGATTCATTTTAATTGAGTTAAGGTTCAAGTTATCTACAACTGGACATTAACAAATTCCCATCTGCCCATAACCGCGGGCACGGCTTTCGAAAGTTCAAATCCCTGCAGGGGAGTCCCAACTTAGCCCATGACAAGCTCTCACGGTCAACGAAGGAATAGACCTCCTCCCAAGACGTTCCGATCAGACTCGGTATCTCGGTAATTCAAGACACTTCGACAGGTTAAAACAAGACCAGCAACACCGCCCGAATGTGCCGACAAATCCCGATAGGAGCTGCACATATCTCGTTCTCAGGGCACACTCAGATGAGACTAGCTATGAGTAAAACCAACCCTCAAGTTTCCCCGAGGTGGCCCCGCAGGCAGCTCAGTTCGGACCAACACTCAGAGGGAGCACTGGCCCGGGGGGGTAAAAATAAGATGACCCTTGGGCTCCAGTAACCCAAGAGAAAAAGAGGCTAGGTGGCGAATGGTAAAACCAAGGTTGGGCATTGCTGGAAAAGCTTTAATCAAAGCGAACTATCAAGGGGTTCCCATTATAACCCAACCGCGTAAGGAACGCAAAATCCGGGAACATAACACCGATATGACGGAAACTAGGGCGGCAAGAGTGGAACAAAACACTAGGCGAGAGGCCGAGCCTTCCACCCTTTACCAAGTATATAGATGCATTAAGATAACAAGATAATATAATGATATCCCAACAAGTAAATAAATGTTCCAACAAGGAACGACCTTCAATCTTCACCTGCAACTAGCAACGCTATAAGAGGGGCTGAACAAAGCGGTAACATAGCCAAACAATGGTCTGCTAGGACAATGGTGGATTAGAGGTTTGACATGGCAATTTGGGAGGCTTGCAAGCAAATGGTAGGCATCGTAGCATTGGCATAGCAAAAGAGCGAGAAAACTAGCATAACAAAGATAGTAGTGATTTCGAGGGTATGATCATCTTGCATGCACAGTTGTCAGAGTTGACTGGATCCTCGAAAGCAAACTCAACGGGCTCCTCGTTAGCGATCTCGTCTCCCGGCTCTACCCAAACAAGACAAACAAGCAACAAGGATACAATCAACCACGTGCAAGACCAAGCAATATGATGAAATGATGATATGCCATGCGGAATGCGATGCGGGATGCAAAATGCAAGATATGACAGGAAATGCATGAACCTGGCCTCAACCTGGAAATCCAAGTGTGCCACTGGAAAGATGAGATGAAATCGCTTGAAAATGATATAAAGAACGCCGGAATCGGAGTTACGGTTTGGAAATGGCAAGCGATTCAAAAATGACACCGGTCTGCGATTTACAACAAGTAGGCATCTAGATGCAACGAAAAGAACATGCTACAGCCACCAAATATGACAAAAAAATACATGGCAGGGATGCACACAAGATGCTTAACAAAAGTCTAGCACTGAGCTACGGCCAATTCATCCATTAACAGGTTCAAACAAGCATGGCTAAAATGCATATGACGAATAGATCTCAGACTTAGTGAAATTAACACTCGCCTGGAATTTCAGATCAGGTAGCCCTTTTCGGAGCAACAAAACTATATGCTACAGTACCTGAACATGGCAAAGTAAAGCATGGCATGGAGATACTCAAAGAGCTTAACAAAAGTCCCTTAGTGACCTTGAGCCAAAAGGGATCAGAAAATACAATTGCAAGCATGTGAACATAACAAACACATAATCAGTTTTCAGACTTAGTGAAAACTGACACAAGCTGAAATATAACTCAAGTAGGCATGTTTACGAGCTCGATGCACTCACTACGGTGCAAGTCATGGCAATACAAGCATACCTCCATCAAGAAGGCAAAAAATGCAAGCTAGACATGGCAAGAACAATAGCATAGCATGCACGGATCAACTACAACATCACCGGCAAAATTGCAAACAAGTTGACAATCTGCCCAGATTCACAAAGTAGCAAAAGTAGAGCTCGATTGACTCAAGCTAGGGTGCTCCATAATTACAAACAAAGACATGGATGGATAGATCACTACAAGATTAACAAAACATCCTTACTGATTATCCTCAAAAGAGGCACGGATCACTAGGAAACAACATGAACAAATGGCATCATGAGATAAACCGCTCTAGGACTTAGTGAAATTACAAAGTCCCTGAAAACAGAATTAGCAAGTGCACCACTTTGCAAGCTTGCACTAGTCACCACACACATCCTAAAAATACATGGGTTGCACCTCTGGAGAGATGACAAAACCCTTAACAAAGCATATGTAGAACTCACGGGCATATCATGCACACAATAATCATGGCAAAAATGACAAAAGTGCTAAACGGAGTAGCAGATCTGGCAATTAACTCAAGTAGCCCTCTTCTAACAGCATTTCGGGAATCAAGATGAGCTCAAATGAAAATGATGCAATGGAATGAAATAGTGTACTCTTTGAGATGAACATTTTGATATGCTATATGCATGAATCGGAGCTACGGATGCAAAGTTACGGAGCTACGGACATGTGCATATGGGCTAGAAAATCCGGGGACTTGGACGAAAATTCAACCTCCGATCTAGGGTTTCCAGATCTGCACGCTTCCCGAGGCGGTGGCGCGAGCACTGTAGCAGCCGGGGTTCGGTTCGCCGGCGGGAGAGAAGAAGAGGCGAGGATGGGGGTGAGGGCGGCCGGCGGCGGTGGAGCTTGCCGGCGTCGAGGAGGC
>NC_041384.1:376073526-376088540 GCF_002162155.2 Triticum dicoccoides
ATGCAGGCCGGGGGGGCCGGCCTGGGCCGCGCGGGCCCACGGGGAGGCGGCGGCGATGTGGTCCGGGGCGCTCACGTGGCGGCTCCCGGTTGGCGGAGACGGATCCGGACGTTCCCGGCCTGTGCGGACACGTGCGGCGGCGGCGAAGATGGTTTTTTTTAGGGTTTGACGAGGGGATCCGAGATTTGGAATGGGGGAGGTATATATAGGCATAGAGGGAGCTAGGAGAGTCCAAGTGAGGTTCGGTTTTCGGCCACGCGATCGTGATCGAACGCTCTAGGTGATGGAGCAGAGTTAGGTGGGTTTTGGGCCAAAATGGAGGGGTGTTGGGCTGCAACACACACGAGGCCTTTTCGGTCCCTCGGTTAACCGTTGGAGTATCAAACGAAGTCCAAATGATACGAAACTTGACAGGCGGTCTACCGGTAGTAAACCAAGGCTGCTTGGCAAGTCTCGGTCCAATCCGGAAATGTTTAATCCCCACACACGAAAGAAAGCTAGAAATGACCACCGGAGGAGAACGAAGCACCGGAATGCAAAACGGACAACGGGGAAAATGCTTGAATGCATGAGACGAACACGTATGCAAATGCAATGCACATGATGACATGATATGAGATGCATGACAACGATAACAACACATGAAGACAAGAAACCCGAACCCGAGGAAATAAAATATCTTAACGCCGGAAACGACAAGAGTTGGAGTACAAATTGGGAAAGTTACATCCGGGGTGTTACACATCCTTCCTTCGGTTGCCTTGCTGCGCCACTTCTTCTCGCTGCGCCTTGTCGACCCTACCCAATGTTGGGCGTGCGTGAGCTTCGTTGCCGCGTCTGAGACAGTGGCCTCTGGGATTGACTTCATGCTCCCCCTGCCCGCGGCTGGGTTTCGCGAGCGGTGGCTGTATGTGGACGCAGGGGTGCCCAGCCCCTCCTATCGGAGCCAACTTCGCCTGTTGTCCCCAATTCGGGCTGGGGCCAGGAGACGCTTGAGAGCCCCCGGCTCGTCTTCGTCTGGCACCGCTTCGCGTTCTTGAGGTCACTTGGCGTGACAGCGCCCAAGGTGGTGAAGGAGTTCCTGTTACGCCGCGTTGCTCCTCTCCAACGCCACTCCCGCCGGATGTGGGCCTTCAGCGGGCGCGATGATCATATGAGGCTCCAGGAAGAGGACCTGACTCCTGAAGTGCTGAGGACAGCGCTCTTGACCCTGACTGGGGACCCCAACCCCGGCAGCATCCAGCGAGGAGGGGCCTTGCTGTACCTCTGCCAGAGCAGGGGCGATTTTGTGAAGCAGATGCCTATGTTTGATGAGTGGGGGCCGCGCCCCGCCGGCCTCCAGGGGCCTCGCGAGAATCCAGTGGTGGTGACTGCCCTTCCAGTCGGCCAAGGCGACTCTTCCTCAAGCGGCGGAGCAGGGAGCCATGAGGCGCCAGAGGCCGAGGGGGCTCCCGGCGGGGTGACAGCGCCGGGCGATGCTCATGAGGGAGCAGTTCTTGGGGCCCATGCCGCTGAGGCTGAGGGTGACAAGCAGCTGCCCTCTGCGCCTGTGACTGAGGCCCCTAAGGCTCCGGCTGCTTCTCCTGGCGAGGTGATTGACAGCGCACATCAGGCAGGCGCCCTTGACGCAGATCGCTTTGACGCTCCATCTTCGTCGCTGGTTGATCCCTGCGCCCAACTCTTAGGCCGCTTCCGCATGGACTTTGAGGCCCTCTGGAAGAGAAGGGAGGCCCTGGGCAACGATTACCCTTGTCGCCTGCTGAAGCGTAGGAAGTACTTCGCCACTGATGAGTAAGCCTTCTCCTTTCCCAGCTCCCGATCCTTCTGTTGCTTTTACTGACCCTTGCTCCGCAGGCCCCTTTCAGCCGAGCTTGCGGAGACGGCTGAGGAGCCGTCCCCCTTGGCTTCGCCCCCTCCACCGTCCTCAAGTGCTTCGAGCAGCGGAGCCCTTATGGTGAGGGCGATCGAAGAGGCGAACCGTCCCGAGGCGTATCGTGGCCCTGCGCACCTCGCGATCCTCCTTCGCGGGCCTTCTCGCGGCATAGCCAGCCTGCCGTGGGCTTCTCGCCTGGTCGTGGACTGCAATTGGCTGAGGCGCTCCCTGCGCTCTTCACCTGGGGACGGGCTGGCTCCAGGCCGGGCTTCTGGCGCGGCGTGCCCGGCCGTCGCGAGGGTGCCAGCCCCCAGCCCCCTGCCCGGAGGGGGAATGCTGATTCGTGGCCCCGGGTGCTTGCTTGGGGCATATGATGGTGTGGAAGACGTGCTCGAGCGCGCTCGGGAGCGTCGCGCTCTCCGCCAAGGATTCCTTCAAAGGGCGGCTGACGTGGTGAGCCTGCTTGGTGAGGAGTTTGCTGATGAAGACGCGCGCCTTGAGGCCGAGGGCCTGCGCCTGGCTGCGGAGAGGCGCGAGCTGGAGGGCGTCATCGCCCTTGCGCGCCGTCAGCGCGATCTTGACGATGCAGAGGCCAAGGCGTCGTTGGTGGCCTCTCGGGAGGCCCGATCTTGGGCCGCTGAGGAGGCCCGAGAAGCCGACCGGCGGCGAAAGGCGGCGGAGGAGCGGGCTCGGGAGCTCCTGGCCTGGTGCCACTCATTGGAGGAGCAGGTGGAGCTGCGTGAGGCAGCCCTCGCGTCGATGAAGGTGGCCTCTGGCGACTCAGCAGAGCTCCAGAAGCGTGAGGAGGCGCTGACGCTGGAAGCCACCGAACGTACCCACGAGTACGAGCGTCTGGAGACGAGGGAGCGCTTGGTGACGTAGGCAGAGGATGATGTCGCTGCACAGGAAGCCCGTGTCCTGGAGGAGGTCGGACGTCGGGTGGCGATGGCGCATTTGAACCTCGAGCACGAGTTCGAAGAGAAGCTGGGGTTGATTCGGGCCTAAGCTGAAGGCAGGACTGCTGCCTTGGGGGCCAAGCTGGAGGAGGCAACGCGGCGGGCCGATGCTTTCCGGGCCGCCCTTGAGGTGGCGCAAGGTGAGTTAACCACCTCCCAGGCCGAGGTGCTCCTTCTTCGCCAGCGGGTGGAGGAGGCTGAGGCCGTCGCGCGCCAGAATGCAGACGAGATACGTTAGCGGCGGATCCTTGAGCATGAGCACGGCCCCATGCTCACCACGCTCCGGGAGAGAGCCAACACAGCCTTGGGCAACATCTGTGAGGCAGCTGTTGGCGAGCCGCGCGCAGTCAACTACGCCGGCAATCTTCACTTCTTCACTGACGTGGTGACGCAGCTGGAGGCGCGGTCGGTCAGGGCTGACAGGTTGGTGGAGGAGAGGAGCCGCGCCCTGCTCGGGCGCGCCTTTTCTCGTGTCTTCAGCCATCTCCGGAACATGGATCCCCACTTCGATTTCGACGTCGCCATCGCCCCAGTCCCCCGGGCCGTCCGTGACGACCTGGCGCACTGGGTGGAAGACAATGTGGATGCTCTTATCAGGGCCTTCGCTTCAGACGACGATGGCGTGATCGTGGCTGCCGACGAGGGCGGCGTGGTGAACGGCCCTGACGCCGCTGGTGGCGATGCGGACAGCGATGGCGAGTTCAGCGACGCCAGCAACGGCTCAGGTGGTGCTCCTGAGGACGCATTGGGGGATTTATCCGACTGGTTGTGCATCGTTCCTACTTCCTTACCCTGCATGAATAGAACTCAGGTTTTGGCCTGATGGCGGTGAGAGCATTTTGGAGGGGGAGCCCCTTATGTAAAACTTGTGTTGATCGTGTTAGTAGACGCTATATTGCCCATGCGCCCGCGCCAAGTGGTTGGCTTAAGCGACGCGCTGGTCGGCTAGTTTACCTTTGTCCCGTGCTGGCCCTGGGGTAGCCCGTGGGAGGCTGTGGTGTCCTGAGTGTTCCCTGATTGAATCCGTTGGATCTGTAGTAAAACACCCTCCTGAGAGGACGCGGCGGCGGCAGTCTGGGCTGCGCGCAAGCTAGGCTTGACCCGGCTCGCGAGGGGCTCACGAGGGGAGGCAGCTGAGGCGAAGTGGTAACCAAAACATGAGAAATTGCTCGAACGAGACTAAGCACCCCTTCCCCGAACACACGCAAATCTCAAATTCGAATCCAACTTGAATCCAGCGGGGGAAAGCGACAACCAAAGGGAAAAGCAACGAAAGCAAACAAAAGGCCGCGTCCGGCACCTAGTCTAGTCTTGGACGTCTTCTCACCAGCGCGGAGCTAAGTGCTGCCACTGGGCGTGGGAGGGAGCCCCAGGGCCTGAGGCCGGCACCCCTGAGACTCCGGGGCATGTACAGCCCCACTCATTATTACGTGAGAGTGTCACGGGGCGGCGAGCTTCACAGGCACTGGGCCTTCTTCACAGGTATTGGCCTTGCTTCATATCGCCAGATGAGGGCCCCGCCTTGCGCCACACTCTAGTGCCATCAACGACGACCGGAAACCAGGATGCCGCCGATGGGGTAGAGCGGTCGCCAGCGGTTCCCCCGACGACCACGAGTCCTCCGCCGGGGGCAGGCCCTGAGGCACCTCCCCAGCGGAGGGCCTACCTCCTGAGAACACCTTGCTCCGAACGCCGCGGTGGTGATGTCAGATCCCAGCCCCTCTCCTGCAGCCCCCTGCGCCCTCCTCCCGAGGGGTAGGAGACTGTGGGAGCGGGGCAGCTGCTCGCTGTGGCGACCTGCAACTCCTGCGATCCATGGTTAGCGTATGCCTGCTCCTGAAGAATTAGCGGTACCCAATAATCGTTGCCTCCGGCGTGGCTAGTAGGACCGTCCCGGGGCTCCTGGAAAGGCTCAGCTTCTGGCGCCTCGTCCCCCCAGCCTGGGTTGTGGAGCGAGCCTTGTTCGCTCTCGTGAGGGTGTTCTTGGTCCATCATGAGGGGCACGTATTCCTCTGGCGTCGTCATCCCGCAGGCCACGCCGTAGTGCCCCGCGTGCCACGCGGTCCTGCCTGACGCGCCCACCGTGGGGTGGCAGCGCGGCTGTCCACTGGGGCCGCGGGTCGCGTCGAGTCCTTCTTCTTCGCGGACCGGGAGCGGGGCAGCGCCGCCACCGGTCTGGTGCTGACAACTTCGCTGCCGTTGGAGTAGCCTTGGAGCCCGCGGGCGCGCGCGGAGCCCCCATGCGGGCCGCCCTGGGCTTGAGATGGGAGCTGGGTGCAGAAGGGGTGAGCCCCCAAGGCGGCGAAGCCCAGGAGCTCTGCCACCCGCTCCAGCAGCACGTCGCGGCCGCCCTCCAGCAGCCTGCACTGCAGCAGCTCTCGGGCCACCATGAGCGCGGTCCTCGAGTTCGCCTGCTCCCGGCGGGTGTACGGTGTCGTGGTCGCGGCGTGATTGGAGGCCCTTGCTGCCGACCGCGCCTGCCACGGTGTGAGAGCTGTCGAAGCATGTCCACATCGCCCGCGGCCCGCAGCGCCCTGTGGACCGCGAGCTGCCTGGGGCACGGGGTCGCCTGAGGCGAGCGGCTCTGTGCGGGTGGGCCACGCCGCCCATGGATCTGGGTTGCTCGCCTGGTCGTCGGACATGGTGATGACGACGCGACGGGGCACGAAGCGGTAGAAGGTGGATTCCGGCGCACCCCTACCTGGCGCGCCAAATGTCGGATTTCGGGTTCCGGCAGACCCTTGAGGTTCGAACACTGGGGTGCGCGCGGAGATTTCGCCTCCTACCTACCTGCACCCCTCCGCCTTGCTAAGATCTAAGCTATGGAAAGAACAACACAAGAGACACAGGGTTTATACTGGTTCAGGCCACTGTTGTGGTGTAATACCCTACTCCAGTGTATGGTGTGGTGGATTGCCTCTTGGGCTGATGGTGATGAACAATACAAGGAAGAACAGCCTCGCGAGGGTCTGTTCTTGGCTGGGGCGATGAACTGCTGGGAGGAGTCCAGTCACCCTTCTCTCTCTATCTCTTCACAATCGATGATGCCTCTCTCCAACCTCTAACCTCTCACCCAGCCTCCCCATCCTGCGGGTGGCTGGTCCTATTTATAGAGGCTCTGGTCCTCTTCCCAAATATTGAGCGAGAAGGGAGCCAACAATGGCGGGCTAATTTGAAAAGGGACAGCTAGTACCAGTTATCCTGACAAAAGTAGTCTTCGCCTGCACAAAGCTCTGGTGGTGACGCCATCTTGGGCTCCACAATGACCTCCGTCTTGCAGTCCTCCTGGTCTTGGTCTTGTTGCACCGAAATGGCAACCTTTGCCTGATGCCTCGGTACTCCGCGGCTGCGCTTGCCCCCTTTGCACCAAAGGGGAAAGGAGGACACTGCGCGGGCTGGCACCCGCCTGGCGCCCTTGGTCGTCATGGCTTGCGTCACGGGCACCTCGTGAGGTACCCCGCCTTGATCTCTCCGCCTCCTCGCGAGCCAGCCTGATGAGGCCGTGCCTGAGGAAGCTCCGCGTCGTCCGCCCCGCGAGGCTTGGCCCCTCGCGAGGGTCTTGGGTTTGTGTTGGTGAAGATGGGCCATGCTTGGCCCCCCTTTGAGCCACGCCGCAGGCAGGCAAGTCTGGGGACCCCCGTTCCTAGAACGCCGACAGATAAGTTCAAGGAGTTGACTACGATGAGACTTTCTCACCCGTAGTGATGCTAAAGTCTGTCCGAATCATGTTAGCAATTACCGCATTTTATGATTATGAAATCAGGCAAATGGACGTCAAAACTGCACTCTTTAATGGATTTCTTAAAGAAGAGTTGTATATGATGCAACCAAAAGGTTTTGTCGATCCTAAAAGTGATAGCAAAGTGTGCAAGCTCTAGCGATCCATGCATGGACTGGTGCAAGAATCTTGGAGTTGGAATATACGCTTTGATGAGATGATAAAAGCATATGGTTTTATACGGACTTTTGGAGAAGCCTGTATTTACAAGAAAGTGAGTGGGAGATTTGTAGCATTTCTAATATTATATGTGGATGACATACTGTTGATTGGAAATGATGTAGAATTTCTGGATAGCATAAAAGGATACTTGAATAAGAGTTTTTCAATGAAAGGCCTCAGTGAAGCTGCTTATATATTAGGCATCAAGATCTATAGAGATAGACCAAGACGCTTAATAGGACTTTCACAAAGCACACACCTTGATAATGTTTTGAAGAAGTTCAAAATGGACCAACCAAAGAAAGGGTTCTTGCCTATATTAAAAGGTGTGAAGTTGAGTAAGACCCAAAGCCCGACCACGACAGAAGATAGAGAGAGAATGAAAGTCATTCCCTATGCCTCAGCCATAGGTTCTATATGATATGCCATGCTGTGTACCACACCTGATGTGTGCATTGCCACTTATCTCGCAAAGAGGGTACAGGAGTGATCCATGAGTGGACCACTGGATAGCGGTCAAAATTATCCTTAGGTGCCTTAAATAGGACTAAGGAAATATTTCTCGGTTATGGAGGTAATAAAGAGTTCGTCGTAAAGAGTTACGTTGATGAAAGCTTTGACACTAATCTAGATGACTCTAAGTCTCAATCTGAATACATATTGAACATGGGAGCAATAAGCTAGAGTAGCTCCATGCAGAGCATTGTAGACATAGAAATTTGCAAAATACATATGGATCTGAATGTGACAGACCTGTTGACTAAACCTCTCTCATAAGCAAAACATGATCACATGTTAGTACTCTTGGGGTGTTAATCACATGTGATGTGAACTAGATTATTGACTCTAGTAAACTCTTTGGGTGTTGGTCACATGACGATGTAAACTATGGGTGTTATATCACATGGTGATGTGAACTAGATTATTGACTCTAGTGCAAGTGGGAGACTGATGAAAATATGCCCTAGAGGCAAAAATAAAATGGCTATTATTATATTTCCTAAATCGTGATAAAGGTTTATTATTCATGCTAGAATTGTATTGATCGGAAACCTTAATACATGTGTGAATACATAAACAAACACCATGTACCTAGTGAGCCTCTACTAGACTAGCTCGTCGATCAAAGATGGTTAAGGTTTCCTAACCATGGATATGAGTTGTCATTTGATAACGGGATCACATCATTAGGAGAATGATGTGATGGACAAGACTCATTTGTTAGCTTAGCATATTGATCATTCAGTTTTATTGCTATTGCTTTCTTCATGACAAATACATATTCCTTCGATTATGAGATTATGCAACTCCCGGATACTGGAGGAATACCTTGTGTGCTATCAAACGTCACAACGTAACTAGGTGATTATAAAGATGCTCTATAGGTATCTCCGAAGGTATTCGTTGGGTTGGCATAGATCGAGATTAGGATTTGTCACTTCGAGTATCAGAGAGGTATCTCTGGGCCCTCTCGGTAATGCACATCATAAGAAGCCTTGCAAGCAAAGTGACTAATGAGTTAATTACAGCATGATGTATTACGGAACGAGTAAAGAGACTTGCCGATAACGAGATTGAACTAGGTATGTAGATACCGACGATCGAATCTCGGGCAAGTAACATACCGATAGACAAAGGGAATTACGTATGTTGTCATAACTGTTCAACCGATAAAGATCTTCATAGAATATGTAGGAGCCAATATAGGCATCCAGGTTCCGCTACTGGTTATTAACCGGAGAGGTGTCTCGGTCATGTTTACATAGTTCTCGAACCCGTAGGGTCCGCACGCTTAACGTTCATTGACGATATAGTGTTATATGAGTTATATGATTTGGTGACCGAATGTTGTTCGGAGTCCCGGATGAGATCACGGACATGACGAGGAGTATCGAAATGGCCGAGAAGTAAATATCGATATATAGGACGATGGTATTTGGACACAAAAGTGTTTCAAGACGTACCGGGAAGGAATCGGGTCACGGAAGGGGTTCCGGGCACCCCTCGACAAGTTATGAGCTTAATGCGCCAAAGGAAGGGACAGACCAGCCCACTAAAGGGCTGGTGTGCCCTCCACTTGTTTGGGCAGCCTTAGAGAAGAAAAAGGGGGAGGGCTAGCCCCTCCTGCCTTTCCCTCTCATGGGAGAAAGGAAAGGGAGGGCCGCCACCCTCCCTTGCCTTTCCCCGCAGTCCAAATAAGGAAAGAAGCAGACGCGGCTTGGGAGGGACCCCAAGTAGGATTCCTCCTACCTGGCCGCCTCCTTTGGCTGCTCCTCCCTCCCTCCTACCTATATGTAACGCCCCAAGACCGGAGCTTCAGATGCCTTTCGTGGTTTCCGGGTTTTCGTCGTGTGTTTTGTTTGGTTTGTTGCATTCTTCATTGCATCATGTGCATTGCACCATCCTTGTTGTTTCCATGTCCATCATGTGCATTGTCATATTCATGCATGTTGCTTTGTTGCATGCTCCGTGTGTGGTTCTTGCACCGTCACTCCTCCTTCCCTCCCTTTTCTTCCATTTCTGCAAGTGCCATTTTTTCTCTTCTCTTTTGATGTTCATCTCTTCCCCAATATTCTAACACCATGTACCTAGCCTCTCTGTAAAAAATTTCATCTCGATTGAAATTGCTTTGGTTAGGGTTAAAAAATGGTTCAAGTTTGAATTTAATTCAAACTTGAATTATTTTTACTTCCTTTAAAAATCACCAAACCAATTTTGTTAAATAGGGCATGAATTCAGGGTCATGGGGATATTTTTATATTTCTCATACACCTCTCTTTTTCCCCTGTGCTTTTCTCTTTATTTTCTCCTTGAAGAAAATTAGAGATAAGACTAGTGCTACTTTAGGCCAGCCGCAGCCCACTTGGGCCTCCCTCCAAACCGGCCCACCTAGGCCATCCTCTCCCACAAGCCCAGCTGCCAGGCCTCCCACGCCAGCCCACCTATACTTCTCCCGTAACCCTAGCCCGATCTCCCCTCAGTCCTCTCCTTCCCTTCGTCCACCTCCAGCACCACTCGCGCACACAACCTGTGCCAGGAGCCCGCGTCCCCTGCTCGATCCTCTCTCTCCTTTTGCTCTCTCCCTCACGCTTGCCTCCCCTTGCGCCGCTCTCTCCCCTCCATCCTCCTTCCGCCGCCACGCACACACACAGAGAGGAGCGAGAGCTTCTCGCGCTCGATCCCCATAGCGCCCCGTGCAACAGCCGGCCGTGCGACCCACCTACCGCGACGAGCTACGCGCCCTTCTCCTTCCTGACTCCTCCTCGCCCGCGACCTCCAACCTCCTCATCGCCCTGCTCTGCCTTGACCTTCGCTCCAGCTCCTCACGCCCGCTCCTCGTGTGCCGCACCCGCAAGCTCCCTGATCCGCCGCCCCTGCTATGGCCGCCGGTCTGGTCAAGTTCCTCGCCGGATCAGGCGACCTTCGCCTTGAACCCGCCGTCTCTGTCTCGTTTCGTGCCTTCTCCGTCCACACCCTCCTCCACCAGCAGCGTCGCCGCCTTCGCCCGGTACCTCTCACGCCGTCGCCCTGTTTTTCCCCTGCTTCGAACGAGAAGGCGCGCTGCCGCGCGTTGAACCCATTCTCTGCCTCGCACGGAGTCCAGCTCCAGCAATGCCCGTGGACCGTGAACCGTGCTAAGACCAGTGTCAAACCTCTGCTTCATCCTGTACCGCGCCCAGTACCACGACCATCGTGTTCCGTTTCTTCACTGCCAAGGCCGAGGGAACGCCAAGTACCAGGATGACGACGACCCGTCAAGTTCATCTACGCACGTGTACCACTACGTGGAGACCTTGGATGCACCAAGTTCCACTACCACAAGTCAGACCCCGAACGATCGACGTCTCGTGGACCGTGTACAACTACCATCGCCCGAAGATGTTGGAGTCATCGAGTACCTCTCCGAAAACGAACGTGGACGACTACCGTCGCTAGAACGGGACCGGAAAGTCCGAAGACCCCGAGTACCACGACTACCCTCGAGGACATTGGTTCCATCAAGTTCGACTACAACATGTGTATGACTACCGCCGCCGTGATTTTCAACAAGACGTCATGAGCCTCTACTTCCGCTACCGCTCCGATGATCACCGATGAACGATAGGACGACTACTTCGACTACCGTCGCGTGAACCACTACTTCCCTCGACGTCCGAGAACATCTACTTTCACTACTTCCTCTATGCCGACTTGATACACTTCGAAAACGCACGCTTTGAAGGTATAACCCTGAGACGATCGTCCGAGAACGAATGCTTGTGTTGTATGAGATGCACCCTTTGTCTGCACCGTGTCCGGAGTGTCTCTCGCTTCTAGTCCATCGACTCATGGGAACCCGGTTACCGGGATCACCCCACCATCTTTTGCATGCTCCCGTCCCTTCCTTTTGCACCAGTATCCCCGTGGGCTACCGGATAACCGATATGTTGCCGTGGCATCATTTTCGTATTCGTCGCCATGGCATCCCTTTCCTTTCCACCACGGTGACAAATGCTTCTTAATGCTCTTGTCAACTTTTAATAAAAATGGCATAAACTTGCACATGTCATCCGCATCATGTTTATAACATTTAAATGGTTAAAATTGTTGTTTGCATTAAATTGCTAAATGCACATGAGGATTTACCGGAATTGTTGTTTGATGTTTCCGGCCTCATTTAAAATGCCTAACTATGTATTTTACTCATGTTTCACCTCTTGCCATGTTTAACAACATTTAATATTGTTGGGTACATAAACGAGAGAGAACTAAATAATTGATGTGGTGTTCCATTAATATGCAACTCGTTGCATATTAAGCTCCACTTAACTTGTAGTTTTGTTTATGCCATTTGCCATGCCATGCATATTTAAACCAGACATGCATCATACTTGGTTGTGCATCATGTCATGTTGATGTGATGGTTGTTTACTATGTTGTTTGCTTTCTTTCCGGTGTACTTCTTCTCGGTAATCCGGTAACGTCGCATTTGTGAGGACCCGTTCGACTACGTCCGTTTGTCTTCTTCATGGACTCGTTCTTCTTCCTTGCGGGATTTCAGGCAAGATGACCATACCCTCGAAATCACTTCTATCTTTGCTTGCTAGTTGCTCGCTCTTTTGCTATGTCTATGCTGCGATACCTACCACTTGCTTATCATGCCTCCCATATTGTTAAGCCAAGCCTCTAACCCACCTTGTCCTAGCAAACCGTTGTTTGGCTATGTTACCGCTTTGCTCAGCCCCTCTTATAGCGTTGTTAGTTGCAGGTGAAGATTGGAGCTTGTTCCATGTTTGGAACATGGATATTTTGTTGGGGTATCACAATATCTCTTATTTTAATTAATGCATCCATATACTTGGTAAAGGGTGGAAGGCTCGGCCTTATGCCTGGTGTTTTGTTCCACTCTTGCCGCCCTAGTTTCCGTCATATCGGTGTTATGTTCCCGGATTTTTGCGTTCCTTACGCGGTTAGGTTATAATGGGAACCCCTTGACAGTTCGCCTTGAATAAAACTCCTCCAGCAAGGCCCAACATTGGTTTTACCATTCGCCACCTAGCCTTTTTTCCCTTGGGAGTCACGCATCCCGAGGGTCATCTTTATTTTAACCCCCCCGGGCCAGTGCTTCTCTAAGTGTTGGTCCAACCGAGCGATGTTCGGGGCTACCAGGGGCAACTCTGGGCTGGCCTACCCAACGTCTTGCTCATCCGGTGTGCCCTGAGAACGAGATATGTGCAGCTCCTATCGGGATTTGTCGGCACATCTGGGTGGCTTTGCTGGACTTGTTTTACCATTGTCGAGGATGTCTTGTAACCAGGATGCCGAGTCTGATCGGATTATCTTGGGAGAAGGAATATCCTTCATTGACCGTGAGAGCTTGTGATGGGCTAAGTTGGGACACCCCTGCAGGGATTTGAACTTTCGAAAGCCGTGCCCGCGGTTATGGGCAGATGGGAATTTGTTAATGTCCGGTTGTAGAAAACCTGAAACTTAATCTTAATTAAAATGCATCAACCGCGTGTGTAACCGTGATGGTCTCTTCTCGGCAAAGTCCGGGAAGTGAACACGGTGTTGGAGTTATGCTTGGCGTAAGTAGACTTGGATCACTTCTTGATCATAGTTTATCGACCGTGCTTTTGCCTTCTCTTCTCATTTTGCGTATGTTAGCCACCATATATGCTAGCCGCTTGCTGCAGCTCCACATCATACCTTTACCTTATTGATAAGCTTAAATAGTCTTGATCGCAAGGGTGTGAGATTGCTGAGTCCCTGTGACTCACAGATACTTTCAAAACCAGTTTGCAGGTGCCGATGTTACCGAGCAGGTGACGCAACCAAGCTCAAGGAGGAGTTCGATGAAGATCTTATCCTTTGTGTTGTTTCGTTTCTAGTTGATCAGTAGTGGAGCCCAGTTGGGACGATCGGGGATCTGTGTAGCATTTGGGGTAGTCTTCTTTTATTTTGGTTCCATAGTCGGACCTTAATTGTATCTGGATGATGTAATGGTTTATTCATGTATTGTGTGAAGTGGCGATTGTAAGCCAACTATGTATCTCTTCCCCTTATGTAGTACATGGTTGCGGTTATGCCTCTAAGTCGTGCTAGACACGTGGGAGATATAGCCGCATCGAGGGCGTTACACTATATATATGTGGGAGGGGGGCGCCTAGCACACACCAGACAATTGACTAGCCGTGTGCGGCACCCCTATCCGCCGTTTACATCTCCGGTCATATTTTCGTAGTTCTTAGGCCAAGCCCTGCGAGGATCACTTCACCAACATCGTCACCACTCCGTCGCGCTGACGGAACTCATCTACTACCTCGACATCTTGCTGGATCAAGAAGGCAAGGGACGTCAGCGAGCTGAACGTGTGCAGAACGCGGAGGTGCCATGCGTTCGGTACTTGATCGGTTGAAGCGCAGATAAGTTTGAATACATCAACCGCGTTGTCAAATGCTTCCGCTTTCGGTCTACAAGGGTACGTAGACACACTCTCCCCCTCTTGTTGCTATGCATCTCCTAGATAGATCTTGCGTGAGCATAGGATTTTTTTTTGAAATTGCATGCTACGCTCCCAACAGGGAGATCCAACTGTGACAGACACCGAGAGGCTCCTGCCAATCTCGGGGCCAAGAGGGTGGTCAGGTTTGCTTGAATCTCTTGATTGCATGCATTGGAAATGAAACAATTACCCGAGGGCTTTATAAGGGCAATATCAGAGTCATGTTAAGAAGCCCACCATCATTCTTGAGGCAGCTGCATCACATGATCTTTGGATTTGGTACGCTTGCTTTGGCATGCCTATGTCTCACAATAATATCAATATGCTGCAATGATCGCCGTTGTTTGCGAGGCTGACTGAAGAAAAAGCTCCTTCTTGCCACTATACTGTTAATGGACATGAGCTATTATTTGGTTGACAATATCTATCCTCCATAGGCTAGCTTTGTCAGCACCATCTCAAACCTAGTTGACGAGAAAAAGACTCACTTTGCCCAAAGACAAGAAGCAAATAGAAAGGATGTCGAGATGACATTTAGAGTTATTCAGACCGGTTTTATAGTTGTTTGTGGACCTGCAAAACAATGAGATCCGAAAACCTTGTAGGAGACGATGACATGTTGAGTGATCATGCACAGCATGATCGCCGAGGATAATGGTGACAATCCTGCCACAGCTCTGAAATTTAAGAACATGGTTGATCCTATCCAACTTCCGGACCAGAATCCGGCCACATTTAAGGAGTTTATTTAAATGCATCAATAAATTCAGCATCGACCAACTCATGAGCAGCTCAAGAAAGATTTGATTGAGCATCAATGAGCGGTAAAAGAGGACAACAATGCTGGGATGTAAAATATTTGAACTTTTTTAAAATTTAACTAGTGCTGCGTGCGGCTACTTGAATTTATGTGTCCTTTGCATGCCGCTACTTGATTGTGTAGATTGATTTTTTTTTTTAAAAAGCCAGATGTATACGGTTACAGTTGGATGTCAACTTTTCACATCCGTATATGTGGACTGGTCACTTTTGTGTGGTTGTCGTAGGAGATGCCTTTATTCATACTCATGTCGGGAGCAAAAAACCTCGTTGTCTATGCATAAGCTAAAAACTCCAGCACGATACTTTATCACGGCTTCCGTGGGCGGCGCAGGGTGACTCGATCTTAGGAGGCTCGGGTTGGCATGGACGGCCACCTTTCGGCACCCAAAGACCCAGATTTACGATGCATGCAATTTTTAGAATTCCATTCCATCCGTG
>NC_041384.1:376089114-376089880 GCF_002162155.2 Triticum dicoccoides
TCGAATATACTGTACGTGTGTATATAAGTATAATAAAATCATACTGTATGTACGCGTCGTGTCGGCCTCGGCCATACCCTCACCGAATCCGAACATTATTCCTCTGCGAATCAACCTGTGGTTGAGTTGGTTAGGTGGACAGTGGTATCCCCAACCCACCAGAGTTCAAATCCTGGTGCTCGCATTATTCCTGAATTTATTTCAGGATTTCCGGCGCTGCGCTTTCAGTGGGAGGAGACGTTCCCGTCGACGACGAGGCGACTACGGTGGCTTCGTAAATCTCAAGATGATATGCCGGCTCAGTCTCTCAGAGGTGCTCATAGGGGTAGGGTGTGCGTGTATGCGTTCATAGGGAGTGTATGCGCGTGTATATGAGCGCTTGTGTCTGTACTGATGCTCATAAAAAGAACATTATTCCTCTTTTTTCTCCTTCTGCTTTCCCGTTCGTATTTACTCCTCTCCTTCTTTTCGAAATTCACAAATTACGAACCTCCCCATAAAAGCCACGCCTTCGTGCTCCTCCTCTTCTTCCTCCTCGCCCCCCACCCGCTCTCGTCCCTCTCCCCCGTCCTTCGCCGCCGACGCCGACGCCGACTGCCACACGGGGGCCCTCCAGCGCAATCTCCACGGTGCGTATCCACCCCCCTCTCGTCTCCCCCTCTCTCTCGCTGATCCGATCAACGCTCCTCGGATCGCTCCCTGACTTTGTCCCAGGGTCCCGGATTTCGATTCCCCACCTGCTTTTTTTTTGTTGCTCCTCGTGGCG
>NC_041384.1:376090353-376093809 GCF_002162155.2 Triticum dicoccoides
TTAATGATACTTGCGGCAGCACTGTCACTGTAAGTTGCCGTAGAACTCTCCTTCTGGGAGCATATAGGATCATTTGATCCGCGTAACATGTATTCCTGGCTGGGTTGTTGTACGTTCTGCGATCTGTAGTGATAATTGTAGTAGTGAATCGTAGTTTGACCCAGAGGAAAGCGGTATGAGCGCACGCATCCATCAATTTGCTCCCTCAGTACAGTATTAACATTTGACTGCCTATAGCTCTCTCCCCCCATTTAATGCTCCCGCTCATTTCACAGGCTTAATGCAGTAATCATCATCTGATAATTTCCAATACTTCTCTTCTTGACATTTTTTTTGTACATGCTCCAGAAACTACATTATTGAAGGACTTGAACTAGAATCTGCGTGTCTTATTTATCCCATCCGTTCTTTTAAAAAAATCTGAAGGCTCTATGCGTTGAAAATCACACTCTTCACTTCTTGGTGTCCCATTCCCTAGCTTAAATGTGACAGTCTCATGCGTTTCCTCTCTTGCAGAAATGGAGGACCCCTGTCTTTCTACGCAGCTTATTGATGGAGATGGTGTTTTCAATGTTTCTGGATTGGAGAGTTTCATGAAGGAAGTTAAATTGGCCGAATGTGGGCTCTCATACGCTGTTGTATCAATAATGGGCCCACAGAGTAGTGGTATGCGACACTCTTTTCCTCATCGTTTCCATCCTGCTTAACTTTAAGCCGTTAGATGTTATACCATTGGTCTTCAATCCCTCCCTCCTACCCCATCCGAATCTTTTGCAGGAAAAAGTACACTTTTGAATCATCTTTTCCGCACCAATTTTAGGGAGATGGATGCTTTCAGAGGAAGGTGTGTTGGCATTCTTCTTATATGCCTTCTCTATATATGCTTTCGCGGCTTTGATGGAATCAATTTACCCTCTACGCCTATTAACTAGCATTTATTTGGAACTTCAGGTCACAGACAACCAAAGGTATATGGATGGCGAAGGCCCAGAATATTGAACCGTGCACCCTTGTAATGGATTTGGAAGGCACTGATGGAAGAGAGAGGGGAGAGGTAATGAAAATCAAGAATTCCCCAATTCAGATTTGATTGAACGTGCAATATCACAGAACACACATGTTAAGATTCACCTTTTCCCCCAAAAAAATTACTAGATGAAACATTTTCTTCCTCCAATTTCATAGTTCTGAGTTAGGGGGTCAGCCAGGGCATCTCCAGTAAGCCACATTATAGCTCTTCCAGTTTGCAAGCCTGCAAGGCCCCTCCCATCGGTTTCTTGCATCATATTGCCAACTTGTAGTGTAAGGAGAGCTCTAGTTTGAGTAAACTTTATCGTATGTTTCATGTTTGTGTCTGGACTTCTGCTTGTAAGCTCACAAGCTGAAGCTAACCCCGACCCCTGTGATTGCTTGCACACATCAGGGTATGAGATGGTTGCAAGTTACTACGTTTTGCATTATGGAGTTTTTTATTCCACATTGTATTTGCCTAATTCATCCACAAAATTTCAGGATGACACAGCCTTTGAGAAGCAGAGTGCATTATTTGCTTTGGCTGTTTCGGATATTGTGTTGATCAATATGTAAGTTTGTTTTTCTAAGTGATGGATGTTGAACCTATAATTCCCTAAATTGGACACTATATTTAATTGATCGTTTGCTTTTATTCCTTAGGTGGTGTCATGATATTGGGAGAGAACAGGCTGCGAACAAGCCTCTTTTGAAGACTGTTTTCCAGGTTAGTTTGTTAAATACGCAGTGGGGTGTTTCTGTATTAACTCTTTAGTGGTGTGGAGGCATTATTATGCCCTAATATTTCTTCTGTCTGTACAGGTCATGATGAGATTATTCAGTCCTCGCAAAACAACAATGCTATTTGTTATTCGTGACAAATCAAAGGTGAGCACTGGCAGGGTGCATTTTAGGATGCAATGAACTATGATATTTTCCAAAGCAACTGCCAGTAATCTTTTTTTTTACTTCCTGAACCTAATTTTGTGTATGGTGATATATACAACCTTTCTGGTTTTAAACAGACACCTTTGGAAAATCTTGAACCAATTTTAAGAGAAGATATTCAGAAGGTAATTTACTTCCTGGTAGCCTGTGTCCTACTTAAATCTGACATTCGTTGTGTTTTCAGTATGCTAAATTGTTTTCATCTGTTTGCAGATATGGGATGGTGTTCCTAAACCCCATGCCCATAAAGATACTCCACTCAGTGAATTTTTCAATGTAAAATCCATTACCTTAATTATATTTGTTTGTTGAACTTGTATGCATCTGCTAGATTTACTCACTATCCAGAGTATATGTTTTCCACATACAGGTGCAAGTGGTGGCCCTTAACAGTTATGAGGAAAAGGAAGAGTTATTTAGAGAGCAGGTTGGTGTAACTACAATGTCTATTACTATATGATACTCCCTCCGTTCCAAAATCGATGACTCAACTTTGTACTAACTTTAGTACAAAGTTGAGTCATCTATTTTGGAAAGGAGGGAGTACTAGGTAGATGCTTGCTGCTGATTTTCTTAGAAATATGAATAACACAATACATTACATTTCTGAAGGTTTCCAACTTGAGAGATAGGTTTCAACAGTCTATTGCTCCTGGTGGACTTGCTGGAGATCGGCGTGGTGTTGTTCCAGCATCAGGTTTTTCATTTAGTGCTCAGCAATTTTGGAAGGTTATCAAGGAGAACAAAGACCTTGACCTACCTGCTCATAAAGTGAGTATCATCCTCCATTTTCTAATTCAGCTATTGACATGATGAATATTGAGATACTTTTTTATGCATCAATTTTTTAGGTTATGGTGGCTACTGTGCGTTGTGAAGAAATCGGTCATGAGAAAGTTGCCACTTTTACAGCTGATGAGGTGATTATACTGTATATTATTAAGCTTAATAAATGCTGCATAGACTCATAAAACCAACTGATACTATATATTTATATGTATTATGTATAAAGGAATGGCAACAATTTGAGGAGGCTGTTCAAAGTGACTATGTACCAGGTTTCGGGAAGAAAATCAGCAGCCTGCTTGATAGATGTTTATCAGAGTGAGTTCATTGCCTTTTTATGGTCAATAGTGTTCCCTTTATTCTGGTTTTGGTATGTCCGATGTTCAGAAACTTATGTGGATTGGTTACAGCAAAATTTATCAGCCAGGCTGGTTGGTGGTGGGATCTCAAGTACCAGTCAGTTGGTTCTAGATTCTAGTCAAGTTGGTGAAATACATAGTCACACATATTTTCAGTAAATTACTGCATGCCATACAGTTAAGAACCCTGTGTGTGTTCCTTTTGTTTGTATCAATAACAAACACTGGCCATCCCAGGTTCTGGCCACCGGGCCACCCTTACGAAGGTGCAATTCTCCTTTTACAGGATATATGGCCCATTAGTTAGCCTAATTTCATGGGTTAGTAAAGGCAGGCTGATTCTTAAGTAATC
>NC_041384.1:376094229-376157151 GCF_002162155.2 Triticum dicoccoides
TACTGATAGCAAGCATTTCACGCCAATTGAGGGTTGGGTTCTGGCAAATGGAAAAGCAGCCCATAAAGCATATTTAGTGTTTGCTATAGATGAATTATTTACTAGGTTATACCATCCTTCTGAGATGCAAGCCGTGCATATTTTTTTGATGGAAAACTGTAAGGGAGACCTCAACAGTTATGTAATGAGTTACAAAATAAGGTCTCGAAACTTTTCCGTGGCTTCAATTATTTTGATTTTGGTTAAATTGCAGATATGACATGGAGGCTATTTATTTTGATGAAGGTGTCAGAACATCAAAAAGACATCAACTTGAGTCTAAACTCTTGCAGGTTTCCCCTTATATTTTTTGGTCATACTCATATATCATCCATTGTATCAACTAATAATTACTTGTTCCTCACTTCCAACCATTTAATCAACAACCGGCATGCACACTTGTGGTATATATGCCATGAACCAATCAGTCATCTTCGTACACAGATGCATCCAACCAGTAATCCCTAGTTAACCCTGAGGGCAAACCTTTATGCTAATTTCATACTATTAGTGGAACAACATCATACCAGTATATCTTGAAACTAACTCAGCGAGAAAATCTTGATGCAAATATTTTAATAGAGGTGCCATATTTTGATAAGAGATTAGTAGAAGAGTGGAATATTTTGTAGTAAGGGTGTGTTTGGATCTATGGACCACACTAAGCCACATCAATTTTTTTGTCATGCCTGATATTTTGGCTCTTGCTTGGATGGTTGCCAATATTTTGGCATGCCCATGCTCCATAGCAAACTCTAGTTTATTTTTCTTGCCAACATTAGCCAAAACATGGGCAGCCAAAACCTTGGGAAAGATATTGGTTAGCTGGATTTTTGGTGGGTTAGGTTGGGGTCAAATCAAATACACCCTAAAACTAAAACCTAGTCCAATAGAAGTTTTCCTGCCATGTATATTATGTCCATTGATTTTTTTTCTTGATCCTGACTATAAATTTTATTCATTGTTCTTATCTCATGTTCCGTTCACTGTTTAGTTGTTTTGTCTTGGATTTATGCATTGTCGCCACAGTTAAGCGCTCTGTTGCATGACATAATTCTCACATGAATGCCCTTTCCTTGCCAGCTTGTCAATCCTGCGTACCAATCCCTTCTTGGTCATTTACGGACTAGAACTTTAGAAGCATTCAAAGAGTCCTTTGATAAGGCCGTTGAAAAGGAGGGATTTGCTGTTGCTGCTCGCGATTCTACCCAGATTTTCTTGGAGAAGTTTGATAAAGGATCTGAAGGTATGTCTCTAGCAATGTTGGTAATGTATTTGCCATATGCTTGTAGGAATCAGTGATCCGCTGCCGTAGGAAGTAGGAAACCAGTCAATTTCAGGTACTGCTGGTTTATTAGGCTGTACTTGGTGTCGAATTGGCTAGGTTATTGCAATTAAACAGGAATCTAGCGTGCATCTTTTGAGGTTCAAATGTAGAAAACTAAACAGCCCAAGAGTAATCAATATTCCAATTCAGTCATCCACGGAACCAACTATTCGACACTGGATGCTATGCTTAATTTTATAGCATTTAAATGTCTCAAATGGCAATTATGTGTCACATTCCTGTTGGGAAATGGTACCGGCCAGACGAAGCTGGGAGTAATTTGTAAATATGTACTCCCTTGGTTCCAAAATAAGTGTCGTGGTTTTAGAACCATGCCACTTATTTTGGAACGGAGGTAGTAGTAAAAACTTGTTAGAAACATCAAAGACTTGCTGTTATTTTTCTGCCTTTTATGTCAGCTTTGAGATACATACACTACTGATTGTCTGAGATACTGCTCTTGCTAGAAGTACTAAATTGGTGACAGCATTCAAATACCAACTACAACTTTAGTGTACCAAAAGCAGCGACAAGTAATATGGATCGGAGGGAGTAATATATTAGCTAGTATTGAACACATACTTTTAAGTATACTATGGTTACCCTTAAGGAATGTTATTTCTTATCTTATTGTCACATATCTGGATATTATTTGGCAGATGCTACCATTCAACAAGTGAATTGGGATCCCTCGAAAGTTAAGGATAAGCTTAAGCGTGACATTGAGGCTCATGTGGTGTCAGTTCGTGCTACAAAGCTTTCTGAACTTTGTGCCACATATGAGGTTGCTTGCAGTTTCCAATTCCGTTTGTTTCTCTAATCAAATGATTGGTGTAATTGCCAGTCTGTCACGAAAGGCACATGTATCTTTCTTTTTTTATAACTTCAGACCTATGGTTTCAGGGCAAACTTACCAAAGCTCTTGCAGAACCTGTTGAAGCTCTTCTAGATTCAGCCAGTGAAGACACCTGGCCAGCTATTAGAAAGCTTCTTCAGCGTGAGACAAAAGCCGCCGTTTCAGGTCTTGAATCTGCTATTTCAACTTTTGAGCTTGATGAAGCTACTGAGAAAGAATTGCTCTTGAGGCTGGAGAATCACGGAAGGAGCGTTGTTGAATCAAAGGCAAGAGAAGAAGCTGCAAGGATCTTGATCCGCATGAAGGACAGGTGAGTGCTGCTTCATATCTAACTCAGAGAAGGTGACATCTTCTGCACAGAACTAACTGTGGAAAAGTTTACAGGTTCTCGACGTTATTCAGTCGTGATGCCGACTCGATGCCAAGAGTATGGACAGGAAAGGAAGACATCAAAGCAATTACTAAAACTGCTCGTTCAGCTGTACGTAAATGTTAATACTGTCTATTTGAAATAGAAGAACTCGTTTGAGAACTGAAACTTGAGACTCCTCTGTTACAGTCCATGAAGTTGCTTTCTACGATGGCTGCAATTCGGTTGGAAGAAGATGGTGACAACATTGATACCACTCTTTCCCTTGCTCTAGTAGATGCTGCGAGGCCAGGGACTACAGATAGAAGTATTCAATCGCTTGATCCACTCGCCTCCAGTTCATGGGAAAGGGTGTGTGGGCAATGCATCATATATATATATATATATATTCATTTATGCTTGTGTGCTGAAGCAATACACTGTTCTTTTTTACGTAGACCAAGTTTTGGTACTTGCTAAATAGTTGTCGCTATTATGAACAGGTTCCAGAGGAGAGAACTTTAATCTCCCCTGTCCAGTGCAAGTCTCTGTGGAGGCAATTTAAAGCTGAAACTGAGTATACCGTCACTCAAGCCATAGCTGCTCAGGTATCCTCATAAACAACATTTCAATAACTATTCATTTTGTGATACCCGAAATTATTCGGTTGTTTCCATGTCAAAGCTCTCCTGTTTATACTCCAGTACTCCAAACCATGTATACTTCTGGAGTTCTTTTTAATTGAGGTTGGTCTACATGGTTTTAAGTGTTGTACACTGTCATTAACCATTTACTGTTCCCCACCAAAGGAAGCAAACAAGAGGAACAACAACTGGCTGCCTCCTCCATGGGCGCTCGCTGCGATGGCTGTCCTTGGTTTCAATGAGTTCATGACATTACTGAGGTATTATTTTCTTCTGTGTACAGAAACATGCATAAGTTTTGGTTAAGGCATCTACACAATTGATATGACCGGGAATTAATTTGTTAAAACAGGAACCCATTTTACCTGGCCGTCATGTTTGTAGTTTTCCTAGTCGGGAAAGCCATGTGGGTACAACTAGACATTGCCAATGAATTCCGAAATGGATTTGTAAGTATTGACCCTGCAGTTCTGTCATGGTACTATTTTTTGCGAGGAAATAACATCTGACCTAGTATTATTATTTATTGCTTGAATGTTACACAGCTTCCAGCTCTCCTTTCGCTGTCGACAAAATTTGTTCCGACAATTATGAACATTCTGAAGAGACTAGCTGATGAGGGGGCAGCGCCCGCAGCCCCAGAGAGGCAGAGAGAGACGGAGCTCCAACCAAGGAATAATAGTTCAAACAGCAACGTGACATCCGCAGGTTCCTCCAGCTTAACCTCTTCAGAGAATGGACCTGAATATTCAAGCCCGGTAGCACAATGATGAGTGGATCCCTAGCTTTTAGCTGAAAGCTCTACTAGCTGTAGCTGCAACGGTTTGAGCCTAGGAGATTGAAGTGCCTTGCGGTTTTTGTACGCTCGCTTGCCCTTCCCAACCTGATGTATGAAAATTATGTGGAAGAGTCCACAGCTGTTATATAAGGAATTTTGGGGCTGGGAATCGTTTGTAAGAAACATTGTAGAACAACTTCCGTTTCACTTTTATTTTTGTAATATCTTATATGATGGTTGTATAGAAGATTTGTGATTATTTTTGTTATATCCACCCAACCCATGAGGACAGGAAAAACAAAGTGGCCCATTTCTACACACTATGGTATATGGTTGTTTGCATAGATTGCAATTTGTGCGCATCCATTTGTAGATGTTTTTGAACTCTGGATATTCGCGTTTCTGTGATATTTTGTGTTAATACCGATCAGTAGCTACAGCTTGAATGTACATTTTGCATGATTAATATATGTGCTTCACGTGATGATTTGTTCGACATTTCATCTAGAGCTTATATAAACTGCGCAACTGCTGCACAGAATGAAACAGAACAGTGCGACCATCTCAAAATTTGGTGCTCTTGGATTCTTAGACTGGTTTTTCTTAAACAGTGGAGCTTATAAGAATAAACAGTCTTTTATTAAGCAGCGGTGCTTATTAGAATAAACAGAAAATTGATGCTCTTGGATTCTTAGACTGGTTTTTCTTGAGCAGTGGTGATTATAAGAATAAATAGTCTGTTCTTAAGCAGCGGTGCTTATTAGAATAAACAGTTTTCTCTTAAGTAGCGGTGCGTGTTTCTATAGCAGATTCCCAGCTAAGCTTCTGTTCTACACAAAACACCGATGCATAAGACAAAACTTAGTTCGTTCTGGCAAATATCTGCCTAAGCACATCTCCAAAGGCTAATTTGACATCCTATCACGTCCGGACAGTGTCCGGGTGTGTCCGCTTTAAACCCTGCATATATGATTTGTGGGGCAGCCCATCCATAAGTGATGCGGAGCATTCTATGGTCATCCCCATGAACTTATCATCGTCTTATCAAGAGCCAAGAGGACCCATGACACGAGCACGAGTTAGAGCTCTCGAGAATGAGGTGACCTCCTTTTTTAGTGATATCTCATATGATCCCTTCGAGACATGTCTACTACTTAAAGTCGAGATGTTGTGCATGATCAGGTATCAAGAGGACCCTCCCGAAGATGCACGTGAAAACGAACAAGCCGCCAAGTCCACGAATGAAGAGGAACGCCGAGAGGAGAAGAAGGCAGCTCCAGGACCCGGACATCCGGCCCCAAGTCCGAACATCCGGCCGCTGGAGACTTCAACTACAACAGCCTTCCAGCCGCCGCGCATCTACAGGCCCCGGACATCCGGCCCGGCCCGGAAATCCGGCCTCAAGCCCGATATCCAGACACCACCGATCCAGAGAGTAGCAAGGCCAGCGCCTCCAGCCCGGACATCCGGCTACCCCAGCCCGGACATCCGGCCCCTCGTGAGAGCCTGGACATCCGGCCCGACGCTCGGATGTCCGGCGCCGCCTGCGCACAGTAAAAGGCCGAAGCCCATGTACCCTTTAGCCCCTAGACTATATATACTCTCCTCCTACCTACGTTTTAGGGTTAGCAAAGGATTAGCTCATATTTGTGTGAGAGCTTTGCTCATCCACTTGATTACCTTCTCCTCGGAGATTGCACCTCCTTCGGAGAAGATCCCCCAAACGGATTTAAGACCCCTTTACGGGAAGAACCTCAAGACCTCCTCACGGAGAAGACCGGCTACCTTTGTATCGTCCTTAGTTGTCTGTGGATCGTGATCTCTTGTGTACTCGAGGATCTAGCACATGTGTGACTATTTCTTGTTGGTTTAGTGATCCTCTCGTGTTTCCCCTCGTGTTTTCCCTCGTGTTCTTCGTGTTCTTCGCGGGATCCGCTTTGTTCGTGAAAGATCGACCGTATAGGGTTCCACCCTACATCATCTTGGTATCTAGAGCCACGTTGATCATGATTTCGGAGCCTTCCCGTTGTGTTTCTAGCCTTGTTTTTGTTGATTTTGTCCCTAATTCGAAAATTCCCCACAAAAATAGCCCCAATTTTTTTGTGATTTGTTGGTGTGATGAAGTTTTGTTGGATTTGATCCGCGGATTTCATGTGTTGCAGGTAGATCTAGCTTTCCATCCACTTTCCCCCAATTTCCATCCACAAATTTCTCCGAATTTTGCCCGGATTTGCCACCTTCCACGCGGAGTTCGTCCGGATCCAGAGCCCGGACATCCGGCCCGATAGCCCGGACATCCGGCACCCTGGACATCCGGCCATCCGACCCCTGGCAGCAACATCTCCATCCACCGCCCCGTTTTCCATCCATATTTCGCCAAATTTTGTTTCGGTTCCCACATACACTTCCGCATACCACCACCACTTCCGCATAGCACCGCCATATACAACATACACCACCATCGCATACCATTTCCAACTCCGACAATTTTGTCCCGTTTTGTCTTGAGAATTTGAGTTGCGGTTCCGTGTACTATTATGTTTCGTCTATTTAGGTACGGTTCGACATCAACATCACCGCCACTCATCTTCGCCATGGATGCGTCATCGACAACAACCACTACACCATCTTGACACCATACCGTAAGCAAGAAGCGGTAACCTCATCTTGGTATAGTGATACTTCAATCTTGCCATTACATTGATAGCCATCATAGCCTTACTCTTTCGCGTCGCTTACCCATCGAGACTAGCCTTTGAGTATTGCCGGCAAAGTGACTTGTGCACATTAGTGATCATACTTCCCATAGCATACATACATCATTGGTGCATATCTTCGTATCATCTCTTGTGTCACAAGGTTGTCATCGCATACACAATTGCTATCTTGGTTCGTGAAGTATTGCATGAGAAAAGAGCTCAAACAACAAAGAGCCAAACAAGCTTTTAAGCAAAAGGGAAAGATAAGTAAAGAGTTTTTAAGCAAGAACCATAGCATCATACAACTTTAAGATTGTCATACTAGATCATCTTGGATCATAGCAACGAAACATCATACATAGAGCATACTTTGGATAGAAGTCATGGCATTTTTGCTTAGTAGGTTGTGCACAAGTCTTTGTATCCGCCTATTGTGCAATCGTGCTAGCGTCTCTCTAGTGTTGTGCAACAAGAGCATTTTCGTGGATTCCACATTTTGGCTCATCCTTGGTTGCACGACCCCACTTATGTCTTTGCGTGTGTTTCCGTGTACCTTATATTGCTTGGTCTACTTGTTGCATTGCAAACTTGCGAATCTTTTCCAACATTATTGAAGTTCACTAACAATTGAATCAAATTTTGTGCCACCATCCTAACCAACCTCCACCATAAGCTTTTCCTTGTGTAGGCGTGAGAAACTGACAAGAACTGGTACCAATTGTGCTATTTCCTTGTTCCACATTGGAGTGATCATTGATCCACCTTCAACTTCGGTCAAGATACATTTGGTATACATTCTTCTCTTTCTACCACTCACATTTTTCTCTTGGAATGATGGATAGGCCAAGTACTTCTAACAACCCACTCTTCATTGAGCATGACGACGACATGAACTCCTACATCACCAAGAGCCACCTCTTTGATGCACAACATGCTTTGCATTAAGAGCAACAAGCAATGAGTGAATGCATCGACAACCTCGCCACCGACTTGCGACTCTCCGAGCAACATACAAGGGACTACTTCGACCACAAGCTCGACGATCACAAGCAAGAGGACGACGCAAGAATGGACGAGATTCGTGCTTTGTTGCTTAACCGCCCTTCTTCCACTTTGTCCTCATCAAGACGGAGCCGCTCAAGTCGACACTCCGACTTCACCCTCTCCGTCTCAAGTACACCGACATCGAACACTCTTCGACGTGCCGCGCGCAATGACCGTCAAGCAAGCCTCATCCTCTACGCGACGCCGACTCTCAAGAGAACCGACAACGTCAAACCCAAGCGGCTTTTGCGCTAGCACGAGAACGGCAACGACAACGCCAACATGAAGAGGAAGAGCGAGCGTGTCTCCACCAAGATGCACAAGATGTCGAGGCACAACGCCAAGAACAACAACTCCGTGAAGCTCAAGCACTTGAGGCGCAACGTGCCCTCCGAGATTCAAGTCGAGCCGTAGACAACCGAGGCCGACAAGCTCGTGAACATGAAGAAGCACTTCGCGAAGAAGCTCACAAAAGAAGATTTCAAGCTCGCGTGCAACGTCAAGCTCGACAAGTTCCTCCGCAAGCTCGCCAAGGACATCAAGTTCACCAAGAGCATGAAGACAATGGGAATCCTCCACGACAAGAGCAACACGAGGTCGACAACCCTCCTCGCCAAGAGCAATACGAGCTTGCAAACCCTCAACAACATGGGCGTCATCATCCACGACCCCAACACAATGAAGAGCAACGCTATGGCAAGCTCAAGTTCACCATGCCCAAGTTTTCCGGAATCAATGATCCCTAAGAGTACCTTTCATGGGCATTGAAGGTCGACAAAATCTCCCGCTTGCACAACTATGAAGAAGAGAAGAAGATCACGATGGCATCCCTTGAGTTCCAAGACTAGGTCCTCATTTGGTGGGAACAAGTCATCGAGCACTGAGAGGCAAGAGGTGTACCACCCATCACTACTTGAGCGCAATTGAAGGATATCATGAGAGCACACTTCGTGCCTACTTACTACAACCGCGACCTCTTCAAGAAACTCCAACTACTCAAGCAAGGAACCAAGAGCATTGAAGAGTACTACAAGGAGATGGAGATTGCCATGATAAGAGCCAATGTCACGGAAGACGATGAGCAAACTATGTCACGTTTCTTGAATGGACTCAACCATCCTATCAAGTAGATCGCCGACTTCCAACCATACTTGAACCTCATCGAGCTAGTGCATCAAGCTACCAAAGCGGAACGTCAAGTGCAAGACGATTACAAGTATGCCAAGTTCTCATCCAAGACATATGGCTTCTCCAACACCCAAGCTTCAACGACTCCAACACCGTGTACCAAGCCTTCTACAACCAATGTCGACAAGTCGAGTCACAAGAAAGCTTCGTCAACCCCAAGTCATCCTCCTACAACGAGCAACTTCAAGCCGAGAGCTTCATCATCATCTACAGTTCCTTCAAATGCTTCACATGCGGAAGCCGAGGTCACAAGTCCTATGAGTGCACTAACAAGCGGACCATGATCCTCAACGACGTCGACACTTCTGACTCAATGAGTGAAGGAGAAATGGATGCCCTGGAGCAAGTCGCCATGCACCGGCAAGTGAACGATGAAGAAGAACAAGTATTTTGTGATGAAGATTCAAGTCCCGCTCTCGTTGTCTCCAAGGTCTTGACTCTTCAACATCACCAAGAAGAAGACCAAAGATGCCATATCTTTCATACCAAGGCCGGCATCAATGGAAGGTCCGTCAAGGTCATCATCGATGGAGGGAGTTGTCATAACCTTGCAAGTGAAGAACTTGGCTCCAAGCTCCAATTACCCAAGATGAAGCATCCACATCCCTACAAAGTTCAATGGCTTAGCGACTCCGGCACTATCCAAGTCGAGCATCGAGTACAAGTCTCCTTCAAAATTGGTGCCTACGAAGACACTTTGCGACGTAGTTCCAATGACCGTTTGCCACCTTCTTCTTGGACGCCCATGGCAATTTGATAGAGGTGTCATCCACAACGGCCGGACGAACCACTACATCTTCAAGTTGAAAGGAAAGGAGTACGTACTTCGCCCCATGTCTCCAAGCCAAGTGATCGCTGACAAGCAAGCCACCCATCATGGAGAGAATAGTGAGAGAGCGAGCCACCAAAAAGAGAGTGAGCACCACAAGCCCAAATTGAGTGCCTCCACGATGAGCGACAAGAAGAACTTTGTTCTATTTGTCACCAAAAGTGAGATAAGAGGAGTGTGTGAGAACCCATCTAGTGTCCTACACTATATCCTTTTGTGCAAGGACAATGCAGCACAAGCTAACACCTCTCACGCTCTACCTTTAGTGTTGTCTTCTATTTTGCAGGAATTTCAAGATATTTGCCCGACGAGCTACCTTCGGGACTACCACCACTACGAGGCATCGAGCACCGCATCGACCTCATACCCGAAGCACCTCTTCCGAACAAAGCTCCCTACCGTGTCAACCCCTAAGAAACCGAAGAAATACAAAGGCAAGTAAAGCATCTCATAGACCATGGACATGTGCGTTAAAGTTTGAGTCCTTGTGCCGTCCCGGTCATTCTTGTGCCTAAAAGAGACGGTAGCTTTCGCATGTGCTCCGATTGTAGACCTATCAATGCTATCACCGTTCGCTATAGGTATCCCATTACACGCCTTGATTATATGCTTGATGAACTTAGTGGTGCCACTATATTTTCCAAAATTGATCTTAAAAGTGGTTACTATCAAATCCACATACAAGAGGGTGATGAATGGAAAACCACTTTCAAAACCAAGTTTGGGTTGTATGAGTGGTTAGTCATGCCTATGGGTCTATCAGAAGCACCGGGTACTTTTATGCGTCTTATGAATCATGTCTTTCGCCCTTACATTGGTGTGTTTGTTGTGGTATACTTCGATGATATCCTTGTTTATAGCAAATCTCTTCAAGATCATGTCACCCATGTTCGAACCGTTTTGCAAACTCTTCGAAACGAGCATGTCTTTGCTAACATGGAAAAGTGCCTTTTCGGCATTGATAAGCTCGTTTTCTTGGGTTTTGTTGTTTCCTCTAAGGGTGTTCATGTTGATGACTCTAAGATCAATGCTATAAAACTTGGCCCCAACCAACCAATTTGCAAAAAGTGCGTAGCTTCCTTGGTCTAGCCGGTTTCTACCGTAGATTTGTCAAGGACTTTAGCACCATTGCTTCACCTTTGCATGCTTTGAGCAAGAAAAATACACCTTTTGTTTGGGGACCATCCCAAGATACCGCTTTCAATGAGCTTAAGAATTTGCTTACTCATGCCCCCGTGCTTGCACTACCCAACTTTGACAAACCCTTTGAGATTCATTGTGATGCTAGTGGTAAGAGCATAGGAGGTGTGTTAACGCAAGAGAAGCGCCCCATAGCTTACTTTAGTGAGAAACTTTCCGGAGCGCAACTCAACTACCCCATCTATGATAAAGAGTTATATGCTTTAGTGCGAGTTTTGCATGAATGGGAACACTATCTTCGCCCTCATGAATTTATCATTCATACCGATCATGAAATGCTTAAATACCTTAAAGGTCAAACCAAGTTGAACAAGCGTCATGCTAATTTGAGTGAATTCATTGAGTCTTTTCCTTATGTCATCAAGTACATCAAAGGTAAGGAAAATGTTGTGGCGGACGCTCTTTCTCGCATATGCATGCTTGTTACTCAACTTGAATTGGATGTCATTGGCTTTGAGCACATAAAAGACTTGTATGAGCATGATTCAACTTTTGCTATTCCTTATGCCAAGTGTTTGACGCATACATCTTGGGAACGCTATTACCTCAAGAATGGATATCTTATGAGAGCTAACAAGCTTTGCATCCCCAAGTATTCTCTTCGTTTGTTGCTTTTGCAGGAATCTCATGGAGGAGGACTAATGGGAAATTTTGGACGTGACAAGACTTTTGCTACGCTCTCCAAGAACTATTATTGGCCTAAGATGTTTCACGACGTCAACCGCTTCACCAACCGATGCTCTACATGTCGCAAAGCTAAGTCTAAAGCTCAATCCCATGGCCTTCACATGCCTCTCCCAATTCCATTTCAACCATGGGAAGACATTAGCATGGATTTTGTACTTGGATTGCCTAGAACTAGAAATGGAAAGGATTCGGTATTTGTCGTTGTGGACCGTTTCTCTAAGATGGCACATTTCATTCCTTGCAACAAGATAGACGATGCTTCACATGTTGCGAATATCTTTTGTAGGGAAATATTGCGTCTACATGGAGTGCCAAAGACGATTGTCTCGGACCGCGACGTCAAGTTCCTAAGTTACTTTTGGAAGACCCTATGCGCCAAGCTCGGAATCAAGCTACTCTTCTCCACGGCTTACCATCCTCAAACCGACGGCCAAACGGAGGTGACCAACCGCACACTCTCCGCTCTACTTTGAGTGCTTATCAAGAAGAACATCAAGGAGTGAGAGGAGTGTCTACCTATCGCCGAGTTCGCCTACAACCACGCAAGACACTCAACAACCAGCAAGTCCCCCTTCGAGGCCGTCTACGGATTCAACCCTTTGTCCCCATTGGACATTCTTCCTCTACCACTACAAGAGCGCATCAATATGGACGCAAGTGCACGTGTGAACCATCTCAAGAAGGTGCATGAAGATACAAGGCACACCATCGAGCGTCAAGTCCAACGGCTTGCGACCAAGCGCAACATCAACAAGCACCCCATGGTATTCAACATTGGAGATCTTGTGTGGCTACACCTTCGCAAGGACTGCTTCCCCCACGAACGCAAGTCCAAACTTCAACCACAAGCGGACGGACCCTTCAAGGTGCTTGAACGCTACAACAACACCACCTACAAGATCAACCTCCCACACGACAAGTACTCCGTGAGCGACATCTTCAACATCAAGGATCTCTCGCCCTACCATGGTGATGAGGATTTCGATCCGAGGTCGGATCTTCCCCAAGGGAGGGGAGATGACGCGGAGCATCCTACGGCCATCCCCATGGACCTACCATCGTCTCATCAAGAGCCAAGAGGACCCATGACACGAGCACGAGCTAGAGCACTCGAGAACGAGGTGACCTCCTTCCTTAGTGATATCTCATATGATCCCCTCGAGACATGGCTACTACCTAAAGTCGAGATGTTGTGCATGATCAGGTACCAAGAGGACCCTCCCGAAGATGCACGTGAAGACGGACAAGCCGCCAAGTCCATGAATGAAGAGGAACGCCAAGAGGAGAAGAAGGCAGCTCCAGGACCCAGACATCCGGCCCCAAGCCCGGACATCCGGCCACTGGAGACTTCAACTACAGTAGCCTTCCAGCCGCTGTGCATCTATAGGCCCCGGACATCCAGCCCGGCTCGAAAACCCGACCTCAAGCCCGGATATCCGGACACCACCGATCCAGAGAGCAGCAAGGCCAGCGCCTCCAGCCCGGACATCCGGCCACCCCAGCCCGGACATCCGGCCCCTCGTGAGAGCCCGGACATCCAGCCCGACGCCCGAACGTCCGGCCCCGCCTGTCTGCGCACAGTAAAGGGCCGAAGCCCATGTACCCTTTATCCCCCTAGACTATATATACTCTCCTCCTACCTACGTTTTAGGGTTAGCAAAGGATTAGCTCATATTTGTGTGAGAGCTTTGCTCATCCACTTGGTTACCTTCTCTTTGGAGATTGCACCTCCTTCAGAGAAGATCCCCCAAGCGGATTAAAGACCCCTTTACGAGAAGAACCTCAAGACCTCCTCACGGAGAAGATCGGCTACCTTTGTATCGTCCTTAATTGTCTGTGGATCGTGTGATCTCTTGTGTACTCGAGGATCTAGCACATCTGTGACTATTTCTTGTTGGTTTAGTGATCCTCTCGTGTTTCTCCTCGTGTTTTCCGTCGTGTTCTTCGTGTTCTTTGCAGGATCCGCTCCTTTCGTGAAAGATCGGCCATATAGGGTTCCACCCTACATCAATATGAGAGTGCCTTGTTAGAGAGGCTTTGTTTGTCCAAGCTGTCCGTCCAAACATGTACATACAATTTTAAAGGTTCGGTTAGAGATTCTCTAAGCATATTGCATTGTACATAGCCTTATCCGGTCACCAGGTGGGAAATAAAATACACGCACATTTGTAGAATATGTACTCTGTTAGTGATATGGGTGAGGGGGTTCCCAGATCTATGACATGAGCTGACATCGTCCTAGCGATGGCCTTGAGGACGAGTGTGACGCCCCCGATTTGACCGTACACTAATTATACACGCAAATATGTACGATCAAGATCAATGACTCACATGAAGATATCACAACACAACTCTAGACACAAATTAAAATAATACAAGTTTTATATTACAAGCCAGGGGCCTTGAGGGCTCGAATACATAAGCTCGAAAGCACAAGAGTCAGCGGAAGCAATAATATCTGAGTACAGATATAAGTTAAACATGTTTGTCTTAAGAAGGCTAGCACAAAAATAGCAACGATCGAAAAGGCAAGGCCTCCTACATGGGATCCTCCTAAACTACTCCTAGTCGTCGACGGTGGCCTGCACGTAGTAGTAGGCACCTTCGGTGTAGTAGGAGTCGTCATCGGTTGCGTCTGGCTCCTGGGCTCCAACATCTGGCCGCAACAACCAGGTATATAAAGGGGAAAAAGGAGGAGCAAAGCAACCGTGAGTACTCACCCAAAGTACTCGCAAGCAAGGATCTACACTACATATGCATTGGTATCAACGAAATGGGTAGTATCTATGGACCGAACTGCAGAATGCCAGAATAAGAGGGGGATAGCTAGTCCTATCGAAGACTACGCTTCTGGCAGCCTCCATCTTGAAGCATATAGAAAAGAGTAGGTGGTAAGTTCACCAAGTATCATCGTATAGCATAATCCTACGCGACGATCCTCTCCTCGTTGCCTTGTGAGAGAGCGATCATCGGTTTGTATCTGGCACTTGGAAGGGTGTGTTTTATTAAGTATCCGGTTCTAATTGTCATAAGGTCGAGGTACAACTCCGGGTCATCCTTTTACCGAAGGACACGGCTATTTGAATAGATAAACTTCCCTGCAGGGGCGCACCACATAACCCAACACGCTCGATCCCTCTGGCCGGGCACACTTTTCTAGGTCATGTCCGGCCTCGGAAGATCAACATGTCGCAGTCCCACCTAGGCACAACAAAGAGGCCAACACACCGGTCTAAATCCTAAGCGCGCAGGGGTCTGGGCCCATCGCCCATTGCACACATGCACGTTGCGAGGGCGGCCGGTGAGCAGACCTAGCAACCTCAATTACAAAGGAAGTTGCATTATGCGGTCCAACCCGACGCGTGCCGCTCAGTCGCTGACGTCAAGAAGGCTTCGACTGATACCACGACGTCGAGTGCTTATAACTATTCCCACGTAGTTGGTTAGTGCGTATAGGCCAGTGGCCAGACTCAGATCAAATACCAAGATCTCGTTAAGCGTGTTATTTTGAAGTAACCGCGGACGCCGACCAGGGCCAGGCCCACCTCTCACCTAGGTGGTCTCAACCTGCCCTGTCGCTCCGCCACAAAGATCCACCCAGAGGGCCATTGGGACAAATGTCCTTTCAGCCCCCAATCCGTGAATCACTCGCGGGTACTCTACGAGCCGACCCGCCTTTAGTCACCACATGTATGATATATTATGTATATAAGTATATACTCGTGATCACCTCCCGAATGATCACGGCCCGATAGTATAGCATGGCAGACGAACAAGAATGTAGAGCCACTAATGGAATACTAGTATCCTATACTAAGCATTTAGGATTGCAGGTGAAGGTAACAACAGTAGTAGCAAAGACATGCTATGCAACAGAATAGGAGCTATCGAATCAACAACAGTAGCAAATCTAATGCAAGAATAAGAGAGAAGAGAGTGGGCAATATCTGGTGATCAAGGGGGGTTTGCTTGCCTGGAAGCTCAGTCGAGAAGGAGGGGTCGCCAACACCTAGTCGATCGGGGCAGCAGCAGCGACGTTAGTCTCGTAGTCTACCGGAGAGAAGAGGGGGAAGAAACAATGAATACAATGCAAACGGAGCATCACAAACCATAACATGACAAAATGCGGTGCTAGGTGTGCCCTAACGTGGTAGTAGGTGCTACTGGTGAAGGGAGGAAACATCCGGAAAAGTATTCCCGGTGTTTGGCGTTTTTGGGCAGATGAAATAGAGGTGGATTGTTGTATGCTCGCTATGCTAGGGACGTATGACGGATGAACGGACTGCATATTCGGATTCGTCTCGTCGTTCTGAGCAACTTTCATGTACAAAGTTTTTTCATCCGAGTTATGGTTTAATTTCTATGAATTTTCAAAGTTTTAAAGTTTTTTCTAAAATTCCTAATTTATTATTAATTCGAAATTAAAACAGAATATACTAAGTGTACTCAGAGAAGTGCACTCAGCATTGCAACAGAGAGGTTGACCCATGGGGTCCAGGGGCTGAGTCATCTGGTACAGTCAACAGTTGACCAGTCAATGATGACTGGTCAACATGGTCAAAGGGGCCCACATGTCATTGCCACATGTGTCAATAAATCATGTAACCAATTTAATCAGGGGTGTCCCACTTGCCATGGACTACAAGCTAACTTATCACTAAGTACCCCTAACAATCTTTTAATTAGGCCCTACTTAAGTGGGTTGGCCGCATGTACACAGAGCCAACCGGCCTCACACACGGCCGTGCACATAGCACAAGCAAGCCATGGCCATGACACGGGAGCGTACAGGAGCACCCGGAGATGCGCGTGGGTTGGGCGGCTACGACGCGAGAAACAACAGCGGGGTAGGAGCAGGTAGAAGGAGCAGCAAAGCAGCAGCCAGGCAGCACGCAGGCAACAGCAAGGAGGCAGCAGCAGTACAAGGAGCAGCAAAGCAGTGGCAGGGCCGCGGGCGGCTGCGGCGCGGCACGCGTGGGCGCGCGGTCGGGCGAGCCAGCACGCGGTCGACGAGGCGCGGGCATGCCGGGACAGGGCCGGCTCGCGACGGACATGCGACAGGAGCGGGCGAGCATGCGCGGGAGTGGGGCTCCGGCCATGGCGGACAACGACGCGCGGGGGAATCTACGGCGACGAATCAAGACGAGGAACAAGGGGGAAATGGAGGGGATGCTCACGCAAGTCCGATGGCGAGGTCGGGGAGCGCGGGGGTGGCTAGATGCGACGAGCTCAATGACGAGATGCGGCGGCGGTGGCAGAGAAGACGACACAATGGCGAGGTAGCAGGTGTCCGAGCTCAAACCGATGCACGTAGTCGGTGGAGTCGGAGGCGTTGAAGCTCCAGGGCATGCTCTCAGGTGACGGGGATGCCGGTGGCCGCGGGATCGACGCGGCAACGACGACCATAAGCTTCAAGCGGTGAACAAACGAGAGAGAGAGAGAGTGCGAGGGGATAAGTGAGGATTAGGGTTTGTCTATGGGGTCGGGGGTCTTCTTATCCATCCCAGGGTTTCGCCGATGCTCGACACGACCATAATATTTAGGATGGATACCATATGTTTGGTTCATGGGCAAGCTTGGATGGGTACCATATGTTTGGTTAGAGGGATAGCCACCCAGGGGACAGGGATAGCCATATTTAGGATGGATACCATATGTTTGGTTCATGGACGAGCTTGGATGAGGCAGGACAGGGATAACCAGATGGTCCGAATATTCCTTAAAAATCTGGCACCGCAGGCGCGCGAAAATCTCGCGGACATGCCTAGCCAGGCTCGCGCCCGAAGCGTTTTCGACCCTGCTCACCTCCAAAATATCCCCAACCCTATGGTTTCGTTTGTTCCCTCGAATCTCTCCTTCCCGTGGGTGCCGGCGGCAGCAAATCGAGGAGACGACCGCAAATTGAAGCTCAGTTCATCGGCCCTCTCTGCTTCCTATCTTTTCTCTCCCACTCGCAGAGATGCGGCGGCGGCGGTGGCCGCATATGGTGCGGCGGCGGGGCGGAGGCAGATGGGTGCGGCGGCAGGGGCGGCCACTGATGGGTGCGGAGGCGGCGGTCGCCGCAGCTAGGCGTGGCGCCGGCGGTAGACAAAGCTTGGCGCGATGTGATAGGCAGGCAGATGCAGGGCACGGTGCTTGAGCAGCTCGACATGTGGGCATTAGATGCAGGAAGATGCGCAGCAGTACAACGCGGGCGTGCGTGGTCCGTGTTGGCCGGTTGCTGGGTGGCGTACGTGCTGGTGGTGGTGTTGACTTGTGTTCTATGTTGTGTGCTGACCTTTGATCTTATTTTCCTACATGAGCTGAAAGGGAAAAACAAAGTTCAAGTAGGGGCGACATGTTCTTATACTTACTATTGCATATATCGTATTTGATTGTCTCATATATTGAAAAATGGGCTAATCTCACTCATCAACCAAACAAAAAAATGTTATCCCCAACCAAGATTCATCCTTCAAACCAAACAAAACATGGGCTAATCTTACCCGTCAATCAAACAGAAAAAATGGCTATCCCTATCTAGATGGATAGGGATGCCCATATCCACCCTAGCATGTCCCTCTAACCAAACGCATCCCTGCGTGCGTGAGTGCGAGCGCCATGGCCTCTCACTTCCTCTACTTCCTCTGTACATAGGTGGGGTGAAAGGCCGTGGTGGGCTAGGCTTCAATGCACTGTTCCAGTTAGGCCAAGTGACACAGTACTTTGCTCTCTTTTCCTTTTCTTTTTTTCTGTGTTATTTTCTAGCACCGTTATCAATTTCTTTAGTTATCAAATGAATTTTGCTACACATGATACTTTGCACACAAATCAAACACCACATACCAAGGTCACTCACAAACGTTCAAATATTTTGGAGATGTTTAAACAATTGTTTTATTTTAAAAGGTTAAACTAAACGTTGTAGGTCCACTTTAATTGTGGCTAGGGTCAAAAGTGAGAAGTCAAACAATGTTGGTTTCAACATGAAAAATGCTAGGGGAATTTTTAGGATAAAGCGAACATTTTAGTTTTTCTGTTTGAAAAATATTTTATTTTACTCTATTTAAAATTTGAAATTGCTTTGATTTTTATTAAGTGGCAATTTGGCTTAGTTAAACTTGATGACATGTAACCATTAGTTGTTGGAGAACGCAGTAATTTCAAAAAAATTCCTACGCACACGCAAGATCATGGTGATGCATAGCAACGAGAGGGAAGAGTGTCGTCCACGTACCCTCGTAGACCGTAAGCGAAAGCGTTATGACAACGCGGTTGATGTAGTCGTACGTCTTCACGATCGACCGATCCCTAGTACCGAACGTACGGCATCTCTGCGATCTGCACACGTTTAGCTCGATGACGTCCCGCGAACTCATGATCCAGTAGAGCTTTGAGGGAGAGTTTCGTCAGCATGACGGCGTGATGACAGTGATGATGATGCTACCGGAACAGGGCTTCGCCTAAGCACCGCTACGATATAATCGAGGTGGATTATGGTGGAGGGGGGCACCGCATACGGCTTAAAGATCACATGATCAACTTGTGTGTCCATGGGGTGCCCCCCTTCCCCGTATATAAAGGAGTGGAGGAGGGGGAGGGCCGGCCCTCTCTATGGCGCGCCCTGGAGAGTCCTACTCCCTCCGGGAGTAGGATTCCCCCCTTTCCTAGTAGAAGTAGGAGCGCTTCCAAGTAGGAGTAGGAGAGGAAGGAAGGAGGAAAGATGAAGGAAGGAAAGGGGGGCCGGCCCCCCTCCCAATTCGGATTGGGTTTGGGGGCGCGCCTCCCTCCTTTCCCTTCCCTCTCCTCTATTCCACTAAGGCCCAATAAGGCCCATATACTCCCCGCGGGGTTCCGGTAACCTCCCGGTACTCCGAAAAAATGCCCGAACCACTCGGAACCATTCCGACGTCCATATATAGGCTTTCAATATATCGATATTTATGTCTCGACCATTTCGAGACTCCTCGTCATGTCCGTGATCAAATCCGGGACTCCGAACTACCTTCGGTACATCAAAACACATAAACTCGTAATACCGATTGTCACCGAACGTTAAGCGTGCGGACCCTACGGGTTCGAGAACTATGTAGACATGACCGAGACTCATCTCCGATCAACAACCAATAGCGGAACCTGGATGCTCATATTGATTCCTACATATTCTACGAAGATCTTTATCGGTCAAACCGCATAACGGTATACGTTGTTCATTTTGTCATCGGTATGTTACTTGACCGAGATTCAATCGTTGGTATCTCAATACCTAGTTCAATCTCATTACTGGCAAGTCTCTTTACTCGTTCCGTAATGCTAGATCTAGTAACTAACTCATTATCTACATTGCTTGCAAGGCTTATAGTTATGTGCATTACCGAGAGGGCCCAGAGATACCTCTCCGACAATCGGAGTGACAAATCCTAATCTTGATCCATGCCAACTCAACAAACACCATCAGAGACACCTGTAGAGCACCTTTATAATCACCCAGTTACGTTGCAATGTTTGATAGCACACAAAGTGTTCCTCTAGTATTCTGGAGTTGCATGATCTCATAGTCATAGGAACATGTATAGTTATGGAAAAAAGCAATAGCAACAAAACAAAACGATCATCGTGCTAAGCTAACGGATGGGTCAAGTCAATCACATCATTCTCTAATGATGTGATCCCGTTAATCAAATGACAACTCATGTCTATGGTTAGAAAACATAACCATCATTGATTCAACGAGCTAGTCAAGTAGAGGCAAACTAGTGACACTCTGTTTGTCTATGTATTCACACGTGTATTAAATTTCTGGTTAATACAATTCTAGCATGAGTAATAAACATTTATCATGATATAAGGAAATATAAATAACAACTTATTATTGCCTCTAGGGCATATTTCCTTCAGTCTCCCACTTGCACTAGAATCAATAATCTAGATTACATTGTAATGATTCTAACACCCATGGAGTCTTGGTTGTGATCATGTTTTTCTCGTTAGAGAAGCTTAGTCAACGGGTCTGCAACATTCAGATCCGTATGTATCTTGCAAATCTCTATGTCTCCCTCCTTGACTTGATCGCAGATGGAATTGAAGCGTCTCTTGATGTGCTTGGTTCTCTTGTGAAATCTGGATTCCTTTGCCAAGGCAGTTGCTCCAGTATTGTCACAAAAGATTTTCATTGGACCTGATGCACTAGGTATGACACCTAGATCGGATATGAACTCCTTCATCCAGACTCCTTCATTTGCTGCTTCCGAAGCAGCTATGTATTCTGCTTCAGACGTAGATCCCGCCACGGCGCTCTGCTTCGAACTGCACCAACTGACAGCTCCACCATTTAATAAAAACACCTATCCGGTTTGTGAGTTAGAGTCATCCGGATCAGTGTCAAATCTTGCATCGACGTAACCGTTTACGATGAGCTCTTTGTCACCTCCATATACGAGAAACATATCCTTAGTCCTTTTCAGGTATTTCAGGATGTTCTTGACCGCTGTCCAGTGATCCACTCCTGGATTACTTTGGTACCTCCCTGCTAAACTTATAGCAAGGCACACATCAGGTCTGGTACACAACATTGCATACATGATAGAGCCTATGGCCGAAGCATAGGGAACACCTTTCATTTTCTCTCTATCTTCTGCAGTGGTCGGGTGAGGGAGTCCTGGATTAGGGGGTGTTCGGATAGCCGAACTATACCTTCAGCCGGACTCCTGGACTATGAAGATACAAGATTGAAGACTTCGTCCCGCGTTCGGAAAGGACTTTCCTTGGCGTGGAAGGCAAGCTTGGCGATACGGATGTTCAGATCTCCTACCATTGTAACCGACTCTATGTAACCCTAACCCTATCCGGTGTCTATATAAACTGGAGGGTTTTAGTCTGTAGGACAACAGACACATCAACAATCATACCATAGGCTAGCTTCTAGGGTTTAGCCTCTCTGATCTCGTGGTAGATCTACTCTTGTACTACCCATATCATCAATATTAATCAAGCATGACGTAGGGTTTTACCTCCATCGAGAGGGCTCGAACCTGGGTAAAACTTCATGTCCCTTGCCTCCTGTTACCATCCGGCCTAGACGCACAGTTCGGGACCCCCTACCCGAGATCCGCCGCCGCACCAACCCGAAATAGCTCCCAGGCAGAGCCTCTCTAGGCCACAGCCGAACTAGGAGGCCCTTCATGGCCTGTTCGGCCGCCTTGTGGAGCTCGACCAGTTGCTTTAGCTGGTCGCTCAGGGGCACGGGGTGTCCGGCCTCAGCATACTGAGACCAGAACACCTTCTCCGTCGAGCTGCCCTCCTCGGCTCGATAGAATGCGGCGGCATCGGATACACTCCGGGGAAGATCTGCAAATGCCCCTAGAGAGCTCCGGATTCGGGTAAGTATCAAGTAACTCACGTTTATGTGTTTACTTTGCATAAAGAATGCCTTACCCACCGCTATCTTCTTCACCTCATCCAACTCCTGGAGGGTCTTCTGGGATTCGGCCTTGGCAGATTTGGCATTCTCAATAGCCACCGCAAGCTCGGACGCTTGCGTCTTCGAGTCACGCTCCAAACTCTCATGTTTTTCCATGAGAGCCTAGAGCTCTTGCCGCACCTTGCCAACCTCGGCCTCATACTTCTCCCGCTCGGTGCACTCCGAGGCCGAATTCTTCTCGGCCTCGTCCAGCGCTTGCTTAAGGGTCGCCACCTCAGACGTGGCCCCTACAATAGCCACGATAATCCTGTCATTTTTTGCAATTGCACCTTTTTTATATATATATTTTTAACAAGGTATTTCTTACCTTCATTGTCCTCGATCTGCTTCTTGGCACGCTCGAGCTCTTGCTCGGACCTTTCGAGGTCCTGCTTTAGCGTGTCCACTTCCGCAGTCAGTGCGGCGGACGCAAGCAGGGTAGCCTGCACATGCATATTGACTCATTTTTGTTAGACTCCTGCGAATTCTATTTGATCCTCTGTTCGGCTTTTCTTCCTGAACGCCAAACAGAGCATCAGGGGCTACTGTCTATGCGGTACTATTATTTACACTTTCTTTACTTATCTCGAAGCCTGTCAAAAGGCTAGTACAAGCTTCAGTCAGTCCGTTTTTTGCGGACTGAACCTTCTGGACCACCGCACTCATAATAGCGCGATGCTCCTCGTCAATGGAGGCGCCTTGGAGCGCCTCCAGCATATTGTCCGGCGCCTTCGGTTGGACGGAGGCTGCCGGCACGGTGGACTTGCTCCTCTTGGAAGGAGGTCCCCCGCCGGACTCCGGAACCTTTGAAGGTTCCGGAGCGGTGTCCGGCCTAGAGCCGGACTTGGAGCCCTGGGGGGTTTCATCCCCCTTACTCCTAGAGTCCGGGAGGTCACCTTGCGGCGCCTCCGGGACCACCTCCTCCCTGCTTGGAACCTGTTGGGACAACACCTCGGTGTCGTCCGTAGGGCGGGGGGAGGAAGCCGTCGGAAGCGAGTTCACATCCGACGAGTCCAGTGAGCCGCTCGATGACGCGTCGAGCCAGTCTTTGGGTGGGCTGCATAAGCATATTCGACATAAGGGAAAGCTGTGCAATAAACGAATACTATGAATTACTCCGGTATCCGGATACTCACGATTTTGCCAGGGGCTTGGCCCTGGGCTGCCACCCATCTTCGCCGTCGTCTGCGTCGGCGGAGTAGTCCGGAGGAAGGGTTTTCCCCTTCTTGGACCCTCCGGCCTCCTCAGAGAGGGCGGCCTTCCTTTTCTTCTCTCCTCCCACTGGAGGGGGAGAGGTTTCTTCTTCTTCCTCCTCGTATTCGCGAGAGGAAGGCGCTTCGGGACCGTCGAATGATGAATCCGACACCTCCTGGCGCCGGGCACTCTTTCGAGTCCCCGTGGCCCTTTTCGTGGCCTTCTTCTTCGGCACCACATAGGGCGCCGGAACCAGCAGCCTCGCCAAGCGAGCGTCTGCTGGACCTTCGGGCAAAGGCGCCGGACAGTTGATCTGTCCGGACGTCACCTGCCAATCCTGTTAGAGGAAAGGGAGCTTAGATCCCGCATAGAGTCAAACTATGGAAAACTGGTACCCTGTAAAAGGAAAAAACAGCTTACCGCGAGCGCGTGACGCTGCGCGCTGAATCCGCGATCCTCGGTAGCGGATGCGGGAGCCTCGGCGCCCTTGAAAAGCATCCTCCAGGCATCTTCGTACGTCATGTCGAAGAGCCTATTTAGAGTTTGATGCTGCGCCGGGTCGAACTCCCACAGATTGAAGGCCCGTCGTTGACACGGAAGGATCAGGCGGATGAGCATAACCTGGACTACGTCGACAAGCTTGAGCTTCTTGTCCACCAGGGTTTGGATGCATGTTTGGAGTCCGCCCAGCTCTCCGTTTTTACCCCAAGACAGGCCTATCTCCTTCCAGGAGGTGAGCCGTGTAGGGGGGCCGGATCGAAACTCAAGGGGTGCGATCCATTCGGTGTCGCGTGGCTCGGTGACATAAAACCACCATGATTGCCACCCCTTCAGGGTCTCCACAAAGGAGCCCTCGAGCCACAGGACGTTGGCCATCTTGCCAACCATGGCACCGCCGCACTCCGCCTGGCTGCCGTGCACCACCTTTGGCTTGATGTTGAAAGTCTTAAGCCATAGGCCGAAATGGGGGCGGATGCGGAGGAACGCCTCGCACACGACGATGAACGCCGAGATGTTGAGGACGAAGTTCGGGGCCAGATCGTGGAAATCCAGGCCGTAGTAGAACATGAGCCCCCGGACAAATGGATGCAGAGGGAAGCCCAGTCCGCGGAGGAAATGGGGGAGGAATACCACCCTCTCATGGGGCCTAGGAGTGGGGATGAGCTGCCCCTTTTCGGGAAGCCGGTGCGCGATGTCGCTAGCCAGATATCCGGCCTTCCTCAGCTTTTTGATGTGTCCCTCCGTGACGGAGGAGACCATCCACTTGCCTCCCGCTCCGGACATGACTGGAGAAGGTTGAGGTGGTAGTGCGGACTTGGGCGCTGGAGCTCGAGTGCGCAAGAATGGATAGGCAAAGGAGGAAGAAGGCGTGGGTGAAAAGGTGGATCCTTATCCCCTTATATGGGTGGACGCAACTACGTGTCCCCACCATCCTGGTAAAACTCGCTTATCTCCAAGCGCCGTAATCAATGGCGCGGTTGGGTTACCCACGCCCATATTGATGAGAATCCCGGAATAAGGGGACACGATCTCTGCTTTAACAAGACGTGCCAAGGAAACCGCCTCGCATAACGCGCTAAGATAGGACAGTAAAATGGTTCAAATAAAATCTTGGCCGTGGTGTGATGTCACACTATGGAGTACGTCAGCAGATTAGATTTGTGTAAATATTATTCTCTCTATGGCAATATGTGGAAACTTATTTTGCAGAGCTGGACACTATCTTTGTGTTCAAAGTCTTCTATGAAGTACTTGGAGGAGGAACCCGCCTTGCAATGCCGAAGACAATCTGCACGCTGGACTCATCGTCATTGAAGCCTGGTTCAGGGGCTACTGAGGGAGTCCTGGATTAGGGGGTGTTCGGATAGCCGAACTATACCTTCAGCCGGACTCCTGGACTATGAAGATACAAGATTGAAGACTTCGTCCCATGTCCGGAAGGGACTTTCCTTGGCGTGGAATGCAAGCTTGGCGATACAGATGTTCAGATCTCCTACCATTGTAACCGACTCTATGTAACCCTAACCCTATCCGGTGTCTATATAAACCGGAGGGTTTTAGTCCGTAGGACAACAGACACATCAACAATCATACCATAGGCTAGCTTCTAGGGTTTAGCCTCTCTGATCTCGTGGTAGATCTACTCTTGTACTACCCATATCATCAATATTAATCAAGCATGACGTAGGGTTTTACCTCCATCGAGAGGGCTCGAACCTGGGTAAAACTTCATGTCCCTTGCCTCCTGTTACCATCCGGCCTAGACGCACAGTTCGGGACCCCCTACCCGAGATCCGCCGGTTTTGACACCGACATTGGTGCTTTCATTGAGAGTTCCTCTGTGTCGTCGCTGTCAGGCCCGATGGCTCCTACGATCATCAATGGCGATGCAGTCCAGGGTGAGACTTCCTCCCCGGACAGATCTTCGTCTTTGGCGGCTTCGCACTGCGGGCCAATTCACTTGGCCATCTAGAGCAGATCGAAAGCTACGCCCCTAGCCGTCAGGTCAGATTCGGAAGTTTAAACTACATGGCTGACATCTGCGGGGACTTGATCTTCGACGGATTCGAACCACTGCCGAGTGCGCCGCACTGTCATGACGAGCATGATCTAACTCTGCCGCCAAACGGTGCCCTGGAGGCCGCACCCGCACCGGCTCCGACCCTTAGTTCGGAGTCAACTGCGTCGATCGAGGATGGGCGGTTGGACGCCACCTCGGGGGCTGCGATCCAAACAGCGATTGAGCCGAACACCAGCCCCGTACTCTGCGAGGCTCGTGACTCCAAGGAGCCGGACTCCTCTCCGGACTCCGAGCCCTCCGCGCCCCTGCCAGTCGAATCTGATTGGGAGCCGATCATGGAGTTCACTGCCGCATACATCTTTCAGCACTCGCCTTTCGCGGATATCCTGAAGTCACTGAAGTCTCTCTCTTTATCAGGAGAGCCCTGGCCGGACTACGGTCAGTAAGGTTGGGGTACGGACGATGAAGAAATTCAAAACCCACCCACCACCCACTTTGTAGCCACTGTCGACGACTTAACCGACATGCTCGACTTCGACTCTGAAGACATCGACGGTATGGACGCCGATGAAGGAGATGATGAAGAACCAGCGCCTACTAGGCCCTGGAAAGCCACCTCGTCATATGACATATACATGGTGGACACCCCAAAAGAGGGAGAGGGCGATGGAACAGCAGAGGATGACCCCTCCAAGAAACAGCCCAAGCGCCGGCGTCAGCGGCGCCGCTCAAAATCCCGCCAACACAAAAACGGTGATTCCAGCACGGGAGATAATAATACTCCGGAGAGTGCCGAAGAAAACACCCTCCAGCAAGGTTGCACAGGAGGATGGAGAAACCAGCCCTCATGAGAGGGCGACAGACAAAGAGGTAGAGGACGATAATTATATACCTCCCTCCGAAGACGAGGCAAGCCTCGACGACGACGAATTCGTCATGCCAGAGGATCCCGTTGAGCAAAAGCGTTTCCAACGCAGGCTTATGGCCACGGCAAGAAGCCTCAAGAAAAAACAGCAACAGCTCATAGCTGATCAAGATTTGCTGGTTGACAGATGGACTGAAGTCCTTGCGGCCGAAGAGCATAAACTCGAACGCCCCTCCAAGAGTTACCCAAAGCGCAAGTTGCTACCCCGATTAGAGGAGGAAGCACTTGATGCGGCCGAATGGCCACCTCGTGGCCGCGACAGAGAGGCCTCCCGGCCCTCCACTCAAGCCGCACCCCGTACCAAGGCACGGGAATATGCGCCGGACTTACGAGACATGTTGGAGGACAAGGCAAGGCAAACACGATCGATCTACGGATCGCGTGGGCACCCCACGGCTCGAGACGGTAACCGTCATGCCGGCCACAAATTCGGCAGGGCCGAACACAGTAGACAAAGCTCATTGGAGCTACGTCATGATATCGCCCAGTACAGAGGCGCCGCACACCCACTGTGCTTTACAGACGAAATAATGGATCATCAAATCCCCAAGGGTTTCAAACCCGTAAACATCGAATCATATGATGGCACAATAGACCCCGCGGTATGGATCGAGGATTATCTCCTTCATATCCACATGGCCCGCGGCGACGATTTTCACGCCATCAAATACCTCCCACTCAAGCTTAAAGGACCAGCTCGGCATTGGCTCAACAACTTGCCAACAGGATCAATCAGTTGTTGGGAGGACCTGGAAGCCGCATTCCTCGACAATTTCCAGGGCACTTATGTGCGACCCCCAGACGCCGATGACCTAAGTCACGTAATCCAGCAGCCAGAGGAATCGGCCAGACAATTCTGGACACAGTTCCTAACAAAGAAAAATCAAATAGTCGACTGTCCGGACGCTGAGGCCCTAGCAGCCTTCAAGCACAATATCCGTGACGAGTGGCTGGCCTGGCACCTCGGACAGGAAAAGCCGAAATCTATGGCAGCACTCACGACACTCATGACCCGCTTTTGCGCGGGAGAAGACAGCTGGCTTGCTCGTAGCAACAAGATGACCAAGAACCCCGGTAGTTCGGACACCAGGGACATTAGTGGCAGGTCGCGTCGCAACAAGCAGAAGCGCCGCATTAACAACAACAATGTTGAGGATACGACAGTTAATGCCGGATTCAGAGGCTCTAAATCCGGTCAGCGGAAGAAGCCATTCAAAAGGAATCCTAGGGACCCGTCCAGCTTGGACCAAATACTCGACCGCTTGTGCCAAATACATGGCACCCCTGAAAAGCCGGCCAATCACACCAACAGGGATTGTTGGGTGTTCAAGCAGGCAGGCAAGTTAAGCGCCGACAATGAAGACAAGGGGCTGCATAGCGATGGCGATGAGGAGCCTCGGCCGCCGAACAACAATGGACAGAAGGGTTTTCCCCCACAAGTGCGGACGGTGAACATGATATACGCCACCCACGTCCCCAAAAGGGAGCGGAAGCGCGCGTTAAGGGACGTATATGCGGTAGAGCCAGTCGCCCCAAAGTTCAACCCATGGTCCTCCTGCCCGATCACCTTTGATTGAAGAGACCATCCCACTAGCATCCGTCATGGCGGATTTGCTGCATTGGTTCTAGACCCAATTATTGACGGATTTCATCTCACTAGAGTCCTCATGGACGGCGGCAGCAGCCTGAACCTGCTTTACCAGGATACAATGCGAAAAATGGGCATCGATCCCTCGAGGATTAAGCCCACCAAAACGACCTTTAAAGGCGTAATACCAGGTGTAGAGGCCAACTGTACAGGCTCAGTCACACTTGAAGTGGTCTTCGGATCCCCGGATAATTTCCGAAGCGAGGAATTGATCTTCGACATAGTCCCATTCCGCAGTGGCTATCTTGCACTGCTCGGACAAACCGCATTCGCCAAATTCAATGCGGTACCGCACTACGCATACCTTAAGCTCAAGATGCCAGGCCCTCGTGGAGTAATTACGGTCAATGAAAACACCGAACGCTCCCTCCGAACGGAGGAGCACACGGCGGCCCTTGCAGTGGAAGTACAAAGCAGCCTCTTCAGGCGGTTCTCCAGTCCGGCCATTAAACGTCCAGACACCGTCAAGCGCGCCCAGAGTAACTTACAACAAGACCGCCTGGCATGTTCCGAGCAGGCGTAGCAATGCGGCCCCAACCCCAACCCTCGCAAAAAGGCGACGCCAATACTTCGCGTACATAACTACGCTCTAGAAATACCATGGGCATACGGGGAGGGGCACCATCACGGCACGCCCAAAACACGGCTTAAACCGCACCAGGGGCTGCCGATTTTTTACTTTTCAGGACTCTATTCTTCGGAAGGCCTGTTCGGCAGTTCAATTGCCGCACAAACGATGCAAGGACCAGGGAAGCAGACAAGCCATGCCGCATTACGGAAATCCCAGGTGGTCTCTATCACGAGCAGTATACCTGTTTCGCATACTATTCCGCAGCTTGCCCCTGGAGCAGACATGTTAAATAGTCCAACTTTTCGTTTATTGCATTACTTATATCGTTCTGCTTTGATCCCATCTATTTTTAAACAATGCATAGCTTTTGTCTATTTTCGCATTATCTTTTTATAAATAAATGTTCCTTAACGACATGTTGCACCCGTACAACTTGGTACGGCCAAAATACGCCAGGGGCTTTTAGCACCTCTCAATATGGTGTGAGAAGTCCGAACACTTTCACAAGTGCGGCACCCCGAACTTATAGCACTATATGCATCGGCTCTGAATCATGTCTTGGGTCAATAGTTGGGTTTGCCCGGCTCCTATGTTTTGGTGCCTTACGTTCCGCTATATCGGCTAAGGTAGCACTAGGAGAACCACTGCGATTGTGCCCTAGTTGAGCTGGGCCGAGCACCTCAGTGGAGAAAGCTAAAACTGACTGTCATGATGATGCGAGAGTTGGTCGCTGTTCGAGAGGTTTTTACGAGTCCCTAAAGACTTATGTCGCTTAGGGCGTGGAGTCGGCTCTGTTCGACCAAGGCGTGGATAGCGCCCCGAACTCGGTCTTCCGAATACTAGGGGCTTCGCCGAAATTTGAAATTATAGAATTCTATGGCTAAGTGAGAGTGTTCATGCATTATAGTCAGATTGCCTCGTTCGTTGGGCTGAGCGCTTCCCTTGAAGGACCCAAATATAGGAAAAAGAGCGCCCAGGTTTATCCCTGAACACCCCAGCACTAGCGGCAAGGGGGCAGAAGCCGATGACTCGCCATCTCTCAGTATTGATAAACAGTCGCACAGAAGGTAATATTTTAAATTCAAGCAGCATTGCTCAGCGCATATGAACAAGTTTTAGCGCACAGGACAAACACGAGCGAGTTTTACTCAAAAATTATATCCCTAGTACATTCATCCGCCACAAGGCGGGCACCCTTCAGAACATCCTTATAGTAATTTTCGGGCTTGCGATGCTCTTTCCCCACTGGTGGCCCGTCCTTCACAAGCTTCTCCGCATCCAGCCTGCCCCAGTGCACCTTAGCACGGGCAAAGGCCCTACGGGCACCTTCAATACAGATGGAGCGCTTGATGACTTCGAGCCTTGGACAGGCCTCCACCAGCCGCCGCACCAACCCGAAATAGCTCCCAGGCAGAGCCTCTCTAGGCCACAGCCGAACTAGGAGGCCCTTCATGGCCTGTTCGGCCGCCTTGTGGAGCTCGACCAGTTGCTTTAGCTGGTCGCTCAGGGGCACGGGGTGTCCGGCCTCAGCATACTGAGACCAGAACACCTTCTCCGTCGAGCTGCCCTCCTCGGCTCGATAGAATGCGGCGGCATCGGATACACTCCGGGGAAGATCTGCAAATGCCCCTAGAGAGCTCCGGATTCGGGTAAGTATCAAGTAACTCACGTTTATGTGTTTACTTTGCATAAAGAATGCCTTACCCACCGCTATCTTCTTCACCTCATCCAACTCCTGGAGGGTCTTCTGGGATTCGGCCTTGGCAGATTTGGCATTCTCAATAGCCACCGCAAGCTCGGACGCTTGCGTCTTCGAGTCACGCTCCAAACTCTCATGTTTTTCCATGAGAGCCTAGAGCTCTTGCCGCACCTTGCCAACCTCGGCCTCATACTTCTCCCGCTCGGTGCACTCCGAGGCCGAATTCTTCTCGGCCTCGTCCAGCGCTTGCTTAAGGGTCGCCACCTCAGACGTGGCCCCTACAATAGCCACGATAATCCTGTCATTTTTTGCAATTGCACCTTTTTTATATATATATTTTTAACAAGGTATTTCTTACCTTCATTGTCCTCGATCTGCTTCTTGGCACGCTCGAGCTCTTGCTCGGACCTTTCGAGGTCCTGCTTTAGCGTGTCCACTTCCGCAGTCAGTGCGGCGGACGCAAGCAGGGTAGCCTGCACATGCATATTGACTCATTTTTGTTAGACTCCTGCGAATTCTATTTGATCCTCTGTTCGGCTTTTCTTCCTGAACGCCAAACAGAGCATCAGGGGCTACTGTCTATGCGGTACTATTATTTACACTTTCTTTACTTATCTCGAAGCCTGTCAAAAGGCTAGTACAAGCTTCAGTCAGTCCGTTTTTTGCGGACTGAACCTTCTGGACCACCGCACTCATAATAGCGCGATGCTCCTCGTCAATGGAGGCGCCTTGGAGCGCCTCCAGCATATTGTCCGGCGCCTTCGGTTGGACGGAGGCTGCCGGCACGGTGGACTTGCTCCTCTTGGAAGGAGGTCCCCCGCCGGACTCCGGAACCTTTGAAGGTTCCGGAGCGGTGTCCGGCCTAGAGCCGGACTTGGAGCCCTGGGGGGTTTCATCCCCCTTACTCCTAGAGTCCGGGAGGTCACCTTGCGGCGCCTCCGGGACCACCTCCTCCCTGCTTGGAACCTGTTGGGACAACACCTCGGTGTCGTCCGTAGGGCGGGGGGAGGAAGCCGTCGGAAGCGAGTTCACATCCGACGAGTCCAGTGAGCCGCTCGATGACGCGTCGAGCCAGTCTTTGGGTGGGCTGCATAAGCATATTCGACATAAGGGAAAGCTGTGCAATAAACGAATACTATGAATTACTCCGGTATCCGGATACTCACGATTTTGCCAGGGGCTTGGCCCTGGGCTGCCACCCATCTTCGCCGTCGTCTGCGTCGGCGGAGTAGTCCGGAGGAAGGGTTTTCCCCTTCTTGGACCCTCCGGCCTCCTCAGAGAGGGCGGCCTTCCTTTTCTTCTCTCCTCCCACTGGAGGGGGAGAGGTTTCTTCTTCTTCCTCCTCGTATTCGCGAGAGGAAGGCGCTTCGGGACCGTCGAATGATGAATCCGACACCTCCTGGCGCCGGGCACTCTTTCGAGTCCCCGTGGCCCTTTTCGTGGCCTTCTTCTTCGGCACCACATAGGGCGCCGGAACCAGCAGCCTCGCCAAGCGAGCGTCTGCTGGACCTTCGGGCAAAGGCGCCGGACAGTTGATCTGTCCGGACGTCACCTGCCAATCCTGTTAGAGGAAAGGGAGCTTAGATCCCGCATAGAGTCAAACTATGGAAAACTGGTACCCTGTAAAAGGAAAAAACAGCTTACCGCGAGCGCGTGACGCTGCGCGCTGAATCCGCGATCCTCGGTAGCGGATGCGGGAGCCTCGGCGCCCTTGAAAAGCATCCTCCAGGCATCTTCGTACGTCATGTCGAAGAGCCTATTTAGAGTTTGATGCTGCGCCGGGTCGAACTCCCACAGATTGAAGGCCCGTCGTTGACACGGAAGGATCAGGCGGATGAGCATAACCTGGACTACGTCGACAAGCTTGAGCTTCTTGTCCACCAGGGTTTGGATGCATGTTTGGAGTCCGCCCAGCTCTCCGTTTTTACCCCAAGACAGGCCTATCTCCTTCCAGGAGGTGAGCCGTGTAGGGGGGCCGGATCGAAACTCAAGGGGTGCGATCCATTCGGTGTCGCGTGGCTCGGTGACATAAAACCACCATGATTGCCACCCCTTCAGGGTCTCCACAAAGGAGCCCTCGAGCCACAGGACGTTGGCCATCTTGCCAACCATGGCACCGCCGCACTCCGCCTGGCTGCCGTGCACCACCTTTGGCTTGATGTTGAAAGTCTTAAGCCATAGGCCGAAATGGGGGCGGATGCGGAGGAACGCCTCGCACACGACGATGAACGCCGAGATGTTGAGGACGAAGTTCGGGGCCAGATCGTGGAAATCCAGGCCGTAGTAGAACATGAGCCCCCGGACAAATGGATGCAGAGGGAAGCCCAGTCCGCGGAGGAAATGGGGGAGGAATACCACCCTCTCATGGGGCCTAGGAGTGGGGATGAGCTGCCCCTTTTCGGGAAGCCGGTGCGCGATGTCGCTAGCCAGATATCCGGCCTTCCTCAGCTTTTTGATGTGTCCCTCCGTGACGGAGGAGACCATCCACTTGCCTCCCGCTCCGGACATGACTGGAGAAGGTTGAGGTGGTAGTGCGGACTTGGGCGCTGGAGCTCGAGTGCGCAAGAATGGATAGGCAAAGGAGGAAGAAGGCGTGGGTGAAAAGGTGGATCCTTATCCCCTTATATGGGTGGACGCAACTACGTGTCCCCACCATCCTGGTAAAACTCGCTTATCTCCAAGCGCCGTAATCAATGGCGCGGTTGGGTTACCCACGCCCATATTGATGAGAATCCCGGAATAAGGGGACACGATCTCTGCTTTAACAAGACGTGCCAAGGAAACCGCCTCGCATAACGCGCTAAGATAGGACAGTAAAATGGTTCAAATAAAATCTTGGCCGTGGTGTGATGTCACACTATGGAGTACGTCAGCAGATTAGATTTGTGTAAATATTATTCTCTCTATGGCAATATGTGGAAACTTATTTTGCAGAGCTGGACACTATCTTTGTGTTCAAAGTCTTCTATGAAGTACTTGGAGGAGGAACCCGCCTTGCAATGCCGAAGACAATCTGCACGCTGGACTCATCGTCATTGAAGCCTGGTTCAGGGGCTACTGAGGGAGTCCTGGATTAGGGGGTGTTCGGATAGCCGAACTATACCTTCAGCCGGACTCCTGGACTATGAAGATACAAGATTGAAGACTTCGTCCCATGTCCGGAAGGGACTTTCCTTGGCGTGGAATGCAAGCTTGGCGATACAGATGTTCAGATCTCCTACCATTGTAACCGACTCTATGTAACCCTAACCCTATCCGGTGTCTATATAAACCGGAGGGTTTTAGTCCGTAGGACAACAGACACATCAACAATCATACCATAGGCTAGCTTCTAGGGTTTAGCCTCTCTGATCTCGTGGTAGATCTACTCTTGTACTACCCATATCATCAATATTAATCAAGCAGGACATAGGGTTTTACCTCCATCGAGAGGGCCCGAACCTGGGTAAAACTTCGTGTCCCTTGCCTCCTGTTACCATCCGGCCTAGACGCACAGTTCGGGACCCCCTACCCGAGATCCGCCGGTTTTGACACAAACATCGGGCATTAAGTCTGACTCAACTTCACACCTTATAATACAGGCAAGAACCCTTTCTTTGCCTAATCCATTTTGAACTTCTTCAAAACTTTATCAAGGTATGTGCTTTGTGAAAGTCCAATTAAGCGTCTTAATCTATCTCTATAGATCTTGATGCCCAATACATAAGCAGCTTCACCAAGGTCTTTCATTGAAAAATTCTTATTCAAGTATCCTCTTATGCTATTCAGAAATTCAGTATCATTTCTGATTAACAATATGTCATCTACATATAATATCAGAAATGCTACGGAGCTCCTACTCACTTTCTTGTAAATACAGATTTCTCCAAAAGTCTGTATAAATCCATATACTTTGATCACACTATAAAAGCGTATATTCCAACTCCGAGAGGCTTGCACTAGTCCATAAATGGATCGCTGGAGCTTGCACACTTTGTTAGCACCTTTTGGATCGACCAAACCTTCTGGTTGCATCATATACAACCCTTCTTTAAGATATCCATTAAGGAATGCAGTTTTGACATCCATTTGCCAACTTTCATAATCATAAAATGTGGCAATTGCTAACATGATTCTGACGAACTTAAGCATCGCTACGAGTGAGAAGGTCTCATCGTAGTCAACTCCTTGAACTTGTCGAAAACCTTTCTCAACAAGTCAAGCTTTGTAGACAGTAACATTACCGTCAGCGTCAGTCTCCTTCTTGAAGACCCATTTATTCTCTATGGCCTGCCGATCATCGGGCAAGTCAACCAAAGTCCACACTTTGCTCTCATACATGGATCTCATCTCAGATTTCATGGCTTCAAGCCATTTTGCGTAATCTGGGCTCATCATCGCTTCCTCATAGTTCGTAGGTTCGTCATAGTGAAGTAACATGACTTCCAGAACAGGATTACCGTACCACTCTGGTGTGGATCTTACTCTGGTTGACCTACGAGGTTCGGTAGTAACTTGATCAGAAGTTTCATGATTATCACCATTAGCTTCCTCACTTACTGGTGTAGGAATCACTAGAACTGATTTTAGTGATGAACTACTTTCCAATAAGGGAGAAGGTAAAATTACCTCGTTAAGTTCTACTTTCCTCCCACTCACTTCTTTCGAGAGAATCTCCTTCTCTAGAAAGGATCCATTCTTAGCAACGAATACCTTGCCTTCGGATCTATGATAGAAGGTGTACCCAACAGTCTCCTTCGGGTATCCTATGAAGACACATTTCTCCGATTTGGGTTCGAGCTTATCAGGTTGAAGCTTTTTCACATAAGCATCGCAGCCCCAAACTTTAAGAAACGACAACTTGGGTTTCTTGCCAAACCATAGTTCATAAGGTGTCATCTCGACGGATTTAGATGGTGCCCTATTTAATGTGAATGCAGATGTCTCTAAAGCGTAACCCCAAAACGATAGCGGTAAATCAGTGAGAGACATCATAGATCACACCATATCTAGTAAAGTATGATTACGACGTTCAGACACACCCTTACACTTTGGTGTTCCAGGTGGCGTGAGTTGCGAAACTATTCCGCATTGTCTCAAATGAAGTCCAAACTCATAACTCAAATATTCACCTCCACGATCAGATCGTAGAAACTTGATATTCTTGTTACAATGATTTTCCACTTCACTCTAAAATTCTTTGAACTTTTCAAATGTTTCAGACTTATGTTTCATTAAGTAGGTATACCCATATCTTCTCAAATCATCTGTGAAGGTGAGAAAATAACGAAACCCGCCGCGAGCCTCAATACTCACCGGACCACATACATTAGTATGTATGATTTCCAACAACTCTATTGCTCGCTCCATTGTTCCGGAGAATGGCGTTTTAGTCATCTTGCCCATGAGGCATGGTTCGCAAGTACCAAGTGATTCATAATCAAGTGATTCTAGAAGTCCATCAGAATGGAGTTTCTTCATGCGCTTTACACCAATATGACCTAAACGGCAGTGCCACAAATAAGTTGCACTATCATTATCAACTCTGCATCTTTTGGCTTCAATACTATGAACATGTGTATCAGTACTATCAAGATTTAGTAAAAATAGACCACTCATCAGGGGTGCATGACCATAAAAAGATAGTACTCATATAAATAGAACAACCATTATTCTCTGATTTAAATGAATAACCGTCTCGCATCAAACAAGGTCCAGATATAATGTTCATGCTCAACGGTGGCACCAAATAACAATTATTTAGGTCTAATACTAATCCCGAAGGTAGATGTAGAGGTAGTGTGCCGACGACGATCACATCGACTTTGGAACCATTTCCCACGCGTATCGTCAGCTCCTCCTTAGCCAATCTTCGCTCAATCCGTAACTCCTGTTTCGAGTTGCAAATGTTAGCACCTGAATCAGTATCAAATACCCAGGCACTACTGCGAGCATTAGTAAGGTACACATCAATAACATGTATATAAAATATACCTTTCACTTTGCCATCCTTCTTCTCCGCCAAATACTTGGGGCAGTTCCGCTTCCAGTGACTAGTTCCTTTGCAGTAGAAGCACTCAGTCTCAGGCTTAGGTCCAGACTTGGGTTTCTTCTCTTGAGCAGCAACTGGCTTGTTGTTCTTCTTGAAGTTCCCCTTATTTCCTTTTTCCCTTTTTCTTGAAACTGGTGGTCTTGTTGACCATCAACACTTGATGCTCCTTCTTGATTTGTATCTCCGCAGCCTTTAGCATTGCGAAGAGCTCAGGAATCGTATTATCCATCCCTTGCATATTATAGTTCATCACGAAGCTCTTGTAGCTTGGTGGTAGTGATTGAAGAACTCTGTCAATGCCAATATCATCAGGAAGATTAACTCCCAGTTGAGTCAAGTGGTTGTGGTACCCAGACATTCTGAGTATATGTTCACTGACAGAACTATTCTCCTCCATCTTGCAGCTGTAGAACTTATTGGAGACTTCATATCTCTCAATCCAGGCATTTGCTTGAAATATTAACTTCAACTCCTCGATCATCTCATATGCTCCATGACGTTCAAAACGTTGTTGAAGTCCCGGTTCAGAGCTGTAAAGCATGGCACGCTGAACTATCGAGTAGTCATGAGCTTTGCTATGCCTGGTGTTCATAACATCTGGCATTGCTCCTGCAGCGGGTTTGTCACCTAGCGGTGCTTCTAGGACGTAATTCTTCTGTGGAGCAATGAGGATAATACTCAAGTTACGGACCCAGTCCATGTAGTTGCTACCATCATCTTTCAACTTAGCTTTCTCTAGGAACGCATTAAAATTCAACGGAACAACAACACGGGCCATCTATCTACAATAACATAGATATGCAAAATACTACCAGGTACTAAATTCATGATAAATTAAAGTTCAATTAATCAAATTACTTAAGAACTCCCACTTAGATAGACATCTCTCTAATCATCTAAGTGAGCACGTGATCCATATCAACTAAACCATGTTCGATCATCACGTGAGATGGAGTAGTTTTCAATGGTGAACATCACTATGTTGATCATATCTACTATATGATTCATGCTCGACCTTTCGGTCTTAGTGTTCCGCGGCCATATCTGCATATGCTAGGCTCGTCAAGTTTAACCCGAGTATTCTGCGTGTGCAAAGCTGGCTTGCACCCGTTTTATGTGAACGTAGAGCTTATCACACCCGATCATCACGTGGTGTATTGGCACGATGAACTGTAGCAACGGTGCATACTTAGGGAGAACACTTATACCTTGAAATTAGTGAGAGATCATCTTATAATGCTACCGCCGAACTAAGCAAAATAAGATGCATAAAGGATAAGCATCACATGCAATCAATATAAGTGATACGATATGGCCATCATCATCTTGTGCCTTTGATCTCCATCTCCAAATCACTGTCATGATCACCATCGTCACCGGCTTGACACCTTGATCTCCATCGAAGCATCATTGTCGTCTCGCCAACTATTGCCTCTATGACTATCGCTACCGCTTAGTGATACAGAAAAGAAATTACATGGCGATTGCATCTCATATAATAAAGCGACAACCATATGGCTCCTGCCAGTTGCCGATAACTGTGTTACCAAACATGATCATCTCATACAATAAAATTTAGCATCATGACTTGACCATATCACATCACAACATGCCCTGCAAAAACAAGTTAGACGTCCTCTACTTTGTTGTTGCAAGTTTTACGTGGCTGCTACGGGCTGAGCAAGAACCGTTCTTACCTACGCATCAAAAACCACAACGCGGTATAGTGATTGCTTTTTGATCTTCAGAAAGAACCCTGTTCATTGAATCCGATTCAACTAAAGCTGGAGAAACAGACACCCACTAGCCACCTGTGTGCGAAGCACGTCGGTAGAACCAGTCTCGCATAAGCGTACGCGTAATGTCGGTCTGGGTTGCTTCATACAACAATGCCGCTGAATCAAGAATCAACTAGTGACGGCAAGAAATATGTATATACCCGCGCCCACAACTCCTTTGTGTTCTACTCATGCATATAACATCTACGCATAAACCTGGCTCAGATGCCACCTTGGGGAACGCAGTAATTTCAAAAAATTTCCTACGCACACGCAAGATCATGGTGATGCATAGCAACGAGAGGGAAGAGTGTCGTCCATGTACCCTCGTAGACCGTAAGTGGAAACGTTATGACAACGCGGTTGATGTAGTCGTACGTCTTCATGATCGACCGATCCCTAGTACTGAACGTACGACACCTCCGCGATCTGCACACATTTAGCTCGGTGACGTCCCGCGAACTCACGATCCAGTAGAGCTTCGAGGGAGAGTTTCGTCAGCACGACGGCATGATGACGGTGATGATGATGCTACCAGAACAGGGCTTCGCCTAAGCACCGCTACGATATAACCGAGGTGGATTATGGTGGAGGGGGCACCGCACACGGCTAAAAGATCAACTGATCAACTTGTGTGTCCATGGGGTGCCCCCTCCCCCGTATATAAAGGAGTGGAGGAGGGGGAGGGCTGGCCCTCTCTATGACACGCCCTGGGGGAGTGCTACTCCCTTCAGGAGTAGGATTCCCCCCTTTCCTAGTAGAAGTAGGATCCCTTCCAAGTAGGAGTAGGAGAGCAAGGAAGGAGGAGAGATGGAGGAAGGAAAGGGGGGCGACCCCCCTCCCAATTCAGATTGGGCTTGGGGGCGCGCCTCTCTCCTTTCCCTTCCCTCTCCTCTATTCCACTACGGCCCAATAAGGCCCATATACTCCCCTGGGGGTTCCGGTAACCTCCCTGTACTCCGGAAAAATACCCGAACCACTCGGAAACATTCCGGTGTCCAAATATAGGCTTCCAATATATCGATCTTTACGTCTCGACCATTTCGAGACTCCTCATCATGTCCGTGATCAAATCTAGGACTCCAAACTACCTTTGGTACATCAAAACACATAAACTTGTAATACCGATCATCACCGAACGTTAAGCGTGCGGACCCTACGGGTTCGAGAACTATGTAGACATGACCGAGACTCATCTCCGGTAAATAACCAATAGCGGAACCTGGATGCTCATATTGGTTCCTATATATTCTACGAAGATCTTTATCGGTCAAACTGCATAATGGTATACGTTGTTCCCTTTGTCATCGGTATGTTACTTGCCCGAGATTCGATCGTCGGTATCTCAATACCTAGTTCAATCTCGTTACCGGCAAGTCTCTTTACTCGTTCCGTAATGCTAGATCCCATAAGTAACTCATTAGCTACATTGCTTGCAAGGCTTATAGTGATGTGCATTACCGAGAGGGCCCAGAGATACCTCTCCGACAATCGGAGTGACAAATCCTAATCTTGATCCATGCCAACTCAACAAACACCATCGGAGACACCTGTAGAGTACCTTTATAATCACCCAGTTACGTTGCGATGTTTGGTAGCACACAAAGTGTTCCTCCAGTATTCTGGAGTTGCATGATCACATAGTCATAGGAACATGTATAGTTATGGAAAAAGCAATAGCAACAAAACAAAATGATCATCGTGCTAAGCTAATGGATGGGTCAAGTCAATCACATCATTCTCTAATGATGTGATCCCGTTAATCAAATGACAACTCATGTCTATGGTTAGGAAACATAACCATCATTGATTCAACAAGCTAGTCAAGTAGAGGAAAACTAGTGACACTCTGTCTATGTATTCACACATGTACTAAGATTCCGGTTAATACAATTCTAGCATGAATAATAAACATTTATCATGATATAAGGAAATATAAATAACAACTTATTATTGCCTCTAGGGCATATTTCCTTCAGTCTCCCACTTGCACTAGAGTCAATAATCTAGATTACATTGTAATGATTGTAACACCCATGGAGTCTTGGCGCTGATCATGTTTTGCTCGTGAGAGAGGCTTAGTCAACGGGTCTGCAACATTCAGATCCGTATGTATCTTGCAAAAATCTATGTCTCCCTCCTTGACTTGATCACAGATGGAATTGAAGCGTCTCTTGATGTGCTTGGTTCTCTTGTGAAATCTGGATTCCTTTGCCAAGGCAATTGCACCAGTATTGTCACAAAATATTTTCATTGGACCCGATGCACTAGGTATGACACCTAGATCGGATATGAACTCCTTCATCCAGACTCCTTCATTTGCTGCTTCGGAAGCAGCTATGTATTCTGCTTCACACGTAGATCCCGCCACGACGCTCTGCTTGGAACTGCACCAACTGACTGCTCCACCATTTAATAAAAACATGTATCCGTTTTGTGACTTAGAGTCATCCAGATCAGTGTCAAAGTTTGCATCGACGTAACCTTTTACGACGAGCTCTTTGTCACCTCCATATACGAGAAACATATCCTTAGTCCTTTTCAGGTATTTCAGGATGTTCTTGACCGTTGTCCAGTGATCCACTCCTGGATTACTTTGGTACCTCCCTGCTAAACTTATAGCAAGGCACACATCAGGTCTGGTACACAGCATTGCATACATGATAGAGCCTATGGCTGAAGCAAAGGGAACTCCTTCCATTTTCTCTCTATCTTCTGTAGTGGTCGGGCATTGAGTCTGGCTCAACTTCACACGTTGTAACATAGGAAAGAACCCTTTCTTTGCTTGATCCATTTTGAACTTCTTCAAAACTTTATCAAGGTATGTGCTTTGTGAAAGTCCAATTACGCGTCTTGATCTATCTCTATAGATCTTGATGCCTAATATATAAGCAGCTTCACCGAGGTCTTTCATTGAAAAATTCTTATTCAAGTATCCTTTTATGCTATTCAGAAATCCCGTATCATTTCCAATCAACAATATGTCATCTACATATAATATCAGAAATGCTACAGAGCTCCCACTAACTTTCTTGTAAATACAGGCTTCTCCAAAAGTCTGTATAAAACCATATGCTTTGATCACACTATCAAAGTATATATTCCAACTCCGAGAGGCTTGCACTAGTCCATAAATGGATCGCTGGAGCTTGCACACTTTGCTAGCACCTTTTGGATCAACAAAATCGCCTGGTTGCATCATATACAACTCTTCTTTAAGATATCCATTAAGGAATGTAGTTTTGACATCCATTTGCCAACTTTCATAATCATAAAATGCAGAAATTGCTAACATGATTCGGACAGACTTAAGCATCGCTACAGGTGAGAAGGTCTCATCGTAGTCAACTCCTTGAACTTGTTGAAAACCTTTCGCAACAAGTTGAGCTGTGTAGATAGTAACATTACCGTCAGCCTCAGTCTTCTTCTTGAAGATCCATTTATTCTCTATGGCCCGCCGATCATCAGGCAAGTCAACCAAAGTCCACACTTTGTTCTCATACGTGGATCCCATCTCAGATTTCATGGCTTCAAGCCATTTTGTGGAATCTGGGCTCATCATCGCTTCCTCATAGTTCGTAGGTTCGTCATGGTCAAGTAACATGACTTCCAGAACAGGATTACCATACCACTCTGGTGCGGATCTTAATCTGGTTGACCTACGATATTCGGTAGTAACTTGATCAGAAGTTTCATGATCATCATCATTAGCTTCCTCACTTACTGGTGTAGGAATCACTAGAACTAATTTCAGTGATGAACTACTTTCCAATAAGGGAGAAGGTACAATTACCTCATTAAGTTCTACTTTCCTCCCACTCTCTTCTTTCGAGAGAAACTCCTTCTCTAGAAAGGATCCATTCTTAGAAACGAATACCTTGCCTTCGGATCTATGATAGAAGGTGTACCCAACAGTCTCCTTTGGGTATCCTATGAAGACACATTTCTCCGATTTGGGTTCGAGCTTATCAGGTTGAAGCTTTTTCACATAAGCATCCCAGCCCCAAACTTTAAGAAACGACAACTTGGGTTTCTTTCCAAACCACAGTTCATAAGGTGTCGTCTCGACGGATTTAGATGGTGCCCTATTTAACGTGAATGCAGCTGTCTCTAAAGCGTAACCCCAAAACGATAGCGGTAAATCAGTGAGAGACATCATAGATCACACCATATCTAGTAAAGTATGATTACGATGTTCGGACACACCATTAGGCTGTGGTGTTCCAGGTGGCGTGAGTTGCGAAACTATTCCGCATTGTCTAAAATGAAGTCCAAACTCATAACTCAAATATTCACCTCCACGATCAGATCGTAGAAACTTGATTTTCTTGTTACAATGATTTTCCACTTCACTGTGAAATTCTTTGAACTTTTCAAATGTTTCGGACTTATGTTTCATTAAGTAGATATACCCATATCTGCTCAAATCATCTGTGAAGGTGAGAAAATAACGATACCCGCCGCAAGCCTCAATATTCATCGGACCACATACATCAGTATGTATGATTTCCAACAAATTTGTTGCTCGCTCCATTGTTCCAGAGAACGTCATTTTAGTCATCTTGCCCTTGAAGCATGGTTCACAAGTACCAAGTGATTCATAATCAAGTGATTCCAGAAGTCCATCAGAATGGAGTTTCTTCATGCGCTTTACACCAATATGACCTAAACGGCAGTGCCACAAATAAGTTGCACTATCATTATCAACTCTGCATCTTTTGGCTTCAATACTATGAACATGTGTATCACTATTATCTAGATTTAGTAAAAACAGACCACTCATCAGGGGTGCATGACCATAAAAGCTATTACTCATATAAATAGAACAACCATTATTCTCTAATTTAAATGAATATCTGTCTCGCATCAAACAAGATCCAGATATAATGTTCATGCTCAACGCTGGCACCAAATAACAATTATTTAGGTCTAATACTAATCCCGAAGGTAGATGTAGAGGTAGCGTGCCGACGGCTTTCACATCGACTATGGAACCATTTTCCACGCGCATCGTCACCTCGTCCTTAGCCAATCTTCGCTTAATCCGCAGCCCCTGTTTCGAGTTGCAAATGTCAGCAACTGAACCAGTATCAAATACCCAGGCACTACTGCGAGCATTAGTAAGGTGCACATCAATAACATGTATATCAAATATACCTTTTTCACTTTGCCATCCTTCTTCTCCACCAAATACTTGGGGCAGTTCCGCTTCCAGTGACTAGTTCCTTTGCAGTAGAAGCACTCAGTCTCAGGCTTAGGTCCAGACTTGGGTTTCTTCACTTGAGCAGCAACTGGCTTGTTGTTCTTCTTGAAGTTCCCCTTCTTTCCTTTACCCTTTTTCTTGAAACTGGTGGTCTTTTTGACCATCAACACTTGATGCTCCTTCTTGATTTCTACCTCCGCAGCCTTTAGCATTGCAAAGAGCTCGGGAATCGTCTTATCCATCCCTTGCATATTATAGTTCATCACGAAGCTCTTGTAGCTTGGTGGCAGTGATTGAAGAACTCTGTCAATGACACTATCATCAGGAAGATTAACTCCCAGTTGAGTCAAGTGGTTGTGGTACCCAGACATTCTGAGTATATGTTCACTGATAAAACAATTCTCCTCCATCTTGCAGCTATAGAACTTACTGGAGACTTCATATCTCTCAATCCGGGAAGCTTGGTATCCTGGCCGTCAGTAACCGTATCTAGCTGCTGTAGCGCCGCATTTAACGATATGTATTCGAGCTCACAAGGATACACGCCACCCCGTATTCTGTATTTTCCTACAGTGGCATCCTAGGTCTTGAAGGAAATATGCCCTAGAGGCAATAATAAAGGTGTTATTTATATTTCCTTATATCATGATAAATGTTTATTAGTCATGCTTTAATTGTATTAACCGGAAACTTAGTACATGTGTGAATACATAGACAAACAGAATGTCACTAGTATGCCTCTACTTGACTAGCTCGTTGAATCAATGATGGTTATGTTTCCTAACAATAGAGATGAGTTGTCATTTGATTAACAGGATCACATCATTAGAGAATGATGCAATTGACTTGACCCATCCATTAGCTTAGCACGATGATCGTTTAGTTTGTTGCTATTGCTTTCTCCATAACTTACACATGTTCCTATGACTATGAGGTCATGCAACTCTCGAATACCGGAGGAACACTTTGTGTGCTACCAAACGTCACAACATAACCGGGTGATTATAAAGGTGCTCTACAGGTGTCTCTGATGGTGTTTGTTGAGTTGGCATAGATCAAGATTAGGATTTGTCACTCCGATTGTCGGAGAGGTATCTCTGGGCCCTTTCGGTAATACACATCAATATAAGCCTTGCAAGCAATGTAACTAATGAGTTAGTTATGGGATGATACATTACGGAATGAGTAAAGAGACTTCCTGTAACGATATTGAACTAGGTATCGAGATACCGACGATCGAATCTCGGGCAAGTAACATACTGATGACAAAGGGAACAACGTGTATCGTTATGCAGTTTGACCGATAAAGATCTTCATAGAATATGTGGGAGCCAATATGAACATCCAGGTTCCTCAATTGGTTATTGATCGGAGACGTGTCCCGGTCATGTCTACATAGTTCTCGAACCCGTAGGGTCTGCATGCTTAACGTTCGGTGACGATCAGTATTATGAGTTTATGTGTTTTGATGTGCCGAAGGTAGTTCGGAGTCCCGGATATGATCACAGACATGACGAGGAGTCTCGAAATGGTCGAGACATAAAGATTGATATATTGGATGATTATGTTTGGACATCGGAAAGGTTTCGAGAGAGTTCGGGCATGTACCGGAGTACCGGGGGGTTACCGGAACCCCTCGGGGAGTATATGGGCCCTAATGGGCTTTAGTGGAGAGATAGAGAGAGGCAGCGAGGGCAGGCCGCGTGCACCTCCCCCTCTGGTCCGAATTGGACTAGGAAGGGGGCGCCCCCCTTTTCTTCCTCCCTCTCTCGCCCTTCCTTCTCTCCTAGTCCAACTAGGGAAGGGGGGGATCCTACTCCCGGTGGGAGTAGGACTCCTCCAGGGCGCGCCATAGAGGGCCGCCCCTCCCCCTTCCTCCACTCCTTTATATACGGGGGAGGGGGGCACCCCACAGACACACAAGTTGATCATTGATCTCTTAGCCGTGTGCGGAGCCCCCTCCACCATAATCCACCTCGGTCATATCGTCGTAGTGCTTAGGCGAAGCCCTGCGCCGGTAGCTTCATCATCACCGTCATCATGCTGTCGTGCTGATGAAGCTCTCCCATGACACTCAGCTGGATCGAGAGTTCGTGGGACGTCGCCGAGCCAAACGTGTGCAGATAGGTGCCGTACTTTCGGTACTAGGATCGGTCAGATCGTGAAGACGTACGATTACATCATAACACTTCCGCTTACGGTCTACAAGGGTACGTAGACAACACTCTCCCCTCTCATTGCTATGCATCGCCATGATGTTGCATGTGCATAGGATTTTTTTTCAAATTATTGCATTCCCCAAAAGTGGCGTCAGAGCCAGGTCTATGTGTAGATGTTATATGCACGAGTAGAACACAAAGGAGTTGTGGGCGTGGGTATATAAATATTGCTTGTTGTCACTAGTTGATTCTCGATTCAGCAGTATTGTTGGATGAAGCGGACCAGACCGACATTACGCGTACGCTTACGCGAGAGTCGTTCTACCGACGTGCTTCACACACAGGTGGCTGGTGGGTGTCAGTTTCTCCAACTTTAGTTGAATCAGATTCAATGAATAGGGTTCTTTCTGAAGATCAAAAAGGAATCACTATACCGCATTGTGGTTTTTGATGCGTAGGTAAGAACGGTTCTTGCTCGGCCCATAGCAGCCACGTAAAACTTGCAACAACAAAGTAGAGGACGTCTAACTTGTTTTTGCAGCGCATGTTGTGATGTGATATGGTCAAGATATGATGCTAAATTTTATTGTATGAGATGATCATGTTTTGTAACACAGTTATCGGCAACTAGCAGGAGCCATATGGTTGTCGCTTTATTGTATGAAATGCAATCACCCTGTAATTGCTTTACTTTATCACTAAGCGGGAGCGATAGTCGTAGAAGCAATAGTTGGCAAGACGACAAAGATGCTTCGATGGAGATCAATGTGTCAAGCCGGTGACAATGGTGATCATGACGATGCTTTGGAGATGTAGATCAAAGGCACAAGATGATGATGGCCATATCATATCACTTATATTGATTGCATGTGATGTTTATCCTTTATGCATCTTATTTTGCTTAGTTCGATGGTGGCATTATAAGATGATCTCTCACTAAATTTCAAGGTATAAGTGTTCTCCCTGAGTATGCACCGTTGCTACAGTTCTTCGTGCCGAGACACCATGTGACGGTCGGGAGTGATAAGCTCTAAGTTCACATACAACGGGTGCAAGCCAGTTTTGCACACGCAGAATACTCGGGTTAAACTTGACGAGCCTAGCATATGCAGATATGGCCTCGGAACACTGAGACCGAAAGGTTGAGCGTGAGTCATATAGTAGATATGATCAACATAGTGATGTTCACCATTGAAAACTACTCCATATCACGTGATGATCGGACATGGTTTAGTTGATATGGATCACGTGATCACTTAGATGATTAGAGAGATGTCTATCTAAGTGGGAGTTCTTAAGTAATTTGATTAATTGAACTAACTTAGTACCTGATAGTATTTTGCATGTCTATGTTGTTGTAGATAGATGGCCCGTGTTGTTGTTTCGCTGAATTTTAATGCATTCCTAGAGAAAGCTAAGTTGAAAGATGATGGTAGCAACTACACGGACTGGGTCGGTAACTTGATGATTATCCTCATTGTTGCACAGAAGAATTACATCCTGGAAGTACCGCTAGGTGACAAACCTGTTGCAGGAGCAACGCCAGATGTTGTGAACACATAGTAGAGCAAAGCTGATGACTACTCGATAGTTCAGTGTGCCATGCTTTACGGCTTAGAACCGGGACTTCAACGATGTTTTGAACATCATGGAGCATATGAGATGTTCCAGGAGTTGAAGTTAATATTTCAAGCAAATGCCCGGATTGAGAGATATGAAGTCTCCAATAAGTTCTACAACTGCAAAATGGAGGAGAATAGTTCTGCCAGTGAACATATACTCAGAATGTCTGGGTACCACAACCACTTGACTTAGCTAGGAGTTAATCTTCCTGATGATAGTGTCATTGACAGAGTTCTTCAATCACTGCCACCAAGCTACAAGAGCTTAGTGATGAACTATAATATGCAAGGGATGGATAAGACTATTCCCGAGCTCTTCGCAATGCTAAAGGCTGCGGAGGTAGAAATCAAGAAGGAGCATCAAGTGTTGATGGTCAACAAGACCACTAGTTTCAAGAAAAAGGGTAAAGGGAAGAAGGTGAACTTCAAGAAGAACAGCAAGCCGGTTGTTGCTCAAGTGAAGAAACCCAAGTCTGGACCTAAGCCTGAAACCGAGTGCTTCTACTGCAAAGGAACTGGTCACTAGAAGCGGAACTGCCCCAAGTATTTGGCGGAGAAGAAGGATGGCAAAGTGAAAGGTATATTTGATATACATGTTATTGATGTGTACCTTACTAATGCTCGCAGTAGCGCCTGGGTATTTGATACTGGTTCTGTTGCTAATATTTGCAACTCGAAACAGAGGCTACGGATTAAGCGAAGATTCGCTAAGGACGAGGTGACGATGCACGTGGGAAATGGTTCCAAAGTCAATGTGATCACCGTCGGCACGCTACCTTTACATCTACATTCGGGATTAGTTTTAGACCCAAATAATTGTTATTTGGTGCCAGTGTTGAGCATGAACATTATATCTGGATCTTGTTTGATGCGAGCCGGTTATTCATTTAAATCAGAGAATAACGTTTGTTCTATTTATATGAGTAATATCTTTTATGGTCATGCACCCTTGATGAGTGGCCTATTTTTGCTAAATCTAATAGTAGTGATACACATGTTCATAGTATTGAAGCCAAAAATGCAGAGTTGATAATGATAGTGCAACTTATTTGTGGCACTGCCGTTTGGGTCATATTGGTGTAAAGCGCATGAAGAAACTCCATTCTGATGGACTTATGGAATCACTTGATTATGAATCACTTGGTACTTGCGAACCATGCCTCATGGGCAAGATGACTAAAACTCTGTTCTCCGGAACAATGGAGCGAGCAACAAAGTTATTGGAAATCATACATACTGATGTATGTGGTCCAATGAACATTGAGGCTCGCGGCGGATATCGTTATTTTCTCACCTTCACAGATGATTTGAGCAGATATGGGTATATCTACTTAATGAAACATAAGTCTGATAAAGTTTCTACGATCTGATCGTGGAGGAGAATATGTGAGTTACGAGTTTGGTCTTCATTTGAAACAATGCGGAATAGTTTCACATGTCACGCCACCCGGAACACCACATCATAATGGTGTGTCCGAACGTCATAATCGCACTTGACTAGATATGGTGCGATCTATGATGTCTCTTACTAATTTACCGCTATCGTTTTGGGCTTATGCTTTAGAGACGGCTGCATTCACGTTAATAGGGCACCATCAAAATCCGTTGAGACGACACCTTATGAACTGCGGTTTGGCAAGAAACCCAAGTTGTCATTTCTTAAAGTTTGGGGCTGCGATGCTTATGTGAAGAAGCTTCAACCTGATAAGCTCGAACCCAAATCGGAGAAATGTGTCTTCATAGGATACTCAAAGGAGACTGTTGGGTACACCTTGTATCACAGATCCGAAGGCAAGATATTCATTGCTAAGAATGGATCCCTTCTAGAGAAGGAGTTTCTCTCGAAAGAAGTGAGTGGGAGGAAAGTAGAACTTGATGAGGTAATTGTACCTGCTCCCTTATTGGAAAGTAGTTCATCACTGAAATCAGTTCTAGTGATTCCTACACCAGTAAGTGAGGAAGCTAATGATGATGATCATGAAACTTTTGATCAAGTTTGTACATGCTCCCTTATTGGAAAGTTGTTCATCATTGAAATCAGTTCCAGTGATTCCTACACCAGTAAGTGAGGAAGCTAATGATGATGATCATGAAACTTTTGATCAAGTTACTACCGAACCTCGTAGGTCAACTAGAGTAAGATCCGCACCAGAGTAGTACGGTAATCCTGTTCTGGAGGTCATGTTAGTTGACCATGATGAACCTACGAACTATGAGGAAGCGTTGATGAGCCCAGATTCCGCAAAATGGCTTGAGGCCATGAAATGTGAGATGGGATCCATGTATGAGAACAAAGTGTGGACTTTGGTTGACTTGCCCAATGATCAGCAGTCCATAGAGAATATATGGATCTTCAAGAAGAAGACTGACGCTGACGGTAATGTTACCGTCTACAAAGGTCGACTTGTTGCAAAAGGTTTTCGACAAGTTCAAGGAGTTATCTACAATGAGACTTTCTCACCCGTAGCGATGCTTAAGTCCGTCTGAATCATGTTGGCAATTGCCGCATTTTATGATTATGAAATTTGGCAAATGGATGTCAAAACTGCATTCCTTAATGGATATCTTAAAGAAGAGTTGTATATGATGCAACCAGAAGGTTTTGTCGATCCAAAAGGTGCTAACAAAGTGTGCAAGCTCCAGCGATCCATTTATGGACTGGTGCAAGCCTCTCGGAGTTGGAATATACACTTTGATAGTGTGATCAAAGCATATGGTTTTATACAGACTTTTGGAGAAGCCTATATTTACAAAAAAGTTAGTGGGAGCTCTGTAGCATTTCTGATATTATATGTAGATGACATATTGTTGATTGGAAATGATACGGAATTTCTGAATAGCATAAAAGGATACTTGAATAAGAATTTTTCAATGAAAGACCTTGGTGAAGCTGCTTATATATTAGGCATCAAGATCTATAGAGATAGATCAAGACGTGTAATTGGACTTTCACAAAGCACATACCTCGATAAAGTTTTGAAGAAGTTCAAAATGGATCAAGCAAAGAAAGGGTTCTTTCCTATGTTACAAGGTGTGAAGTTGAGCCAGACTCAATGCCCGACCACTGCAGAAGATAGAGAGAAAATGGAAGGAGTTCCCTTTGCTTCAGCCATAGGCTCTATCATGTATGCAATGCTGTGTACCAGACCTGATGTGTGCCTTGCTATCAGTTTAGCAGGGAGGTGCAAAGTAATCCAGGAGTGGATCACTGGACAACGGTCAAGAACATCCTGAAATACCCGAAAAGAACTAAGGATATGTTTCTCGTATATGGAGGTGATAAAGAGCTCATCGTAAATGGTTACGTCGATGCAAGCTTTGACACTGATCCGGATGACTCTAAGTCACAAACCGGATACATGTTTTTATTAAATGGTGGAGCTGTCAGTTGGTGCAGTTCCAAGCAGAGCGTCGTGGCGGGATCTACGTGTGAACCGGAATACATAGCTTCTTTGGAAGCAGCAAATGAAGAAGTCTGGATGAAGGAGTTCATATCCGATCTAGGTGTCATACCTAGTGCATCAGGTCCAATGAAAATATTTTGTGACAATACTGGTGCAATTGCCTTGGCAAAGGAATCCATATTTCACAAGAGAACCAAGCACATCAAGAGACACTTCAATTCCATCAGCGATCAAGTCAAGGAGGATACATAGAGATTTGCAAGATACATACGGATCTGAATGTTGCAGACCCATTGACTAAGCCTCTCTCATGAGAAAAACATGATTGAAAGTGCAACTATCCCTGGGTGGTTTTGGTAATTCCTAACAACATATAGCCCATTGAGCTAATGCAATTTCAAGATAATTATTTTCGGAAAGCTCAATGTTTGTCATGGCATGGATCAGAAAGTGGACCCCTCAAAATACTAAGAACACTTGTTGGCTCAAGCTCAAGACTCTACATTTTACTTTTAGTGATCCAAGATGACATTGAGTCCATAGGAAAAGCCAATACTATTAAAAGGGGGTGAGGTGTTGCTTAATGAGTTACTTGCTCAAAATGCTTAGATATGCTCCAAAGCCCTCAATTACTTTCTTATATCCACATATGTCCCAAACCAAAAGTCAAACTCGGCCCCACCAAAATTTCCTATCCGGCGCCACCGAGTTTACTTGACATAGCCACTGACACAAACCCTAGTCATTTCGGTCTCACCGATAGGGATCTCGGTCTCACCGAGATGGGATTGCAACCTCTTTGTTTCCCTTCGTAACATTTCGGTCCAACCGAGATGAGCGATTGGTCCCACCGAGATTGCAATGCAAACTCTTTGTTTCCCCTTCGTAACGTTTCGGTCTAACCGAGATGAGCGAATACGGTCCAACCGAGTTTGCGTGACCAACTCTCTGTTTGCCTATTACCAAAATCGCTCCCACCGAGTTTGTGTTATCAGTCTCACCGAGATTACGTTATGCCCTAACCCTAATGGAATTGGGCCCACCGAGTTGACATGTCGGTCCCACCGAAAATCCTAACGTTCACATTTTGAACTAAATCAGTCTGACCGAGTTTCATGATTCGGTCCCACTGAGTTTGGTGATTTGTGTGTAACGGTTAGATTTTGTGTGGAGACTATATATACCCCTCCACGCACTCTTCATTCATGGAGAGAGCCATCAGAACATGCCTACACTTCCAACATACATTTTCTGAGAGAGAACCACCTACACTTGTGTTGAGGTCAAGATATTCCATTCCAACCACATAAATCTTGATCTCTAGCGTTCCCCAAGTTGCTTTCCACTCAAACCCTCTTTCCACCAAATCCAATCCTATGAGAGAGAGCTGAGTGTTGGGGAGACTATCATTTGAAGCACAAGAGCAAGGAGTTCATCATCAACACACCATCTATTACCTTTTGGAGAGTGGTGTCTCCTAGATTGGTTAGGTGTCACTTGGGAGCCTCCGTCAAGATTGTGAAGTTGAACCAAGGAGTTTGTACGGGCAAGGAGATCGCCTACTTCGTGAAGATCTACCATAGTGAGGCAAGTCCTTCGTGGGCGATGGCCATGGTGGGATAGAGAAGGTTGCTTCTTCGTGGACCCTTCGTGGGTGGAGCCCTCTGTGGACTCGCGCAACCATTACCCTTCGTGGGTTGAAGTCTCCATCAATGTGGATTTACAATAGCACCACCTATCGGAACCACACCAAAAATCTCCGTGTCTACATTGCATTTGCTCCTCCAAACTCCTCACTTTACCTTCATATGCAATTGTTTTACATTCCGCTGCTATACTCTTAGAATTGCATGTGTAGGTTGATTACTTGACTTGTGCTAAGTTGTTAAAATCTGCCAAGACTTAAAATTGGGAAAAGGCTAGATTTTTATTTGGTCAAGTAGTCTAATCACCCCCTTCTAGACATACTTTCGATCCTACAAGTTGTATCAGACCTTTGGTCTCCATTTGACTTGATCTCCATAGATTTTGGTGACCATAGCCTTGGTTTCACAACCTAGGAGAGTATGGCGTCTAGCGAGGGAAATTACCACTGTAGAGGTCCTCTTTGATGGTACGAATTTTTCTAGTTGGAAGCATAAGATGAAAATGCATATTCTTGGACATAACCCCGCCGTTTGGGCTATTGTGTGTATTGGCTTGTAAGGTGAATTCTTTGATGGGAGAGAACCGAACTGTGAAGCTACCATAGAAGAGTTGAAGATGTTGCAATATAATGCTCAATCTTGTGATATTCTCTTCAACGGATTGTGCCCCGAAGAATTCAACAAAATCAGCCGTCTTGAGAATGCAAAGGAAATTTGGGATACTTCGATTGATATGGAAGGTACCGACTCCGTCAAGGAATCCAAATTGGATGTGCTTCAAAGTCAACTTGACAAGTTCAAAATGAAGGATGGTGAAGGTGTCACTGAAATGTACTCTAGGCTTGCTCTCATCAAAAATGAGATTGCCGGCTTAGGAAGTGAAGAGATGACCGACAGATTCATCATCAAGAATATCCTAAGAGCTTTGGATGGAGAATATGATACCGTGTGCACATTGATCCAAATGATGCCCAATTACAAAGATCTTGTAGCGACCCGACCCGAATGGATCAAGTCTCTGTGCTTAAGTGTCATCCCTGGATCGGTATGCTGACACACACAGTACTCGAGGATTTATAACAAAGGTAAATCACATGTAAGTAACGTAAATACTATTACCTCAATCCAAATAGCGGAAGTAACAAGGTTGTGGATTCCCATCAACACCAACGGCAAAGTTGAGTGTAGAAATCGTAACCCTAACGTATCACTTACTCGTCGTAAGATAATCCTGCAACATAAGATGTTGCAGCCACAGAGGGTCAGTACATTGAATGTACTGGCAAATTCACACCATAGAGAATGATGAATAAAGGCTATCACTACATGCATATTTGGCTGGTGGAAAAGCTCTATGGTTATAAGGTTTTTGCGAAAAGCCAATTTTTCCCTACTACAAAGGAATAAATTTTATTTAACTATCATGGTGGTTGTTAATCATTGAGAATGGTTGATAGCATTCTCAATCCCAATTAAGTAATATCATTAAACCCAACAATATTCATTTAAAGTAACGTGATGAGATCAACAGGATAATCCAAGAACTAGATACTCAAGATGTCCATAACCAGGGACACGGCTAACCATGATTAGTTTATACACTCTGCAGAGGTTTGCGCACTTTTACCCACAAGACTTGATCGCCTCCATTTGGTTTCTCGCACTACATGGTGTTTGAGAAGACGGATGACCGAGACATAGTCTTTCAGAAGCACTAGCACCTTACGATGGGTAGACCGTACCACCTACATCCCCTACATCTGCTAGTCTACCACTGTAAGAGTTCGCACGACTTAATCAACTATGCTAGAGCCCATAATAGCTTGTGGCTGCACACGGAAGTTTCTAGCATGAATAATCTTATGATCCCTTTGAGCCTGGGTGGCGGACCGTAGGATGATCACACGGTATATCCCCGGGATCTCCTAGGACAACACTGGTATATCCCCAGGTGTCCGGGCAAGTCCACTGGTATATCCCCAGGGTGCCCCTAGCAATCCACCCAGATGTGTATTCAAGTTGCCACCTTAAGTTGAACCATTAAATAACAATCTCACATCTGTCATGGATTTCACTCAGACCCAAAGCACGTCTACGAGCATAGCATAACAATATAAGCAACACGTAGAAGTAACTCCCAAGGGTTTGATAGTAACAGGGCAATAGGTTCCTACCTCATCAACTACTTCCCAACCCACAAGTTAATGACATCCTAACCATGCAATGTTTGAGGATTGGAACTAATGCATAAAAATTGGGTGATAAAGAGTATGATCAAAGTGTGAACTTGCCTGCAATGTTGATGAAGATGATTTGCACTCAAAACTCTTGATAGTTCTACTCGTCACACTCCGGTCAATCTATCGTAAGCAAGCAATAGTAACCACACATAAGCAAACACTCAAAAGATCAGAAAGAACGAAGAAGACGATTCAGAAAAACATCAAAACCAAGCAAATAGCTCTTGCAACATAAAACAATTTCTAACAGTACCAAAATTATATGAATTTGGCCTTATCAGAAAGTTTAGGTCAAGAGCTTCGATTTGCAAAAAGAATCAACTCAAACGGAGCTACGAAACTCAAGTTATGATCAAACGAAGTTTGAATTCAAATCTGATCTAATTCAAATTTTAAAATTTTCAAAAACATGTTTGAGTTGGATTACTGGATAGAGGAGATCGTAACGAAGACGTGAGCATTGGTTTCGTTGGATTTGGACTAACGAGTAAAAAGTTGTGATCGTTTGAAGTTCAGGGACTAAATTGTAGGGAAACTAATTACAAAAAGGTCCCTGACTAAAATTAACAGAAAAAGAAAAGACTAAATAACGAACGTTCATTTTATAAACCTAACCAGAGAACGTTCTCTAAATAAATAAACCTAAACAAAACCGGCTTTAAAAGAAAACCAGAGAAAACCTATAAGAATATAAAATAAACCGGACCGGGGCGGTTTATACCGGTTCGGGGTGGATCGGATCCGGTGGCGGCGGACCGGTCAACTCCAGCGGTTTTCATCGGTTTTTTCTTCATCGGCTGCGCGGTTAACGATGAGGTGGGGCGGCGGCTCCAGCGAGCAAGGCAGCACTGGCGACGGCAGTAGGCGGCGTGGGCGTCGGCAGACGGCGCGGCGACGGCGCAAACGGCAGCGGCAGGAGGCGACGGCGGCGAGGCGGCGGTGCGGCGCGGTGGCGGATCTTTTCGGGGCATCGGCGGGTGCTGCGAGGTGCTGCGCGGCAGCGCGGGAGGAGGAGAGGAGAGGCGGCAGTGGCGGGATTTATAGGGGGGGTGAGGCGATGGCGTGGGCGAGGGGCAAGGAGGAGGAGAGGCAGGGCGGAGCACGGCGACGGCGAATGGCGTCGTACGGGCGGCGGACTCCTCCCAGAGTCGGAGGCGGCAGTGCGGTGCGTTGGGCCGCTGCTGGGCTAGGCCGGCTGGGCTCGCGCGGGGAGAGAGAGAGAGCAGTGCTGGGCTTCAGCCTGGCACTGTTCGAAGAGTTTTAAAAAAAAACATTTTTCACAGGCAACAAAAATAACAAAAACAAAATAAACTAAAATATTATATAGGCATATAATATATCAAAATTTTCAGAAAAAGATTTTCTACGACGTGAACATTTTTATAACTTCAAATAAAATCCACACAAATCAGATAAATCAAAGAGTGCCACGGGTCTATTAAAATCCAACAAAAATCATTTTTAAAATACCAAAATGATTTCAAATTAATTTTTCTCCAATTTTTTTATTGTAGGGAATCATGTTACCCTAATTTCCATATATTTTATTTTTGGAGAAAAATAATTTGAATAAAACTCAAATAACTGCAAATTGAAAATAAATTCAAAAGAACTTTGAATTTAATTCTTTGAAACTCCCAACTCATATTTCATATAATTTGAAGAAGTCATTTTATCTTCTCTCGTGAAAATAATTGAGTTGCTTAAAGTTTCTGAATTGGAATATTTTCAAATGAAATTCAATTATTTTCAAATACCCTTTCATTTAATTTAAATGGAAGAAGTCATATCATCTTCGCTCAAGGGTTTTGTATTTGAAAAGAATTTGAATTCATGGAGATCAGAAAGCAAATATGAAAGTTTGGGAAAGTCCTTTTATTCCCTCTCATTTAACTTTCAAGAAGTTTCGAATTCACTCACTCAATCACACAACAATCAAACAATCAATCAATCTATCTATTTATTATAACATTCCAAAATCTAGAATTTTGGGATGTTACAAACCTACCACCCTTAAAATGAATCTCGTCCTCGAGATTCGGAGAGGCTAGCAAGAAAATGGTAGGGTTTGGGGGTCTCCTCAAAATCCATCGATCATCACAGGGGTCTGGGGTGCTACCACCCTTAGAAGCATGGTTACTGTTCCGTCAAAACTCCTATACTCCACCCTTACTCTTGACAGTGTCGGTCTTCTCAGATCCTTGAGAAAATTCCTTCTCTGAGCTCTTCCGGGAGTGGCATAACCTTTTCCTCAATTCTTCTGTCTTTCCTCTTGGTAAGGTTATTCCGAGATTGGGTCTTCTTAGCTGACGGGTCTGGCGCCAAAACTAAACAACTATCGATATCTCATGGTGGTCAACAATTTATGGTTTCTCCTGCAGGAAATGGGTCTGGGTTGATCCTCACCGTATAACCTACGGTTGGCAAAGTTGCCTTGTACAAAGGAAAAAATACCTATACCATTCTAAGGCTTAACAAGGTTTCGATCGTCATCGCTCTACTATGGGTAAGTCACTCAGATTTACCATCCCATATAGCAAGGCGAATAACAACAGTAAGTCGGTATGGTGATCAATCCATCCCGCACCCAAATCATTACCTTGTATACGGTTTAGCGAATCTCACGTTCTAACACCCGGTCATCCTCACAAGCATTGCAGAATTTCTCTTGTCCATGAACTGCGTTCGGAATAATCCATTGATTCTGCAAGCCAAACAAACATCTATCGTTCCTTCACAACTCTCAGATTTTGCGTTACTCCTATAAAATTGTCTGTCGTTAAACGTTGTATCTTCCTCCGGGGTTTTTCCTTCAGCAAAATGTGCTAGCTTCTTGGCAGGTCCTGGGGCCTGTGGGTTATGGCCTATCTCATCACTTGTAGTCCTTGAACTTATCATCGGGCAACTGATCATTATTCCAACTTCCAACTTCCTAGTATTCTTAAATCCATCCAATTGTACTGTCTTCCTTCCTTCTATTGGCACCAAACTAGGACATGATTACTCAGACTCATCATGGAGTTTCCATTGATCCATATTTCCGACATCATACCTCCTTTATATCCAATAGTAATTTATCTCTTCATCCTCGTGGGATATCCCTCATACCGAGATAGAAACCTATACTTATGAAGTCCATATTCACTTCATGGAACATCATTATCCTTTCCGGGGTCAAGCGTCCTTACAGGGGAATATTGGCCATCTCTGCATGGCACTTCTTCAACTGGGAAACGTGAAACACATCATGAACTCCTGACAGTCCTTCGGGTGACTTCGACTTATTGGCCATTTCTCCCATACGCTTCAAAACTCGGTATGGTCCTACAAATCTCGGGGCTAACTTTTCCTTAACTCCAAATTGTTTAACTCCTCGCAGAGGGGACACACAAAGACATGCTCTGTCTTCAATTCCATAGACTACCTCCTTGAGTTTTTGAGCCTACATAACTCTTCTGCCTGGACTGAGCTACCTTCAGTCTATCTCGAATCAACTTAACATTCTCTTCTGACCCTTGATCACATTTGGTCCAAACAACTGACGGTCTCCAACTTCATCCCACATACTCTTGGGGTATCACACATATCGAGACAAAACTCGTATTCATTTTGTCCGAAATCCACTCAGTGGAGTATCCTTATCTTTTCCGGGGGTCAACGGTTCTTACAGGGTACTACCACCCTTAAAATGCACAAATCTTCCATAGACCATATTTCTCATATCCTCCGAATGGCCAAAATTCTTCTTCATAGAGTAACAACTCATAAAATCCATATCAGTACCAATGATGCTAACTTTATTCATTCTCGAGTGATTACAATCTCTTGCTTTTCCATTACATGTCTCAACTCAACACCTCAAGAAAATGTTCTTACTTGTACTACTCTATTTCTTTTGTTGCAAACTCAACTATCTAGCACAAGTTTCCTTCTCCTTGGGGCATTCTCTGGCAAAGTGCCCTGCTCCATTACAACTAAAACATACTACTTCTGGCAAGTATCGAAGTTTCGTTTTTGGGTAACTGTTGAGGTAGTGCCCTGACTCCTTGCACCTGTAACAGGTGATATGACTCAGGTCCTTCTTGGAATCCAATCTGTTTCTCTTCCTGGACCTTTCCATGCCAATCATGGCTTCTATTTCCTGTGGATCATATTCTACTTCCTCTGTCGGGAATTCTACTAGATCCCCATTCAAACAATTTTGGGAGATGTGTCCTTCTTCTCCACATGAATAGCAAGACTTAGTGAAGGGTTTACTCGGGTCTTCTTTAAGTGTGTCCTCCATCTCTTCCTTCATCATGGGTTCTTCAAAAATTTCCATAAGGGCTCCTTTCATTTCTTCTTTCTTCTGCTGGATGGTTCGTTGTACCATGGGGTAAATGTGACACTGAGCAGGATAGTGGGTAGTCCCTTCACACAAGAAACAAGTAATCTGCCTAGTTGGGCATTCTTCAACTGGGTGACTTCCTTCACAATTAGGGCATTCATCCTTGTGTTCTTTATGGGTGTGTCCTACTTCTCCACAAATCTTGCATGCACAAGATTTCTTCATATCCTTTCCATAAGGCTTCAATTTCTGGGACACAAGCCGAGACTTTGGCAGAGTCAACTTAAATTCTTTCCAAGTGGTTACTCCTTGCCATCCATTGATGATTTGGTACATCGTCCACCAAGTAGAAGCACCTCTTTCAAAGCAGTGAAGAGCATGCCGGGGCATATCCTTTCCGGCTATAGGGTTATTCTCCATGTGATCTTCCATGTTCTGAACCCATCGGTCTGTCTCCAATTGACTCATTGGTTTAGCAAATACGAGCTCATCTCCATTCATCATCTATTGGGTCCATGTGGGTTTGGGGTAAGATAAGAGAGAGGGAGAGGGATACACACAATACAAACAAAGTTTTGAAAAGACAGATTTTATTTGTGGTTGTCGGGAAAAACATCAAACAAATGACAGCTCACAAACGTCGCATCTAATGTAGGTATATAACAGGGGTTTGGTCTTCTAAAGGTCAATAAATCTTCAACGTCTCCAAACTCTTCAAGCCTTGTTCATGCCTCCAATGGCTTCTTTCGATCATGCTTGTCTTTCTCAAGTTCTTTTGCCAGATCAACTCTATTGACGCGAAGTCTCTCGTGACGTCCTTTAATATTCTGGAGTTGCGTTCCAAACTTCTAGTTTCAACATCCTTCACATGGACCATGGTCCTACTGTCCTTCAGTTCTTGACGAATCTCCGGTATCTCGAAGTTTTGCTCCTCCAGCTTGGCTACTTCAGCTTCTTGGACCTAAGTTCTCCACGAAATGCTCCTTGTCAAAATACGGCTTCCTGAAGGTCCATCTTAAACTTCTTGATGTACTACTCCAGATCCTGGTGATACATCGGCTAAGGTTAAAACTTCATCTTACTGATAGGTGCTCCATCAGCCTTCTTCCATCAAATCCATTATGAAGAAATGCATCCTTAACTCAACACGGTGACAATAGTATTAGCGGCGATGACATCACGGATAACCGTGTTTCTGCCCTTGTCATTGCTATAAGCTATCTTCCATAGTTGTTATCTCCTGCCTTAGGGTTTTCTTGACAAAACTTTGAGTTCTCATGCTCCATGCTCCGGTCTTTCTCCGATACACCTTGATCTCGGGCATTGACAACTTCCATAATCTGTCAAGTTCCATAAGGGTAGCCTTCCTAGGTCATACAAATCTAGGGATTCTTCAGAGCCTTCAAATTCTCCTAGTCTTCGGAGTCTTAAACCGTTGTAGTTTCCATTATTCAGATGCACGGAAAATACTCTTCATTCCGAAGTGGCTTTAGTTGTCCGATATCTTGTACATCTTGGAGTGGTCTCATCAGTCTAATCTTCGTGTGGTCAAAAGGGGAAAGGGGTATGGTCTCACTAAAGGGAATTTTTTGAATAAGCTCAGAAGAGAAGAGAGGTAAAAAATCTTTTTAAAAGGGAAAGTTGTAGAGAAAAATCTTTGCTATGGCTTGCCAGTTTCTAGGGTCACGTCCTACAGTCAACATGTGCTCTGATACCATCTTGTAGCGACCCGACCCAAATGGATCAAGTCTCTATGCTTAAGTGTCATCCCTGGATCGGTATGCTGACACACACAGTACTCGATGATTTATAACAGAGGTAAATCACATGTAAGTAACGTAAATACTATTACCTCAATCCAAATAGCGGAAGTAACAAGGTTGTGGATTCCCATCAACACCAACGGCAAAGTTGAGTGTAGAAATCGTAACCCTAACATATCACTTACTCGTCGTAAGATAATCCTGCAATATAAGACGTTGCAGCCACAGAGGGTCAGTACATTGAATGTATTGGCAAATTAACACCATAGAGAATGATGAATAAAGGCTATCACTACATGCATATTTGGCTGGTGGAAAAGCTCTATGGTTATAAGGTTTTTGCGAAAAGCCAATTTTTCCCTACTACAAAGGAATAAATTTTATTTAACTATCATGGTGGTTGTTAATCATTGAGAATGGTTGACAGCATTCTCAATCCCAATTAAGTAATATCATTAAACCCAACAATATTCACTTAAAGTAACGTGATGAGATCAACAGGATAATCCAAGAACTAGATACTCAATATGTCCATGACCGGGGACACGGCTAACCATGATTAGTTTATACACTCTGCAAAGGTTTACGCACTTTTCCCCACAAGACTCGATCGCCTCCATTTGGTTTCTCGCACTACATGGTGTTTGAGAAGACGGATGACCGAGACATAGTCTTTCAAAAGTGCTAGCACCTTACGATGGATAGACCGTACCACCTACATCCCCTACATCTGCTAGTCTACCACTGTAAGAGTTCGCACGACTTAGTCAACTATGCTAGAGCCCATAATAGCTTGTGGCTGCACACAGAAGTTTCTAGCATGAATAATCTTATGATCCCTTTGAGCCTGGGTGGCGGACCGTAGGATGATCACACGGTATATCCCCGGGATCTCCTAGGACAACACTGGTATATCCCCAGGTGTCCGGGCAAGTCCATTGGTATATCCCCAGGGTGCCCCTAGCAATCTACCCAGATGTGTATTCAAGTTGCCACCTTAAGTTGAACCATTAAATAACAATCTCACATCTGTCATGGATTTCACTCAGACCCAAACCACGTCTATGAGCATAGCATAGCAATATAAGCAACACGTAGAAGTAACTCCCAAGGGTTTGATAGTAACAGGGCAATAGGTTCCTACCTCATCAACTACTTCTCAACCCACAAGTTAATGACATCCTAACCATGCAATGTTTGAGGATTGGAACTAATGCATAAAAATTGGGTGATAAAGAGTATGATCAAAGTGTGAACTTGCCTGCAATGTTGATGAAGATGATTTGCACTCAAAACTCTTGATAGTTCTACTCGTCACACTCCGGTCAATCTATCATAAGCAAGCAATAGTAACCACACATAAGCAAACACTCAAAAGATCAGAAAGAACGAAGAAGACGATTCAGAAAAACATCAAAACCAAGCAAATAGCTCTTGCAACATTAAAAAATTTCTAACAGTACCAAAATTATATGAATTTGGCCTTATCAGAAAGTTTAGGTCAAGAGCTTTGATTTGCAAAAAGAATCAACTCAAACGGAGCTACGAAACTCAAGTTATGATCAAACGAAGTTTGAATTCAAATCTTATCTAATTCAAATTTTAAAATTTTCAAAAACATGTTTGAGTTGGATTACTGGATAGAGGAGATCATAACGAAGACGTGAGCGTTGGTTTCGTTGGATTTGGACTAACGAGTAAAAAGTTGTGATCGTTTGAAGTTCAGGGACTAAATTGTAGGGAAACTAATTACGAATAGGTCCCTAACTAAAATTAACAGAAAAAGAAAAGACTAAATAACGAACGTTCGTTTTATAAACCTAACCAGAGAACGTTCTCTAAATAAATAAACCTAAACAAAACCGGCTTTAAAAGAAAACCAGAGAAAACCTATAAGAATATAAAATAAACTGGACCAGGGCGGTTTATACCGGTTCGGGGTGGATCGGATCCGTCGGCGGCGGACCGGTCAACTCCGGCGGTTTTCATCGCTTTTTCTTCGTCGGCTGCCCGGTTAATGACGAGGTGGGGTGGCGGCTCCGGCGAGCAAGGCAGCACCGGCGACGGCAGTAGGCGGCGTGGGCGTCGGCAGACGGCGCGGCGGCGGCGCAAA
>NC_041384.1:376157469-376206978 GCF_002162155.2 Triticum dicoccoides
CAGCGGTGCGGCGCGGTGGCAGATCTTGCCGGGGCGGTGGCGGGTGCTGCGAGGTGCGGCGCGGCAGCGCGGGAGGAGGAGAGGAGAGGCGGCGGCCGCGGGATTTATAGGGGGAGGGCGAGGCGATGGAGTGGGCGAGGGGCAAGGAGGAGGAGAGGCAGGGCGGAGCACAGCGGCGGCGAACGGCGTTGTACGGGCGGCGGACTCCTCCCGGAGTCGGAGGTGGCGGTGCGGTGCGTTGGGCCGCTGCTAGGCTGGGCCGGCTGGCCTGGCGCGGGGAGAGAGAGAGCAGTGCTGGGCTTCGGCCTGGCACTGTTCGAAGAGTTTTTTTTAAACATTTTTCACAGACAACAAAAATAACAAAAACAAAATAAACTAAAATATTATATAGGCATATAATATATCAAAATTTTCAGAAAAAGATTTTCTACGACGTGAACATTTTTATAACTTCAAATAAAATCCACACAAATTAGATAAATCAAAGAGTGCCACGGGTCTATTAAAATCCAACAAAAATCATTTTTAAAATACCAAAATGATTTCAAATTAATTTTTCTCCAATTTTTTATTGTAGGGAATCATGTTACCCTAATTTCCATATATTTTATTTTTGGAGAAAAATAATTTGAATAAAACTCAAATAACTCCAAATTGAAAATAAATTCAAAAGAACTTTGAATTTAATTCTTTGAAACTCCCAACTCATATTATAATTTAAAGAAGTCATTTTATCTTCTCTCGTGAAAATCATTGAGTTGCTTAAAGTTTCTGAATTGGAATATTTTCAAATGAAATTCAATTATTTTCAAATACCCTTTCATTTAATTTAAATGGAAGAAGTCATATCATCTTCGCTCAAGGGTTTTGTATTTGAAAAGAATTTGAATTCATGGAGATCAGAAAGCAAATATGAAAGTTTGGGAAAGTCCTTTTATTCCCTCTCATTTAACTTTCAAGAAGTTTTGAATTCACTCACTCAATCACACAACAATCAAACAATCAATCAATGTATCTATTTATTATAACATTCCAAAATTTAGAATTTTGGGATGTTACAGATCTCAAGCCAATGGAAGTCATTGGAAGAATTATTGCTCATGATAAGTCACTTAAGGATAAGGAAGAGCTCCACAACAAGTCAAGTGGTGCTTACAAAGCATCATGTGATGCTCCCACATCATCAAGTGAGAAACAAATCTTCAATGAAGAATTGAGCCTAATGGTGAAGAACTTCAACATGTTCTACAAGAGTAGAAGCAAGAAAGAAGTTCCAAGTCAAGGCCCTACAATGACAAAAGATCTTCAAGTCGTGAGCGTAATTGCTACAATTGTAGAAGACCCGGACACTACTCCAATGAATGTACGACTGCGTACAAAAGAAGAGAAGATTCTCCCAAAAGAAGAAGTAGGAGAGAAGAATCACCACCAAGAGAGAGAAGGAGTAGATATGACCGTTACGAACGAAGAACATCACGGAGAAGCGAGGATTCGGAAAGGAAGGACAAGTCATCAAGGAGCTACACAAAACGAAGACATCAAGCTCATGTTGGTGAATCGGTATTCGGCTCCGACTCCGACAATCACTCCGAAAGAATTTATCACTCCGACTCCGAATATACTCAAGATGAAGGTGTTGCTGGTCTAGCACTTGTGTCAACCGACTCCTATGACATATTTGACTCACCAAATGAAGGAATTGCAAGATGCTTCATGGCTAAAGGCCCAAAGGTATCACACCCCGAGTATGTTGATTTCAATATTGATGAAGATGATTTGCTAGGTGACGATGATTTACTTGTTGACAATTCTAGTGATGAAAACTATGATGAACTTGCTATTAATCATGCTAATCAAGATAAAATGAATGAAAATGATAAGAAGGAGATTGAGCGTCTAAATAAAGAACTAAACACTCTTAAGTTAGCTCATGAAACTACCTTGGAAGATCATCGAGAACTTTTAAAGACTCATGAAAAGCTGCGCTTTGAAAAGCTCAACCTTGAGAAAGAGCATGAGTTCTTAAAGTCAATCAATGATGATCTTCGCAAGAAACGTTCTTCTTACATTGCCAAGCGTTTACTCTTGTCTACTTACATGCCACAAGTTAAATCTAGCAACAAGAACAAGAAAGATTCTTCTTCTAGTAGTAACAATAATCATGCTAAAACCAATGTTGTTGCTTCTAGTAGTTCTCTTGATTCCACTAATGATTCTCTTAGCCAAGTTACACTTGAGCAAGAAAATAGCTTATTGAAGGGAATTGTAGAGAAAGGTGTTTACAAGAGTCTTGCCGGAAGTAAGAAATTTGAGGAAATTGTACGCAAGCAAGGAAGACACCGGAAGAATCAAGGTGTTGGTTTTGAACGAAAGTTCAATGCCAATGGAGTTGAGTGGGAAGAAGATCAATACCCCAAGACGAAGTTTGTTCCCCAACAAGAGGATCCTACTTCTTTCCAAGGAACACAAGCTCAAGATGATCTTCCACCACAAGACCACAAGCTAAAGGGCAAGGACAAGCTTCAAGAGGATATTGATGCATTTGAAGAAGCCCCTAAGGCATTGGTCAAGTGGGTTCCCAAGACTACATCAAGTTATACTTCATCAAGTATGACTATAACTCCAAGGATTCCCATCAAGATGGTGTGGATCCCGAAGAAGAAGAACTAGAGAGTTCTTGAGGGTGACTCCGCCAACATACTTCACTCATATCATTTTGGCAAGGACAAGTGCAAACAACTTTCATATCTTGCACTAGTTCAAGGAGTCACAAACCCTCTTGTTGGTAAGACAAGGGACAAGGTAACCTAATGCATTCATGGACATCATCTCATGTGAATATCACTCTATGTCTATGGATATCCTTATTTGTTCCTTGTGGGACTAACTCGTGTAGGTATTGAAAGTGCAACTCACTCCAAAGGATTGCTCCGAATGATCTACATCAACTTTGAGCACCTACATCTTCAACACCTACATGAAGTCATCATCGACAAAACCCAAGGTTAGTTCATCCCTCCTAGGGGGGATATCACATCTAGGGGGAGCGTTACTCTAATCAATTGAGCTAAAGCAACTCTAATGATGTGAACACAACAATGCATTATGTAAAAGTGGTAACCCCACGTGTGCTTAAACGATGAGTATGACCTACGATCAAATGTTCTCATTTGACTCCTCAGTCAATATACTCATATATAGATGACCTAGTCATTGCCAAATTGCTTGATAGATACTAGAGTGATTTTGCATGCTTTGCCACATATTTCATTTGCCATCTTATTGTGTGAGCATGTTGGTTGCATATTTTACTCATTCGAGGACATCCATTTGTTGCCTTGATTGTTTGGCCTTTTCTCTTTTGCCAAATGGATGGAAAAGAATGCCTAAGAACCTCCTCTAGCTATCTATGCTTTTCTTGTCTCAAACTCTATTCATGCTACATCACAAAGTTTGATCAAGTCAGATTTGAACCACTCTGTGTGAGGAGCACTCGGAGTCCGATTCGTCATAGACTTAAACTTCCAAAACCTCTTTGTGCATTTCGGTATGACCGAGTCATCCATTTAGGTCACACCGAGATCACTAAGTTGATCTAAGTTTTCAATCTCAGTGCAACCGATTTGAACTTTTCGGTCACACCGAGTTGCAGTAACCGCTTGCGATTTTGCATCTCGGTGCCACCAAGTTGTTCCACTCGGTCACACCGACAGGGTCGGGATATATATACCCGCGGGTGAGATTTTGGAAATTTCTTCAAACTCCTCAGCCCGCGCGTGTGTCCTGCTCTGCCTCCTCGGGTCTCCGAATCATCTCCTCGCCGCCAGCAACCTCCCGCCACTGGTTTCCATCGCTGTCAATGGAAATCTGCTCCGCTGTTGTCGTCGTAGCGAACTCCCGCCGAACTAGGGTATGGGTTCGACCCTTGTGCTATTCTTTTACCTCTGATTCATAGCACATTGTTTCGCCATAATCCTTACCACGTATGCAAACACTCTATCTACTGAAAACATCCTTTAGGTTAGATTTGATTTAAAAATTTAGGGTTAGGTCTCCGCCGAACTCATCTCAGACCGACCGAGTTGTAGAAATTGGTCTCACCGATTTGGCTTAGGCCATAGAACTTGCAATTTTCGGTCTGACCGAAAATTGCAAATCGGTATGACCGAGTTCGATTCTCTGTGAAACCCTAGCAGTCTCAGTGCTACCGAACTGTGACTCGGTCTGATCGAGTTCACTAGTTTAGGTTCCAAAAGTTGCTTCGGTATCACCGAGTTTACAAATCGGTAGCTCCGAAATGCTTTCTGTGGAGAACTAACACTAAGTTTTCGAGTCATCTGTTTTGCAAAAACTTTGCACTTTGTGATGCTCATCCACTCTATCTCATCTACATCTATTCACAGGGTCTGCTGTTAGTACAGATGTCTGATCAGAGTGACAGTCAGAACATGTCTGAGGAACATGTGCAGCTGAGTGAGGGTTCAGATCCCTCGAGCACTTCTGATGATGGCAGCAGGAGCACTCCCAGCAACTTGCCAAAGGCAGCCACTAGATCTAGGAAGAAGAGAACCTCAGAATCTGAGGATGAGGATTATGTTGCCACTGAGGAGGAGGTATGCTCCAAGAAGAAGGTGTTGAAAAAGGAGTATGGAACATCTGCTATAGTTAAGCCAGGAATAAATAAGAAGGCTCCAGCAAAGAGAATTCCTATGTCTAAGGCCAGAGCCTCTACTCAAGAAACAATGGAGTTCACTATTGAACCCAAAGAAGCTGAAGAGGGAAAGAAGAGAAAGGAAAGAGTCAAGAAGACCATTGCCAGAGTCATTGACAAGCCCTCCATGATGAAAGATCCCTCTGAAGATGAAGAAGAGGAAGAGGATGCTGCACCAACACCCAAAGCTCAGAAGCTTATGGGAGATACTATAAAGTCAGGGGCTGCAATATCAAAGCCCAAGACAGCTCCCAAAGCTCAAGCTTAGAAGCCTCCTAAGCCCAAGAGGAACACCAGAAGTATACCCGCGGAAGAAAAGAACAAGGCCCCAGTGCGTGAAGCTGAAGAAGAAGATGATGAGTCTCTTATTTTGAGAAAATTGAAGCCCAAAATTCCAGACCACAATGACACTCATCCAGTAGCTGAAGACATGCACATCAGAAAAGATGTTGGACTGAGATTATGGAGAAAGTATGACCCTTATGCTGTGAGGAGAAGGACTGCAGTTGACTACCAGTTTCACACAAAGGAATAACAAGAATTTTATGAAACCATCCTGCTTGACAAGAAGCCCATTGTGAGTGACATGCAATGGGTTGATTGGGAATTCATCCAGGAGAATGAAGATCACTTCCCAGGAGTTTATGACAGCTCCAAAGCATGTGGAGTAGATGAGTTTGTTGGACAGAAGCTCACAAAATGGAATGATGAGCTGATCATGCAATTTTATTCCACTGCTCACTTCTATCCAGATGGGAAGATCATTTGGATGTCTGAAGGTACTAGGTACCAATCCACTGTTGAAGAATGGGCCAAGCTGATCAATGCCCCAGAGGAACATGAGGATGACTTGGATGTGTATGCCAAGAAGAAGAAGGACCACAACACTATGGCTAACATGTACAGGGAGATCCCAGATAAAGCTCTGGAGACTCACAAGCTTGGATCTGTACATTTCTTGTTGTCTGGTCTGCCTACTATCAACTAGATCCTAAGGCACACTCTACTACCCAAGTCAGGAGATCACAAGATGATAAGAGGGCACTCTATCAACCTGCTACAACTTTTTGATGTCCCTCAGAAGTTCAAGGTCATGAGTATGATTGTAGAGACAATCAAGAGGACTGCTGCTGACCAGAAGAGAAGCTGTGGGTATGCATTCAGGAGCTCATCAACTCCAAGATGGGCACATGAACATATCTATTGGATAAGGAGCATCTGCCCCTGCATCCTGATTTTGAAGATAATACTATTGTGATGAATGAGGAGGAACCATCATCAGTTCAAGCACAGAAGAAGAGATCCAAAGCAAAGGTTGAGAAAGCTGCCAAGATGCCAAGTGTTGAAGAGGCATCTCAGGTTTTCCTGAAGATCAAGCAAGATCAACTTGCATACCTGATCCAGTCTACACTGAGGATTGAGAAGGGCTTGGCCACCCTGACTCAAAACCAGGAGAGTTTGGAGAGGATCGTAGAAACTAAGTTTTATGATCTTGATCTGAAGGTAACTGATATTTAAACAGCAGTTGAGCAGCTTCAGGAGGAAGCAGAAGAGAAGAGAGGAAAGGCAACCACAGATGCATTTCAGCGAGTGCCAAGGAGTCAGAGGTCTGCTGTCGTGCCAGTAACAGATTACAAAGCTATAGCGTCAGCACCAGCAGCTACAGCTCTAGTGCCACCTCCAGCAGCCACTCCACCAGCTCCAACTACATTAACGGATGACTTCGTCCTTGGAGTTCTCTCTACACCACCTCCTGAAGACGAAGCCTTAGCACTATGCATATTTGAACTTTTTGGTAACTTGTTGCCAAAGGGGGAGAAATATGTATAGATCATAGGCTTCGAGAGAGTGTTTTGCGTCTTTGCCTTTGGTTGAACTTTTTATTGTGTGAGATACTTTACGTCCTTGTGTGAGATACTTGTGTGATCATGTGATTGATCATTTGCTACCTTAATGCTTGTTTAGATGATACTATCTTTTATATCCATATATGACCATTCACTTGCTTGGTGATGAGTGCATGCTTTTAATTTCTATCTTTTTTAGCGCTCCACCAAGATGTATGTGACATGGAAGAGTAACCCATGATCCTAATCGATTGTGCATTTGCATTCAAAAGCAAATTTTAAATAATGCATAAATTTAGGGGGAGCTCTTGCTTATCACATACTTCTCAAAGCGATGATGTTTTTCAATCTTATTATCATCTGTCAAAGCTTTGATATATATGTTGTCATCAATTACCAAAAAGGGGGAGATTGAAAGTGCAACTATCCCTGGGTGGTTTTGGTAATTCCTAACAACATATAGCCCATTGAGCTAATGCTATTTCAAGATAAATATTTCAGGAAAGCTCAATATTTGGCATGGCATGGATCAGAAAGTGGACCCCTCAAAATACTAAGAACACATGTTGACTCAAGCTCAAGACTCTACATTTTACTTTTAGTGATCCAAGATCACATTGAGTCCATAGGAAAAGCCAATACTATTAAAAGGGGATGAGGTGTTGCTTAATGAGTGACTTGCTCCAAATGCTTAGTGATATGCTCCAAAGCCCAAATCAAAAGTCAAACTCGGCCCCCGAAATTTCCTACCCGGCGCCACCGAGTTCACTTGACATAGCCACTACCACACACCCTAGTCATTTCGGTCTCAACGATAGGGATCTCGGTCTCATCGAGATGGGATTGCAACCTCTCTGTTTCCCTTCGTAACGTTTTGGTCCAACCGAGATGAGCGATCGGTCCCACCGAGATTGCAATGCAAACTCTCTGTTTCCCCTTCGTAATGTTTCGGTCTAACCGAGATGAGCGAATCTGTCCCACCGAGTTTGCCTGACCAACTCTCTGTTTGCCTATTACCAAAATCGGTCCCACTGAGTTTGTGTAATCGGTCTCACCGAGATTACGTTATGCCCTAACCCTAATGGAATCGGTCCCACCGAGTTGACATGTCGGTCCCACCGGAAATCCTAACATTCACATTTTGAACTAAATCGGTCTGACCGAGTTTCATGACTCAGTCCCACCGAGTTTGGTGATTTGTGTGTAACGGTTAGATTTTGTGTGGAGACTATATATACCCCTCCACCCACTCTTCATTCATGGAGAGAGCCATCAGAACATGCCTACACTTCCAACATACATTTTCTGAGAGAGAACCACCTACACTTGTGTTGAGGTCAAGATATTCCATTCCAACCACATAAATCTTGATCTCTAGCGTTCCCCAAGTTGCTTTCCACTCAAACCCTCTTTCCACCAAATCCAATCCTATGAGAGAGAGCTGAGTGTTGGGGAGACTATCATTTGAAGCACAAGAACAAGGAGTTCATCATCAACACACCATCTATTACCTTTTGGAGAGTGGTGTCTCCTAGATTGGTTAGGTGTCACTTGGGAGCCTTCGTCAAGATTGTGCAGTTGAACCAAGGAGTTTGTACGGGCAAGGAGATCACCTAGTTCGTGAAGATCTACCATAGTGATGTTGGGGAACGTAGTAATTACACAATTTTCCTACGCACACGCAAGATCATGGTGATGCATAGCAACAAGAGGGGAGAGTGTGATCTACGTACCCTTGTAGATCGACAACGGAAGCGTTTGGTTGATGTAGTCGTACGTCTCCTCGGCCCGACCGATCAAGCACCGAAACTACGGCACCTCCGAGTTCTAGCACACGTTCAGCTCGATGACGATCCCCGGACTCCGATCCAGCAAAGTGTCGGGGAAGAGTTCCGTCAGCACGACGGCGTGGTGACGATTTTGATGTACTACTATCGCAGGGCTTCGCCTAAGCACCGCTACAATATTATCGAGGACTATGGTGGCAGGGGGCGCCGCACACGGCTAAGAATATGATCACGTGGATCAACTTGTGTTTCTATGGGGTGCCCCCTGCCCCCGTATATAAAGGAGTGGAGGAGGGGAGGGCTGGCCCTCTCTATGGCGCGCCTAGGGGAGTCCTACTCCCACCGGGAGTAGGATTCCCCTTTCCTAGTCCAACTAGGAGTCCTTCCATGCAGTAGGAGTAGGAAACAAGGAAGGGGCGCAGCCCCTCCCCCTAGTCCAATTCGGACTAGGCCTTGTGGGGCGCGCGGCCTGCCCTAGGCAGTCCCTCTCTCTTTCCCGTATGGCCCAATAAGGCCCAATACTTCTCCCGGCGAATTCCCGTAACTCTCCGGTACTCCGAAAAATACTCGAATCACTCGGAACCTTTACGATGTCCGAATATAGTCGTCCAATATATCGATTTTTACGTCTCGACCATTTCGAGACTCCTCGTCATGTCCCCGATCTCATCCGGGACTCCGAACTCCTTCGGTACATCAAAACTCATAAACTCATAATATAACTGTCATCGAAACCTTAAGCGTGCGGACCCTACGGGTTCGAGAACAATGTAGACATGACCGAGATACGTCTCCGGTCAATAACCAATAGCGGGACCTGGATGCCCATATTGGCTCCTACATATTCTACGAAGATCTTTATCGGTCAGACCGCATAACAACATACGTTGTTCCCTTTGTCATCGGTATGTTACTTGCCCGAGATTCGATCGTCGGTATCTCAATACCTAGTTCAATCTCGTTACCAGCAAGTCTCTTTACTCGTTCCGTAATACATCATCTCACAACTAACTCATTAGTTGCAATGCTTGCAAGGCTTATGTGATGTGCATTACCGAGAGGGCCCAGAGATACCTCTCCGACAATCGGAGTGACAAATCCTAATCTCGAAATATGCCAACCCAACATGTACCTTTGGAGACACCTGTAGAGCACCTTTATAATCACCCAGTTACGTTGTGACGTTTGGTAGCACACAAAGTGTTCCTCCGGTAAACGGGAGTTGCATAATCTCATAGTCATAGGAACATGTATAAGTCATGAAGAAAGCAATAGCAACATACTAAACGATCGGGTGCTAAGCTAATGGAATGGGTCATGTCAATCAGATCATTCACCTAATGATGTGATCCTGTTAATCAAATAACAACTCTTTGTCCATGGTTAGGAAACATAACCATCTTTGATTAACGAGCTAGTCAAGTAGAGGCATACTAGTGACACTCTGTTTGTCTATGTATTCACACATGTATTATGTTTCCGGTTAATACAATTCTAGCATGAATAATAAACATTTATCATGATATAAGGAAATAAATAATAACTTTATTATTGCCTCTAGGGCATATTTCCTTCAGTCTCCCACTTGCACTAGAGTCAATAATCTAGATCACATCGCCATGTGATTTAACATCAATAGTTCACATCTTTATGTGATTGGTTCACATCTCCATGTGACTAACACCCAAAGGGTTTACTAGATTCAATAATCTAGTTCACATCGCTATGTGATTAAGACCCAAAAAGTGATCATGTTTTGCTTGTGAGAGAAGTTTAGTCAACGGGTCTACCACATTCAGATCCGCATGTATTTTGCAAATTTCTATGTCAACAATGCTCTGCATGGAGCTACTCTAGCTAATTGCTCCCACTTCCAATATGTATCCAGATTGAGACTTAGAGTCATCTGGATCAGTGTCAAAACTTGCATCAACGTAACCCTTTACGACGAACCTTTTGTCACCTCCGTAATCGAGAAACATATCCTTATTCTATTAAGGATAATTTTGACCGCTGTCCATTGATCTACTCCTAGATCACTATTGTACTCCCTCTCTTAACACAGTGTATGGTATACAATAGATCTGGTACACAGCATGGCATACTTTATAGAACCTATGACTGAGGCATAGGGAATGACTTTCATTCTCTTTCTATCTTCTGCCGTGGTCGGGCTTTGAGTCTTACTCAACTTCACACCTTGTAACACAGGCAAGAAACTTTTTCTTTGACTGTTCCATTTTGAACTACTTCAAAATCTTGTCAAGGTCTGTACTCATTGAAAAAACTTATCAAGCGTCTTGATCTATCTCTATAGATCTTGATACTCAATATGTAAGCAGCTTCACCGAGGTCTTTCTTTGAAAAACTCCTTTCAAACATTCATTTATGCTTTGCAGAATAATTCTACATTATCTCCGATCAACAATATGTCTTTCACATATACTTTATCAGAAATGTTGTAGTGCTCCCACTCACTTTCTTGTAAATACAGGCTTCACCGCAAGTCTGTATAAAACTATATGCTTTGATCAACTTATCAAAGCGTATATTCCAACTCCGAGATGTTTGCACCAGTCCATAGATGGATCGTTGGAGCTTGCACATTTTGTTAGCACCTTTAAGATTGACAAAACCTTCTGGTTGTATCATATACAACTCTTCTTTAATAAATCCATTAAGGAATGCAGTTTTGTTTATCCATTTGCCGGATTTCATAAAATGCGGCAATTGCTAACATGATTCGGACAGACTTAAGCATAGATACGAGTGAGAAACTCTCATCGTAGTCAACACCTTGAACTTGTCGAAAACCATTTTGCGACAATTCTAGCTTTGTAGATAGTAACACTACTATCAGCATCCGTCTTTCTCTTGAAGATCCATTTGTTTTCTATGGCTTGCCGATCATCGGGCAAATCCATCAAAGTCCATACTTTGTTCTCATACATGGATCATATCTCAGATTTCATGGCCTCAAACCATTTCGCAGAATCTGGGCTCACCATCGCTTCCTCATAGTTCGCAAGTTCATCATGGTCAAGTAACATGACCTCCAGAATAGGATTACCGTACCACTCTAGTGTGGATCTCACTCTAGTTTACCTACGAGATTCGATAGTAACTTGATTTGAAGTTACATGATCATCATCATTAGCTTCCTCACTAATTGGTGTAGTAGTCACAGGAACAGATTTCTATGATGAACTACTTTCCAATAAGGGAGCAGGTACAGTTACCTCATCAAGTTCTCTACTTTCCTCCCACTCACTTCTTTCGAGAGAAACTCCTTCTCTAGAAAGGATCCATTCCAACGAATGTCTTGCCTTCGGATCTGTGATAGAAGGTGTACCCAACTGTCTCCTTTGGGTACCCTATGAAGACATATTTCTCCGATTTGAGTTTGAGCTTATCGAGATGAAACTTTTTCACATAAGCATCGCAACTCCAAACTTTAAGAAACGACAGCTTAGGTTTCTTGCCAAACCATAGTTCACACGGTGTCGTCTCAACGGATTTAGATGGTGCCCTATTTAACGTGAATGCAGCTGTCTCTAATGCATAACCCCAAAACGATAGTGGTAGATCGGTAAGAGACATCATAGATCGCACTATATCTAATAAAGTACGGTTATGACGTTCGGACACACCATTACACTATGGTGTTCCAGGTGGCGTGAGTAGTGAAACTATTTCACATTGTTTTAATTGAAGGCCAAACTCATAACTCAAATATTTTACCTCTGCGATCATATCGTAGAAACTTTTATTTTCTTGTCACGATGATTTTCCACTTCACTCTGAAATTCTTTGAACTTTTCAAATGTTTCAGACTTATGTTTCATCAAGTAGATATACCCATATCTGCTCAAATCATCTGTGAAGATTAGAAAATAATGATACCTGCCACGAGCCTATTCATCGGACCACATACATCAGTATGTATGATTTCTAACAAATCTGTTGCTCGCTCCATTGTTCCGGAGAACGGAGTCTTAGTCATCTTTGCCCATGAGGCATGGTTCGTAAGCATCAACTGATTCATAATCAAGTGATTCCAAAATCCCATCAGCATGGAGTTTCTTCATGCGCTTTACACCAATATGACCTAAACGGCAGTGCCACAAATAAGTTGCACTATCATTATTAACTTTGCTTCTTTTGGCTTCAATATCATGAATATGTGTATTACTACGATCGAGATCCAACGAACCATTTTCATTGGGTGTGTAACCATATAAGGTTTTATTCATGTAAACAAAACAACAATTTATTCTCTTACTTAAATGAATAACCATATTGCAATAAACATGATCAAATCATATTTATGCTCAACGCAAACACCAAATAACACTTATTTAGGTTCAACACTAATCCCGAAAGTATAGGGAGTGTGCGATGATGATCATGTCAATCTTGGAACTACTTCCAACACACATCGTCACTTCACCCTTAACTAGTCTCTGTTTATTCTGCAACTCCCGTTTCGAGTTACTAATCTTAGCAATTGAACTAGTATCAAATACTGAGGGGTTGCTATAAACACTAGTAAAGTACACATCAATAACATGTATATCAAACATACTTATGTTCACTTTGCCATCCTTCTTATCCGCCAATCACTTGGGGTAGTTCCACTTCCAGTGACCAGTCCCTTTGCAGTAGAAGCACTTAGTCTCAGGCTTAGGATCAGACTTGGGCTTCTTCACTTGAGCAGCAACTTGCTTGCTGTTCTTTTTGAAGTTCCCCTTCTTCCCTCTGCCCTTTTCTTGAAACTAGTGGTCTTGTCTACCATCAACACTTGATGTTTTTCTCGATTTCTACCTTCATCAATTTCCGCATTACGAAGAGCTTGGGAATCATTTCCGTTATCCCTTGCATATCATAGTTCATCACGAAGTTCTACTAACTTGGTGATGGTGACTAGAGAATTCTGTCAATCACTATCTTATCTGCAAGATTAACTCCCACTTGATTCAAGCGATTGTAGTACTCAGACAATCTGGGCACATGCTCACTAGTTGAGCGATTCTCCTCCATCTTTTAGCTATAGAACTTGTTGGAGACTTCATATCTCTCAACTCGGGTATTTGCTTGAAATATTAACTTCAACTCCTGGAACATCTCATATGGTCCATGACGTTCAAAACGTCTTTGAAGTCCCGATTCTAAGCTATTAAGCATGGTGCACTAAACTATCAAGTAGTCATCATATTGAGCTAGCCAAACGTTCATAACGTCTGCATCTGCTCCTGCAATAGGCCCGTCACCTAGCGGTGCATCAAGGACATAATTCTTCTGTGCAGCAATGAGGATAAACCTCAGATCACGGATCCAATCCGTATCATTGCTACTAACATCTTTCAACACAATTTTCTCTAGGAACATATCAAAATAAACACAGGGAAGCAACAACGCGAGCTATTGATCTACAACATGATTTGCAAAATACTACCAGGACAACGTTCATGATAAATTTAAGTTCAATTAATCATATTACTTAACAACTCTCACTTAGATAGACATCCCTCTAATCCTCTAAGTGATTACGTGATCCAAATCAACTAAACCATGTCCGATCATCACGTGAGATGGAGTAGTTTCATTGGTGAACATCACTATGTTGATCATATCTACTATATGATTCACGCTCAACCTTTCGGTCTCCGTGTTCCGAGGCCATATCTGTATATGCTTGGCTCGTCAAGTATAACCTGAGTATTCCGCGTGTGCAACTGTTTTGCACCCGTTGTATTTGAACGTAGAGCCTATCACACCCGATCATCACGTGGTGTCTCAGCACGAAGAACTTTCGCAACGGTGCATACTCAGGGAGAACACTTCTTGATAATTAGTGAGAGATCATCTTATAATGCTACCGTCAATCAAAGCAAGATAAGATGCATAAAAGATAAACATCACATGCAATCAATATAAGTGATATGATATGGCCATCATCTTGTGCTTGTGATCTCCATCTCTGAAGCACCGTCGTGATCACCATCGTCACCGGCGCGACACCTTGATCTCCATCGTAGCATCGTTGTCGTCTCGCCAATCTTATGCTTCCACGACTATCGCTACCGCTTAGTGATAAAGTAAAGCATTACAGCGCCATTGCATTGCATACAATAAAGCGACAACCATATGGCTCCTGCCAGTTGCCGATAACTCGGTTACAAAACATGATCATCTCATACAATAAAATTTAGCATCATGTCTTGACCATATCACATCACAACATGCCCTGCAAAAACAAGTTAGACGTCCTCTACTTTGTTGTTGCAAGTTTTACGTGGCTGCTACGGGCTTAAGCAAGAACCAATCTTACCTACGCATCAAAACCACAACGATAGTTTGTCAAGTTGGTGCTGTTTTAACCTTCGCAAGGACCGGGCGTAGCCACACTCGGTTCAACTAAAGTTGGAGAAACTGTCACCCGCAAGCCACCTATGTGCAAAGCACGTCGGGAGAACCGGTCTCGCGTAAGCGTACGCGTAATGTCGGTCCGGGCCGCTTCGTCCAACAATACCGCCGAACCAAAGTATGACATGCTGGTAAGCAGTATGACTTATATCGCCCACAACTCACTTGTGTTCTACTCGTGCATATAACATCAACACATAAAACCTAGGCTCGGATGCCACTGTTGGGGAACGTAGTAATTACAAAATTTTCCTATGCACATACAAGATCATGGTGATGCATAGCAACGAGGGGGGAGAGTGTGATCTACGTAACCTTGTAGATCGTCAACGGAAGCATTTGGTTGATGTAGTCGTACGTCTCCACGGCCCGACCGATCAAGCACCGAAACTACGACACCTCCGAGTTCTAGCACACGTTCAGCTTGATGACGATCCCCGGACTTCGATCCAGCAAAGTGTCGGGGAAGAGTTCCGTCAGCACGACGGCGTGGTGACGATCTTGATGTACTACTGTCGCAGGGCTTCGCCTAAGCACCGCTACAATATTATCGAGGACTATGGTGGCAGGGGGCGCCGCACACGGCTAAGAATATGATCACGTGGATCAACTTGTGTTTCTATGGGGTGCCCCCTGCCACCGTATATAAAGGAGTGGAGGAGGGGAGGGCCGGCCCTCTCTATGGCACGCCTAGGGGAGTCCTACTCCCACCGGGAGTAGGATTCCCCTTTCCTAGTCCAACTAGGAGTCCTTCCATGTAGTAGGAGTAGGAAACAAGGAAGGGGCGCAGCCCCTCCCCCTAGTCCAATTCGGATTAGGCCTTGTGGGGCGCGCGGCCTGCCCTAGGCAGTCCCTCTCTCTTTCCCGTATGGCCCAATAAGGCCCAATACTTCTCCCGGCGAATTTCCGTAACTCTCCGATACTCCGAAAAATACTCGAATCACTCGGAACCTTTTCGATGTCCGAATATAGTCGTCCAATATATCGATTTTTACGTCTCGACCATTTCGAGACTCCTCGTCATGTCCCCGATCTCATCTGGGACTCCGAACTCCTTAGGTACATCAAAACTCATAAACTCATAATATAACTATCATCGAAACCTTAAGCGTGCGGACCCTACGGGTTCGAGAACAATGTAGACATGACCGAGACACGTCTCCGGTCAATAACCAATAGCGGGACCTGGATGCCCATATTGGCTCCTACATATTCTACGAAGATCTTTATCGGTCAGACCGCATAACAACATACGGTGTTCCCTTTGTCATCAGTATGTTACTTGCCCGAGATTCGATCATCGGTATCTCAATACCTAGTTCAATCTCGTTACTGGCAAGTCTCTATACTCGTTTTGTAATACATCATCTCACAACTAACTCATTAGTTGCAATGCTTGCAAGGCTTATGTGATGTGCATTACCGAGAGGGCCCAGAGATACCTCTCCGACAATCGGAGTGACAAATCCTAATCTCGAAATACGCCAACCCAACATGTACCTTTGGAGACACCTGTAGAGCACCTTTATAATCACCCAGTTACGTTGTGACGTTTGGTAGCACACAAAGTGTTCCTCCGGTAAACGGGAGTTGCATAATCTCATAGTCATAGGAACATGTATAAGTCATGAAGAAAGCAATAGCAACATACTAAACGATCGGGTGCTAAGCTAATGGAATGGGTCATGTCAATCAGATCATTCACCTAATGATGTGATCCCGTTAATCAAATAACAACTCTTTGTCCATTGTTAGGAAACATAACCATCTTTGATTAACGAGCTAGTCAAGTAGAGGCATACTAGTGACACTCTGTTTGTCTATGTATTCACACATGTATTATGTTTCCGGTTAATACAATTCTAGCATGAATAATAAACATTTATCATGATATAAGGAAATAAATAATAACTTTATTATTGCCTCTAGGGCATATTTTCTTCAAGTGAGGCAAGTCCTTCATGGGCGATGGCCATGGTGGGATAGACAAGGTTGCTTCTTCGTGGACCCTTCGTGGGTGGAGCCCTCCGTGGACTCGCGCAACCGTTACCCTTCGTGGGTTGAAGTCTCCGTCAATGTGGATGTACGATAGCACCACCTATCGGAACCACGCCAAAAATCTCCGTGTCTACATTGAGTTTGCTCCTCCAAACTCCTCCATTTACCTTCATATGAAATTGTTTTACATTCTGCTGCTATACTCTTAGAATTGCATGTGTAGGTTGATTACTTGACTTGTGCCGAGTTGTTAAAATCTGCCAAGACTTAAAATTGGGGAAAGGCTAGATTTTTATTTGGTCAAGTAGTCTAATCACCCCCTTCTAGACATACTTTCGATCCTACAATGATCAGCACCAAGAGTCCATTGGTGTTAGAATCATTACAATGTAATCTAGATTACTGACTCTAGTGCAAGTGGGAGACTTAAGGAAATATGCCCTAGAGGCAATAATAAAGGTGTTATTTATATTTCCTTATATCATGGTAAATGTTTATTATTGATGCTGGAATTGTATTAACCGGAAACTTAGTACATGTGTGAATACATAGACAAACAGAATGTCACTAGTATGCCTCTACTTGACTAGCTCATTGAATCAATGATGGTTATGTTTCCTAACCATATACATGAGTTGTCATTTGATTAATGGGATCACATCATTAGAGAATGATGTGATTGACTTGACCCATCCATTAGCTTAGCACGATGATCATTTAGTTTGTTGCTATTGCTTTCTCCATAACTTATACATGTTCCTATAACTATGAGATCATGCAACTCCCGGATATCGGAGGAACACTTTGTGTGCTACCAAACGTCACAATGTAACTGGGTGATTATAAAGGTGCTCTACTGGTGTACCGATGGTGTTTGTTGAGTTGGCATAGATCGAGATTAGGATTTGTCACTCCAATTGTCGGAGAGGTATCTCTGGGCCCTCTCGGTAATGCACATCAATATAAGCCTTGCAAGCAATGTAACTAATGAGTTAGTTACGGGATGATACATTATGGAACGAGTAAAGAAACTTGCCAGTAATGAGATTGAACTAGGTATTAAGATACCGACGATCGAATCTCGGGCAAGTAACATACCGATGACAAAGGGAACAACGTATATCGTTATGCGGTTTGACCGATAAAGATCTTCGTAGAATATGTGGGAGCCAATATGAACATCCAGGTTCCGCTATTTGTTATTGATCGGAGACGTGTCTCGGTCATGTCTACATAGTTCTCGAACCCGTAGGGTCCGCATGCTTAGCGTTCAATGACGATCGGTATTATGATTTTATGTGTTTTGATGTACCGAAGGTAGTTCGGAGTCCCGGATATGATCATGGACATGACGAGGAGTCTCGAAATGGTCGAGACATAAAGATCGATATATTGGATGACTATGTTTGGACATCGGAAGGGGTTCAAGAGAGTTCGGGCATGTACCGGAGTACCGGGGGGTTACCGGAACCCCCCGGGGAGTATATGGGCCCTAATGGGCTTTAGTGGAGAGAGAGAGAGGCGGCCAGGGTAGGACATGCCCCTCCCCCTCTGGTCCGAATTGTACTAGGAAGGGGGGCCCTTTCCTTCCTCCCTCTCTCCCCCTTCCTTCTCTCCTAGTCCAACTAGGGAAGGGGGGGATCGTACTCCCGGTGGGAGTAGGACTCCTCCAGGGCGCGCCATAGAGGGCCGGCCCTCCCCCTCATCCACTCCTTTATATAGGGGGAGGGGGAACCCCATAGACTCACAAGTTGATCATTGATCTCTTAGCCATGTGCGGTGCCCCCCTCCACCATAATCCACCTCGGTCATATCGTCGTAGTGCTTAGGCGAAGCCCTGCACTGGTAGCTTCATTATCATCATCATCACGCCGTCGTGCTGACGAAGCTCTCCCCCAACACTCAGCTGGATCGAGAGTTCATGGGACGTCACCGAGCCGAACATGTGTAGATCGCAGAGGTGCCGTACTTTCGGTACTAGGATCGGTCGGATCATGAAGACGTACGATTATATCAACCGCGTTGTCATAACACTTCCGCTTACAGTCTACAAGGGTACGTAGACAACACTGTCCCCTCTCGTTGCTATGCATCACCATGATCTTGCGTGTGCGTAGGATTTTTTTTGAAATTACTGCGTTCCCCAACAGGTCGGTCATCGAAGCATGACAGGTCAGACATGCCATCGACTCGCCCATCATGTCTATGCAGTGCTAGCAGCTCTCCCACACACTGACAAACATGGGCACGCTCACACTCTCATGTTCAGAGATGAGGCCCCTTTTCCTACAGTAGCATCCCCAGTTGCACATCAAATCATTTCTTACATTTTCATTTTTCCCTTGTCCAGCCCATTTTCATCGTGCATCTTTACCTTTTTTTCATTTCTGTATGCCACGAGGCAATGAAAAAAATCTGATTTTGCCAAGATACATCACACTGTGAGATAACTTTTCTTCGCTCTTCCCACATCACGCGAGCATTTCTAACTGACTTCAACAGAAAATTCTAACAATTTTGTTGACAAACCCACACGAGAACACCTTATTCAGCAAACACATAGTATCAGACAAGTACAATACCATTTTTAGCTGTTCAAATAAGGTACGGTTTCTAATAACAAAGGGTCACCTAGAAAAATGCATACCATCAGGAAAGAACACTAAATTTTTGAATTTTTAGACTTTAGGCGGGTTGCTGCATGTGTTCCTCCTGTGCCCAATTAACCCACATTTTCAGCAGCGAGGAGATTTTCTGGGTGCCTTTGGCACATCCCCCCTGGCAGGGCATGTTGCGCTCTTGTGTCCCTAAGCCCTGCATGTAGAACAAAATCTACTCCTCTTTGATGATTGTTCATATGGAGCCTTGTCACGGCTGGTTGCGGGACGCCCAACTGGTCGTTTCTTTGGGGGTGTTGGGAACACATCTGATCCTTGTGAAATGGTGTGTGATGACCCACAAGTATAGGGGATCTACCATAGTCGTTTCGATAAGTAAGAGTGTCGAACCCAACGAGGAGCGGAAGGAAATGATAAGCGGTTTTCAGCAAGGTATTCTCTGCAAGGACTGAAATTGTAGGTAACAGATAGTTTTGTGATAAGATAATTTGTAACGAGCAACAAGTAAAAAAAGTAAATAAAGTGCAGCAAGGTGGCCCAATTCTTTTTGTAGCAAAGGACAAGCCTGGACAAACTCTTATATAGAGAAAGCACTCCCAAGGACACATGGGAATTATCGTCAAGCTAGTTTTCATCACGTTCATATGATTCACGTTCGGTACTTTGATAATTTGGTATGTGGGTGGACCGGTGCTTGGGTATTGCCCTTACTTGGACAAGCATCCCACTTATGATTAACCTCTATTGCAAGCATCCGCAACTACAACAAAATTATTAAGGTAAACCTAACCATAGCATGAAACATATGGATCCAAATCATCCCCTTACGAAGCAACACATAAACTAGGGTTTAAGCTTTTGTCACTCTAGCAACCCATCATCTACTTATTACTTCCCAATGCCTTCCTCTAGGCCCAAATAATGGTGAAGTGTCATGTAGTCGACGTTCACATAACACCACTAGAGGAGAGACAACATACATCTCATCAAAATATCGAACGAATACCAAATTCACATGACTACTAATAGCAAGACTTCTCCCATGTCCTCAGGAACAAACGTAACTACTCACAAAGCATATTCATGTTCATAATCAGAGGGGTATTAATATGCATATAGGATCTGAACATATGATCTTCCACCAAATAAACCAACTAGCATCAACTACAAGGAGTAATTAACACTACTAGCAACACACAGGTACCAATCCCAGACTTGGAGACAAGAATTGGATACAAGGGATGAACTAGGGTTTGAGAGGAGATGGTGCTGGTGAAGATGTTGATGGAGATTGACCCCCTCCCGATGAGAGGATCGTTGGTGATGACGATGACGAAGATTTCCCCCTCCCGGAGAGAAGTTTCCCCGGCAGAACAGCTCCGGCAGAGCCCTATATTGGTTCCGCCAAGGTTCCGCCTCATGGCGGCGGAGTCTCGTCCCGAAAGTTGGCTTATGATTTTTTCCTCATCGAAAGACTCCATATAGCATAAGATGGGCATCGGAGGGCCACCAGGGGGCCCACGAGGCAGTGGGCGCGCCCACGGGGGTAGGGCGCGCCCGTCACCCTCGTGGGCAGGGTGTGGCCCCCTCCGGAACTTCTTGCGCTCAGTATTTTATATATATTCTGAAAATGACTTCCGTGAAGTTTCAGGACTTTTGGAGCTGTGCAGAATAGGTCTCTAATATTTGCTCCTTTTCCAGCACAGAATCCCAGCTGCCGGTATTCTCCCTCTTTATGTAAACCTTGTAAAATAAGAGAGAATAGGCATAAGTATTGTGACATAATATGTAATAACAGCCCATAATGCAATAAATATCGATATAAAAGCATGATGCAAAATGGACGTATCAGTGTGCTCAAACTCAGTCTGACCATAGTGCTTCTTGTTACCAACGCCAGAGGCAGCTAAATCTACAGCTAGCTCTCTACCAGACAAACCAAGTTCATCCCTCACAATGGCAACTGGCTCCACCAGCATTTTGACATCTCGCATTTTCTCCATAGCAAGTGCATATGCTTCCACATTGCTGTCACCTAACTTAACAACATCCAGCGCCAACAGGTATAAACTGTTGTGTCGACAAGAAGAATACTTCGGAGGCCCATGATCCTTCTGGTAGCACAAATACTCTGGCGGTAGTATATCTCTTGCATCTCTAGTCCATTGCTTGAGCACATGTTTCACAGGGAGCTCATGCAATTTTAGGTGTATCATGAGCAAGAGAGAATATCATACGGAAACCAATATTCGGTGAAAACCATGTGAAGAAGATGTCTTGAAGTTTCAAAAAATCTGAAAAAAATAAGGGATGTTAAGAGGATGATGTTTTATTGTCACACAAAATTTCGAGTTGAAACACATTATGAGATGTGAGCTATGAAAAAAAATCAGCATTGAATAGTGCCGAACAGTAATGTCACTATTCAGTGTTGAATTTGTCTTTTTCATAGCTCACATCTCGTAATGTGTTTCAACTTGAAATTTTGCGTGGCAATAAAACATCACCCTCTTAACATCCCATATTTTTTCAGATTTTTTCAAAACTTTAAAATATGATTTCCACGAAGTTTTCATTGAATATTGGTTTCCGTATGATATTCTCCTAGAGCATCAGCAGCCAAGAAAATGTCATGTCCATCTACAGAAACTCACTATAAGTAAGGAAGAGGAGCTGGGACACCCATCTTAAGTGCATGGCTGCAAACCATTCCATAGTGCTCAAATGTCCCACACTCGCACTTGAACTCATCATCTGACTTGTTCACGGAGATCACAAACTCATTCTTGCACCAGTTTTTCCTTGACTGAAATTTGATGTGCCTAGCAATGTACTCCAAGCGTGACTTGACTTCTACTAGGTCATACGACCCACATTCATACAACACTTCACCAAATTTCTCAAACATGGTCCTGGTGTAAACCTGCGATGCATGTACCTCAGTTGGGATTTTTTTGCTTCAGGACAATCCCCCCCTGCAAATGACGATCACAAAAACAAAATTAGTTTCTCTAAACATTGTTTTTTTATAAACGGTAGCAATGCAACAGCATACAAATACACAGATACATATTCAACCTTATTAGTTTTGTCCTTTTCTCCTGGTAACTTTCTTCTGAATCGCGGTCAAATTGCATCTTCTCGTATTGCGTGATGAACAAGTGCATGGAGCAGCCTGGTGGCACATATGCACAGACAGAAGCTTCAAGGGCATGCATCCTTGAAGGGTTGGGCTCCCTCACATCCACTGCCTTCCCAACTCTGACCCTGTAAAGAATGACACACCAACCAATCAGAGATCAAGTTGACTGAAGGACAACGAATAAAGTGGTGACCATGGGCTCGCTGCCCACAGATAAAACAGGGGATGGATACGGCGCCCCAAATCATTGGGTGCTATACATCAAAAACCATGATTAATTGCGAGAATGTAATTACCAAAAATATATATGTTGCTATACAATTATCATCATCAGATTCAGAAAGAATTCATTTTAACAAACAAAAAAACGACAGATAGTAGCCTCAATTTTTAGTGTGAAAAATCACCCGTTTTTGTGAACCGAGGCCTTAGCCATGTCTTCAAATCAACATAGCATATTCTTAATTTGGACATGATGACTCCCAGCGTATCGTTCTTCCCTGTTGCTGTACACTGTAGTCTATTTTTTCAGATTTTTCAATGCTCATATATTTCACTAATTTCAGTTGGTTGCACCGGCTAGAAAAACAATCGAATAGATGGCATTGCAACAAAACTATCAGCAAAACTGATAAGCATATATTTCAGTTCATGACAAAATTATCAACAACAACGAAGCGGCTTAAAAGCTGGGGGAATAGTAAAATCTACTCCTGGTCCAACAAGATTGATTTGTATCAGACACTCCTACACCCTCTTCGTCTGCATCTTGGTCCTCGGTGCAAGTACGCCGCCCACCTCCAGCAATGCAGGTTGAATCTTGTTCGGAAGTGGTACCCAGGCACAGCTGGGTCCTCGGCCCACGCCGGGGCAGCGTATGAGGACCCGAATAAAAGGCACGGGCAGCCTGCCAGGAGCGTCAGCGGGCGAGGAAGAGGGAGGCGACGGGAGAGACGTTGGCCGCATGTTGGGCACGCACGAGCACGCCGATGGATCCCGAGGCCATGCTCCTCATGTCGGTCCTCCGCCGCTCTCTCATGATGACAGAGACGGATGCGCGCCGTCTCCGTCGCAAGAATGCCAAGCCACTTTGGCTCACCATCAAGCTATCGAAGCTCGAAGCAAACAAGGAGGCGGCGGCCAAAAGGCGGTCCGCCATGCGAAGGAGCAAGGCTGCCTGCTCCGAAGGCTGATGGGCCAAACGTGCTCCGATGACTCCTTCTTGACAGGCGGCTCCACCTCCAGCTCCGACAAGGACACACCGCCAAATGTCGTCGCGTGCATGGTGGTGGGGCACAGCGACACCGGCGACAGCAAGGGGAAGGGGCCGGTGAGCCCGTTTTAGCTATGTTTTGTAGTATGAATTTGCACTGTCCGCCGATGAACTAGGATCATTTTGTCCGGCGATGAGCTAAGCTATGATCCGGTTTACTTTATGTAGTGTTGCATGGGTTGCATGGATTTAAAACTTCAGATACGAGGGACATGAGTGTGGGAACAAAAATATGAGACGTGTTCGGTCAATGCTTGCAGATGCGCTCGGACATGTCCGCGAGCTCGTCCTCCCCCTAGGGAGACTCGGGCGGCCAGAAACCTAGCCGCCGCCGCAAACTCCCTCCTACTCTCCCTCCGCCGCCGCCGAAAGACGCTGTCGGGCTAAGCCCGGGGCCGACGGCAGTGGTGGGGGATCTCCTCTCTCGCGCATCTCCGGGGTGGGCCGGACCCCAAGGCGTGTGGTGGCGCGACCGATCTGGGATCTGCGGCGCGGCGGTTGGCGGCAGGCGGCGGGAGGCCGGCCCGTCCTCGGACGGCGACGACTTGGCACGGCGGAGGCCAGGGCTGCGGGCGCGGCGGATGGCCCTTCGGGTGGTGGCGGCGGCTGCGGTCGGTGGCGGCCGGCTTGGCTGCGGTGGCGTGCATGCTGCCTTCAGATCGGCGACGGCGGCGTGGAGGGCCTGGTGGTCTCGTTGGCGGCACCTCCGGTCAGATCTGTTCTGACCGGTGCAGCCGGCGGCGGTGGTCATCTCTTCCGTCAGAGGTGGTTGGCCTGAGGTTGGGTGTTCGGATCTCGGGATCCGTCATCTGGCACCAGCTACGAGTCGGGGAGACGTAGTTGCTGGTGAAAACCGAGTCGACGGCGGGTGATGGCGGCGTTCCATGTCATTACCTTGATGAAGGCATCGTCATGTGACTACCGTTGACCCACTCGTATTGCTCCGGGGGAAACCCTAGAATCTGGTGTTCCAGACTAGACGATGGCGGCACTGCGGTGTCGTTTCTCTCTTGGGAGCGTCGTTTTGTGGAGCAGCACTGGAAGTCAGAGGCAGGAGGTGGAGCGGCTTCGTCTTGCACTGAGCTTTGGTGGAGATGTCAAGTCATGTCTGACCGACAGGTGCTACGCTTGGTCATGCCTGGTCGGCAGGTGCTACGCACGACAGATCCTCCAACGGCTTCAAGCTGTGTCGGCTGGTGGTACTTGGCAGCATGGCGCTGAGGTGTATCACTGGCGACCGCGACGTGTACAGCTGTTTGCGCACAGGGAGGAGGTGCCGTTGGGCGCCATGGTGACATCGACGATAGCTGGACCGAGCAAGGTTGATGCATCAGTACAGTTCTGAAGATGGAGCGGTGGCAGTTGGCAGCGGCGGCCTCTGAGAGCACGTCGGACCAGTGTGTGCCCCAGACCCGGCAAGTGGTTAGGTTGGGGACTCAGGTCTTAGATGTTAGGCTTGGCTGCGATGTCTGTTTGGTATTAGGCTCAGGCTATCTACGCCCCTTCATCAACTGGACAGGTGTAGCGACAATTTGTTGGTTAGACGACGGCTTTAATTTTACTGTTGTAAGGTCTCGTGAGAATAATTAATATAGTGGCCGTATGCATCGCCCAGATACAGAAGCCGGGGGTCATCCTCCTTTTCTAAAAAAAAAAAATGTCCGCGAGCTTTTTTTAGAACGAAGACGCCGGAGGCGTCCGGCTTTAAATTAATAAAGCCCACATAAGGCAGGATCCAACAAGGTTCAACACATAACAACAAAGATAAAACGGCCGCAGCCAAGGTATGAAACATGCTACCGGCCGAAGCCTGCAAATGGTAGAGAAGCAACATAAAGCACTAGGCCGGTCCAAAAGGTCAGAACCTAGAGCAGGCTAGTGACGGGTATCAATCTGGATAAACCGAATCCGCTCCATAGCCTCCGTCATCCGATCCGCATCACGCCGTTTCCCCAACGGCGTCCATGTCTGAAGAAATAAGTGGCATTTGAAAATAATGTCAGCCGGGTGAGAAGGAAATTTATGCTCGATAGTCATCTTATTGCGAGTGGTCCAAATGGACCACAGCAAAGCTCCCACGCAACTCCATAAGACACGGCCGAAGCCACCCCTATGAGCGACTAGCAAAGCGCGCAGGTCCAAGGCTGAGCGGGGATTCCAGTTCTGACCGAAAGCCTCCCTAACCGCACTCCAAGCAAAGCGAGCGAGGTGACAGTTGAAAAAGATGTGGTTGGCATCTTCATGTTGACCACATAACACGCAAGAGCCGTCGGAGGGCCCATTCCTACGAGCGATATTATTGGAGGAGGGAAGGCGGTCGCGAAACATCTGCCACAGGAAAATTTTGATCTTTAAGGGAATGGAAGCTTTCCATAGCCCCCTAGCTATGTCCAGGATCGGCCCCTCGGTCAGTTTGTTGTACAAGGATTGGACGGAAAACTTCCCCGAGCGCGAGAGAGCCCAGGAAACCGAGTCGGCCTCAGGACGAAGGTTCACTCCCGCCAGATCAACTACGAGCCCGTCCCAACAGGCTCGTTCGTTATCGAGAAGGGGTCTTTTGAAGGAGACCGCAGGCGGGCTGGTGCGCAGCGCATCTGCCACTAGGATATCAACGTTAGTAACCAGCCGATAGGCTAAGGAATGACTTCTCCACAAGGGTTCCGAGCCAAACCAGTGGTCCAACCAAAACCATGTTGAGGACCCATTGTTGACACAAAACTTGGCTCCTAAGGTGAATGCCGGCATAACTTTTTGGATCCCATTCCAAAAAGTTGATCCCTTAGCTTTGGAAGTTAGGAAAATCCCATCTGGGAAGTATTTGGCGCGGAGAATATCCGCCCAGAGCCCTTGCTCGTTTTGGGAGAGTTTCCAAATCCACTTGGTTAAGAGAGCGACGTTCATTAGCTTCGAATTAAGAATCCCAAGTCCTCCAAATTTCTTAGGGCGACAGAGCGCGGCCCATTTGATGAGGTGGTACTTCTTTTTGATCCCCATTCCTTCCCAAAAGAACTTGGATCGGGGCGTATCAAGCCTGGCATGAACCCCATCAGCCAGCAAGAACATGCCCATCGTGAACAGAGGAAGGGAAGACAGGCTGGAGTTAGTTAGGATTAGTCTGGCCGCCGAAGAGAGGAAACGACCGCGCCAGGGGCTAACCCTATTTGCCACCTTGCCATACAAGGGCTCCCATTCCAGAATGGAGATGTGCTTATCCGAGATAGGCAGGCCCAAATACTTAATTGGAAAGCTCCCTAGCTTACAATTAAGTAGATTGGCTACTTGAGAAGCGAGCAGAGGATCCATCCCAATGGCTATTACCTCACTCTTAAGGAAATTGATCTTAAGACCAGAGATGGTTTCGAAAGCAAGGAGGATAAGTTTGACCGAGGCTACGCTATGATTGTCAGGCTCAAAGAGCAGCAAGGTGTCGTCCGCATATTGGAGGTGGGTGAGTCCACCCGGGATAAGGTGAGGGACCACCCCGCGGATGTGTCCGGCGTCCTTAGCCTTATGGATCATGGCTGATAAGGCGTCCGCAACAAAGTTAAAGATCAGGGGCGAGGAGGGGTCCCCTTGCCTGAGACCTCGTTTGTTGCGGAAGAAGTTCCCAACCTCTCCGTTGATCGACACCGCGGTCTGACCACCCGAGACCAGATGCATGATGCGGTGAACAAAGCCTGACTCGAATCCCTTCTGAGTCAGCACCTCGCGGATGAACTCCCAGTTCACGCGATCATATGCTTTCTCAAAGTCGAGCTTTAGGAGCACGGCCTGTTGCCCAGTGCGTTTAAGCTCGTGGATAGTCTCCTGCAACACTATCGGCCCTTCGAGAATGTTGCGACCTTTGAGAAAACCTGACTGACTACGGTTGATAACGCGATGCGCGACCGGTGCAAGTCTGGTCGCATACGCCTTTGAGCATATCTTGAAAGGAACGTTAATGAGAGTGATAGGACGGTACAGCTTGATAGTGTCGGCCCCTTTGACTTTGGGAATAAGGCTAATCACGCCATAGTTAAGGCACGAAACATCTACCGTACCTAGCGCAAAACCATTGATAATCCAGTAGAAAAGGTCTTTGAACATCGGCCAGAAGCGTGAAAAAACGCGACCGGCCAACCGTCCGGGCCAGGCGCCGTGTCAATCTTCATTGCACCCACGGCTTCGTCGATCTCCTCCGTGGAGAAAGTCAAAGCCAAGAGGTCATTTTCAGCTTGAGATACGCGGTCCTCTTCCCCAGAAGTCCGCCCGGAGCTGGAGATGCTTTTCCTCATCTGTTTCCAACAGATTGAGAAAGAAGTCATAGATATGAGCCACAATGTCAGCCTGACTAGCCAAAAGCCCTTGATCAGATTGAAGTCTCAAAATCGAGCACTTCCGTTTATGGCCGTTGGCAAAGGGATGCTCCATTAGGAGGCGCGCACAAAAAGCTCAATGGTACATGGAGTCAATGACGCATGGGCATTGATTTTAGCCCCACTTGTCACGGTCGCACCGAAACCTGGCCGTTTCCGGCAGTAACCAGCGGCAAAAACAACCGCACTAGCCCGCAAAAAAAAGAAAAAGAAAGCACCATACTCGACCGAAGAGAGGCACGTACTTGTACGTAACGTTGATGCCCATGCCATGGATCTGTCTGCCTGCTGCCTCAGAATTTGAGCTTCTTCTCAGCAGCTTCGCCCTCGCTCGCGTGCATCCAGCCCACGACTTTGACCGCGCGAGCGCGACGGTTTCTATTCAACCCAGTTCGCTGCTTGCGTGCAAACCAAACGACCCACCAACTCCTTCCTTCCTTCCTTCCTCTAAAAAAACGAAAAGAAAATAAAACTCCTTCCTTCCTTCGTCCTCATGCCCCGCCCCGCGCTGCCTTGCATTTGCATATATAGCAGCTCGGCTGCCTCGCTTTGCCTCCCTGCTATACTTCTCTCTACCAGCTTACTCTTCGCTCCAGATCAATCATTGGCTGGCTCCATTAACTAGTCACACTAGTTGCTGAGGGATGGATGATGTGTGGTGCAGCCTCGACATGGCCGCCGACATCGCCGGCCTCCACAGCGCCCTCGCCGACCCATTCTGGCCCGCCGACCTTGACCTCATGGTTTCGACCCACGAGGTGAGCGACCCTGCTTCCTTGCAAATCGAAGCGTCTGTAAATTAAGACTGGTGGTTTTGGTGTACGTGTAGGTGGAGGGTATGGCGGACATGGACGCGAGCGGCTTCTTCGTAGGAGGAGGGGATGACCGCTTCATGCTGCCGTCGTCGACGACGTCGTCACTCTCGTCCAAGCGATCACTCTCCCTCGACAGCGGCGGCTCCTCAGGCTCAGGCTCAGGGTCTTTCTCGCTCGACCTCGCGGACGCCTCGCGGTACCAGGCGCCGGCGCTGCCCGTGCCGCACAACCCCTTGGCGGGCGCCGTCGACCACGACGACGAGGCGATCATGCGGGCTATGATGGCGGTCATGTCTTCGTCCTCTGCCTCCCCGTCCTCCTCGGCATCCTCCCATCCGCAGCCCTTCTGCCGGGACCGGGACAGCAACATGCAACAACAGTCAGCAGCCATGGCGCCGCAGCTGCGTGGAGGACGAAGTGGCCACGTGATGGTGAAGAGCAGCCTCTCCATGTCGCCGGAGAGAAGCAGCAGCGGCGGCCGGGGACAGCAGCAGGAGGAGCCGACGAGGGCCGCGAGCGGCAACACCGGCCAGCTCTACCACATGATGTCAGAGAGGAAGCGACGGGAGAAGCTCAACGACAGCTTCCACACGCTGAGGTCGCTCCTTCCCCCCTGCTCAAAGGTATAAACATCACCATCATATAACATCCACTCATTCACAAATCTAAGCAAGGCTAGTCATAGTGGGAGTAACTTAGCTAGTAATATAACACATTTTAAAACAAATTTGCTTATGTGGCACCTAGTTAATGAGGAGAGAGGTGTTTGGAGTAACATATTATGTTACGATCATATAGCGTTTCCCAAAAAATGTTGAGTCTATGAGCTAATAAATGAAGCAATCTATGACACTACAAATATGTTACTTTGCATTATGAAGATAGTAATTTAGAGTAGTGTCATATGCATGACACTAGTCTAAATTACTCCCCACTATGACCAGCCTAAGCAAGCATCCAACACCACCGGCTACAACATTAATTACTTCCTTTCGCTACTGGTACAAGTATTACGTTTGGAAATTTAAACTAAAAACGCATCAATTATTTCCAGACGGAGAGAGTACTAAAGGTATACTACTGGTTAGTTAATAAGGCCCGGTGTACAAATATGCTCCTCTATTTTATTTTCAAGGATGATTACAGATCCTCTCTGTTTGCTGAAATTTTCAAAGAAGACTTGCTCCGGAAAGTAAGTCTCGGTACTTCCGTCCCGACCTGTCAAGATCATTGTTTGCTTCTTTTAATCACTAGACAATGACATTGACAAAGGAAGGTGATCAGAAGGACCACTAGATTATAATAAGAAAAGAAGAACCACTCATATATCTAGCTATATGCGTAGTCAAGCTGGAAAGGAACAAACATGGAAGCTTCAAAAGAAACTAGACTTTCTAAATAGATGCTACTTTAACTTCCCTCCTCATTTTTTTTTCCATAGTAGAAATATGATTTGAACGCACTTGTCTGGGAACAGTAGCATGCAAAAGGCTTATTGGTCCTGTAGTATTTTGTGTCCAACTGTGACCATAAATTTAACTAATTAAATATAAGTTTTATGTATTAAAAATATTTCAAACTTTTTTTGAATACGAATCCAATGATGTAAATTTTGTGGTGTACAATTTATATTTCAATAGTTAAATCTATGTATGATCAAAGTTTAACCAAAAATACACCGAGAATGAAATGGTGTAATGATAAAGATCACTAGGATACTTTAAATATAAGAGAAAGATATGTTATCCTTAACTTGTAGGACTTCAACAATGATTGTATATTTCACTACAGTGAAGCCATGCCAATCTGTCGGGTAAATCTAGCGTACTGTCGGGTAAAGAGTTCTTGTTTACTCCCTAAAAAAGAGTTATTGTTTAGAAGCTATAAGGACGTTGGCAGTTTAGAATAGGAAAGCCACCGGAAGGAGGGGCCATGCTTTTTTTGTGGCCCACAGATAGAATAATCGACAGCCGTATTAGGTGCCAAAGATGTAGCAAGAGAATAGTGGCAAAAGACAATATATACTTTCCAAACAAAAAAGCACATCATTTCAGGACGCGGAGGAATTGATCCCGGGCACCAGTGATCCCGGATGAACAGTAAAATCCGAAAAAATAGTAAAAAAATTCAAAAAAATCTGAATTTTTTTGTCAAGAAACTTTGATGTTTTTTCTACATGCGTGCCAATTTTCGTGATGAAATGACATTTGTGGAGGTGTCAGCAAAAAAAAACAAAATCATGCTCCAAAAAAACTGTTTTTGGAAGCATTTTGGAGCATCGATTTTGTTTTTTTTGCTGAGACCTGCATGAATGTCATTTTGTCATGAAATTTTGTACGCATGTGAAAAATATGTCAATGTTTGTTGCCAAAAAAAATTAGATTTTTTTGAACTTTTTAAATATTTTTTTGTTTGTACTGTAGCAAAGGGTGCCTGTGAGCTCGAGCTCACAATAGCACTTTCGATCATTTCACTACTTTATATGACTATAATTGGAGTGGTTGCTAGGAAAGAGCAACCTGTTGTCGCAATTAGGCAGGCAAAACTGTCCTTGTCAACCGAGTAAATTAGTATTAAGCAAAAAACCATTCTTCCAGCAAAATCATGTACATAACCTAGAGTCAGAGGCCCACTTGCCATCAAGATCTTTAATCATGAGGGAGCTTTAATTTTCGGTTTACCCCTAGTAGTATTAACTAACTGGCCAAACCCCATGCATGGTATCATGCAGAAGGACAAGACAACGGTGCTAACCAAGGCGGCAGGGTACCTAAAGACGCTGGAGGCGCAGGTCTCTGAGCTGGAGGAGAAGAACAACAAGTTGGAGAAGCACATTCCGACCTACGATTGCGAGGAGGACGTGCCGCACCAGCAGAGGCGGCAGAGGGCCAAGGTCCAAATAACCAAGGCGGCATCAGACGGGGTGGTGAACCTGACGGTGATGGTGATGGTGGAGTGTGACGTGGTGGAGCTGGTGCTCCGCATCCTGGAGTGCCTCCGGTGGATGGAGCAGGTCAACGTCATGTCCGTCGACGCCGACACCTACTCCCCGCAGGTGTTGCTCAAGGCCATAGCCAGCATCAAGCTCCGGATCGTGGTACGTTGGCGTGGATTTCATTTGTACCTTGTTTCCTCTCGTCTCGAACAAAAGCAATTTCATCTTACAGGTGGTATGTACGTATATGCAGGACGACGACTGGAACCAGGCCTTGTTCCACGAGGCCATGACCAAGGCTGTTAACGACGCGACCGCGTCTCGTCCTTCGCTCGTGCTCACCGCGTAGTATGCAGGAAGAGGAAGGATATGTGTCATGATCCCGAGGAGCAATTCGTAGCCATACGGTCATATAGCCATCCAAAGGTTAGGTTAGATGGTTGGATGTAACGTAGAAGCAGTAATCTGTTTGCAATAGTCGGATGGGCGCCCCTGATGAGTCACTCTGCACCAACAAGATCAAGACGAGAAAGAAGTCTTCCGTGGGAGCAGCTAGAAATGTTTGTATCAGATCCTTGGAAGATCGGAACCAAACTACTGTTGAGGGACTATAGCTATATAAGGGCAGTACCAACCTCCGCCAAGGGGTAGAAGATATGTCGGAGCTCATTCCCATACCTTATATTGGTAGATAGGAAAATGACATTGTAAATCTCAATGCTCATCAATAAGGATAGGTAGGCATAATGCAGACAAATTACCCGTTTGGTGGCGTGATCCTGGATAAAATCATTGCATCACCTTCAGCACTGACGAAATCCATTCAGGCAACACCCCTTTCCCCACCTTCCATGATAAACAGCGGACTGTAAGATCGATGAACCATCATTCGTCGACATTTAGCGCCCACCGTGGGGCCCGAACGGATCGCCCTCACTAATAATCATTCTTATGGAGCGCAAACTTGCCGACGAAAGGGAAATGTTGGGAGCTAACTGCCACCTTAATCCCGAGGAGGCCTTTGTCAACCTAACTCTGGGACTGAAACCATCTAGCATCGGCTTGGGTCCCCCAGACCATCTTGACGTTGCATGAAGATGACCTTAGGTGGGAATATAGGCTTGCGGTGCACCCACCTATATCAACCCGACCAATGAAGGGGGGTCTCCTGTTGTTGTGGTACACCGTTAGCTCGACCTAGGCGACTGCCGCTGGGACCGAAACCCTGACAAGAGATAAGATTACACATCAGATACCCCTCATGGAGAAAATTACTGTTGACCTTTTTGGCAACCTTGATCACAAATCGACCCTATTTTAAAAAGAATTACGTATCCGAGCTTTTTTGGTCAAGCCAACAATCTTGGCGTTTCGTTTGCGCGGGAGAGGCGTTACTTTCATAGCCCGTGCCCAACTGGCCATTTGACGTGGCAAACTCAAAAACGCCGAGGTGCCTGTATGCTTTCGGAACCCAAACGCCAGAAACCATGGCGTTTTCATACGCGCACAAGAGCACTTGGCGTTGAAATGGATTCACTAGCACATCGTACTCACGCATGCATGGAATGTACTATGCAACATGTACGGACATCGATAGAGTTACTAAGCTCCCAGGAATTGAAGGCCTGGGAGCGACCGGTGATTTTTCTTTTCTTGTAATGGGTCCCGCATATCAATGTAAGCCTCGGTGTGAATCCCTCCCGCCAGTGCACGCAACAGACGTTTCTCATCTGGTCAACCCTCCGTGCACGCAACCGACGTTCCCGTCTGGTCAAAATCCTCATGTCGAGTGAGAAAGGAGATGGTCAGTCCACCGGTGCTTGGCTGAGGGGAACCAGTGAGGGCTTCGGTGGTCGACGGCGGCGCCCCCGGCAGTCCTCGACGGAGTCGGCCACCTCCCTTTCCCCTGACTACCTAGGGTTAATGTTACGAGCGAGCCCGCTGCTCTGCGCGATCGAGGGCTACCGCCGGCCACCGCGCTAGAGATGGTCGCGATTGTTTGCCTCCACGCGCCACCTTGCGGCGTCACTGTTGTGTGCTGCTTGTGCGCTGCCCCAGCCGAAGTAGCCGGCCCAGGCAGCTACTACTGGCTCCTTGCCGTGCTTGCCGTTGTTGCTTTTATTATTGTTGCTTGCTGAGTGTATAGAGATGCTGATGCTTGATTGATTGTTCATGATGCAGACCACAAAATTCAGTTGAAGGTGCAGCGGTTGTGTGCGTTAGCAAGAAGCAGCAGCAGGCAGCGGCAAGTGCCTCCTGCCGGGGGGAACAGAGAGTGCCTAGCCGGCAGGGAGGAAACTAGATTCATGAGGCAACTCGGGAATTTGGAAAATCTCAGGTGATTTGCTCGTTTCTTCAGTCAAACGTGTACAAAATGGCAATTTGGTCACTGGTCAGGTGTGGCAAATTATCAAATAGAATGTAAGGAGTGGAAAGCATCCCCATTTGATTATCTTATCTTCTAAAGACTAGGTCGCCTCGGATGGTTGCTTCTCATAGCAAGCACTAGGTAAAACAAGCCCATTTGATTATCTAATTTTGTTGCATTTTTTATTTCCTTTCCTGAAGTTCTAGAGTGTTTTTCTCTGTCGTTGAATTTTTGCAGATTTTTTTAGCAAGCTCAATCTGATGCTCATGCGGAAGCTCGCTGTCAGCCTGAGCAACAATTTGTCAAGAATTTTTTTCTCAACAACATGAGAAGTGGCTGGAACAGGAAGTAGGATGTTGACTAAGCTGACAGAGCTTTTAATGAGAAACGGGGAAGGAAATTGCTTCGAAGTAGAAGTTACTTAACTGTGCAAGTTGCTGTAAATTTGGATTTGGGTAGAAGATACAATACGTGTTCAAGTTGCTTTAGTTATTTGGTTGGGGAAACTTAGTTTCTTTCATGATATCATGGCGCACCCTGGCTGATCCTTCTGAATATGTGTAAACATGCCTTAACACTATAATGGCTACTTATGAAGTCATAATTATTTATTATATATTACATTGTGTATTTGCTGGTCCGTGCTTAACAGTATAGTATACATGATCTTACCGGGGGCTTTTACGTGTCTAGGTAGACTTAAGTTTCTAAACATTTTATTTTAAATTTGCTAGAGACAACACACTCTTGCCTAGCACATGAATGGCCTACTAAGTTAAATGCTCTGTCATTCGGCCAATCCCCGAGGCGGCAAAGCGCGCGTATTCATCTAGTGCATACTAAAACTTAATGTTGATTGATAATAAATGGTGTTGGTGGTCGACTAAGCAACCACATTTTTATCGAAAAGAAGGGTTATTCCGACCTCCGCATCAAAATAATGCATGTAGCCATTTTTATTAATTATCCAACGGAGTTTGATAAACTAAATATAAAGACCAACACAAAGTCACATTCTAAGCAAACAAAATCGCTACACCTAAAAGTATAAAGATTTACCCTGTACGCATCAAGAGACACCGTCTAATCCAGTGGTCTCAAGAAGCCGCCCACGTGGCAAGCTGGAGTACCAACCGGTCTAGGCGTCCCATAACGTGCACAACATGCGCACGCTTTAGGATATGCCGCCGCCATCTTTCGTCATCCCGTCTTCAAGAGGAATCATTGCATAGAACTTGCCAGTCACATCTGCCGTCGATGTCACCCCAATACCAGATAGCGCCACCAGCCTGCACACACCCATCAGATTGCATCCAACTCTGAGACTCCTGCTCCATGTTGCCTAGACCCACCGTCTCCAATGCGGCCGATGTAACACCGCTCCACCTGTTGGCCCCTCCGTCGGTGCTAAATCCGGCATATCTCAAGGTATGGGTTCTAAACTAGGCGTCTTGGAGCGATGATAACATGGACACATGATTTTACCTAGGTTCAGGCTCCCTCGGAGACATAATACTATACGTCCTGCTTTTGATTGTAATGATGTGGGGGATAGTACATAGGACATGTATCTACCATGAGATTGTATGATTCTAATGATCTCGAATATGATCTATCGACTAGCCTGTCCTCAGCTTATATAATGCAATGGAGACCTAGGATAACAGGACTCCTCGTCTTGTGCGCCAAGTTTTATGGAGTCTTCCTTGTATACGTCATGGGCTGTCCGAAGAAGCCCATTAGTGAACCACCATGGGGGTCATCGGCCTGACCCACCTGATCGGGAGGCGACATGGTGAGTACCCCCTAGTCCAGGACACTGTCGGTAGCCCCCTAAACTGGTCTTCAAGTTGGGGACACTCCTCGGTTCTTCCAAATTGTTCTTCGTCTTCGGTCGTTGGTTTTGAAAGTTAGTCCAGCAAATATTCTCATCTCCGATCTCGAGAATCACTGAGGTGTATCCAAAGAGTTCACACGTCGGGTATGCGACGAGTTCACGCGTCGGGCATCCTAGGAGGCCCCTTAAGTTCTCGGCCTTTATCAATGCCTTATTATTTTTACATCACACCTCGAGTTTGAAGTATTTCCCATGCGGCATTGTGTTTTTGTAGCCAAGCTCCAATGCCGAATTACATCTGAGGAGTCGCAGACTACCTCAGCCTTGAATTTTTTTGAAGGAGGTTAGTCGAGCTTAATGCCAAAAAAGTTCTCAAAGGAGCTACTCACTTGTAGCCGAGCTTTATGCCGGACTACTTCAAGGTGGTGCACCACCTCGGTCTTGGGCCGATTTCTTGTGGAATCTATTTCCGATTGGTGTAATTTATTTACTGCCGAGATGTATAGCCAGTAGCCCTCAAGGTGTGCGCCAGCCTAAAATCCAGGATGCACCTAAAGGATAAATCAAATCTGTTGATCCCAGTAGTCCCTGAGACTTAGGTCGATTCGCAAAATTGGCCTGAGGATCAAGTCCTTACTCGATAGCATACTTAGGAACGGAAACACGGTGCAATAGCTCCCGAGAGTCGGGTTGGGTGTGACCAACCGACCCGAGGATCATAATCTCCTCGGAAACCATATTGCACTTTTAAATTTACTGCATTGAATCGTCAATGTAGTAGCCCCCGAGACTTGGGTTGGGCAACATGGCCGTCCCTAGGATCGAATCTCCTCGGGAACTACTCCACATGCTGTGTGTTTTTCACCAATACCAAGGTGCAGGTCGGCAGGAAAGATGCCGAGCTGCAGGTCGGAAAAGATTTCCCGAACTGATTAGGCAGGGCACCTCGGTCAAGAGGATGTCCCGTCCCCTGAAAAACATAAAAAATAGTTTAAAAGTGACATAGGATCAAAAAACCAAAAAACTTATGTAAAAACTTTATGTCTGAATTAAATCATGTTTTTTGTGCCAATCCAATTTTTTTTTCTTAAAACTAGTTTGTGCTTCTGTCGTGCTTTAACATGATACATCCGATCTCCAGACTTCATGTGGGCCAGCCTTAAGCTTCAACTCCTTTCCCGAAGGTCAAGTGCTTCTCATTAGGCCAGTTTAGCGAACTAAACTTGAGCGGCTTTAGAGAGAAACCAGGTTATCCAGCTATTGACCACACACTCGCATCGGAAAAAGGAGTAGTAGAAAAAGACTTGACAACAACTTAGAAGAAAACATTATTGTAAAACAGCTCATATAAATTCAAGAGCCCCCAGTTAACTTGGAGAAAATAAGTGTCTTTAACAAACAACATTTTTGTTTAAGACAAATATAATGCTTGGTTGACCCGGATTTTTTTTAAAAAAAATTTGAGCATGAAAGCGACCACTGGTGCGCGTTGGTCCTAAACAAACAGTTTTTAACCCCTTTCCGCGATGACGTTTGGAACTGTCGCCAAGTGAGTGTGGGCGACAGGAGGGTCCTTCCCACATGACCCAGAAACCGTCGGGGATAGGGAGCCTTGATGCATAAAGTTGTCCCTATATAACTGTTTCCGATATCTCGAATATCCCAAACGCTTCATCCTTGCTACTCGTTTGTGCTCGCATTGCCATCGCAGTCGGAGTTTTATGGTTCTACCTAAAACCAGGCAGATTCCAGGCATGAGAGTTTTCCATGAAGATTCTAGGCACGGAAGTTTTACGATGCCCGGCACATCACAAACAGTTCATAATTATAAACCATGTACGATAGGTAGACAATCACACACATTTAGTTTTCCCGCTCCGTATGTGATAGTGTATGACATCACACACGCTTTGCAAACGGCAACTGTGTGCATGCTTGCACATGTTTCCTCTCTGTGAACCTTCTCAGATTATGGTGTGTATCGTAAACGTTTGTGTTTTACCAACCGTGTGTGCCGTAATGACCTGCACAACATAATTTCGCCCTAATTTAATTGCTGCTATTTAAAATTGTACCTAATTTAAACTTGAAAGTAGGCTATAGCTTTATTCATATCCATCAGGTTCAAACAACCAATGCATTATTCGATTCACAGGTACACATGTTTAAGAATTACATAAGCACCAAATAAAGAATGATCTACCAGGGTTCTATACTTGTACTATTACAGATGGTAAAGAAAGAGGTGACAACATTCCAGTTGCCGAACAAGATGAAGTGGAATGGCCCTATTGTGCTCTCCTAGATGCAGAAGGAATGCAGGACTCTAGTCCAACCCCTTGTGATGGCCGGCCACCAATCATGTAGTTTGAGAGGTATTCTTGAGTAAACTGCTTCAGGATCCACTGCAAAAGAAAAAAATATTCAGATATTGCCATCTAACACAACTCATTACACGCAGTAAAAAGAAGGCTACAGGGTTCTTACTTACCATCCTGCAGTTCACTGTTGTCTTGCATAAAGTGTAAACAAATAGTTTGATTGACATCTTTTGACCCATTTTAATAACAATCTTTATCAGTTTCCTCACTTGATGCTGGTTCATGAATATCTCATTGCCCCATACGTAGAAAATGGTCGAAGTGTGGATCTTTGGCAATCATATATGTACCTAAAAGCACCAAGTTAATATTGAAAGCTAAACAACAATTGAAAAATGATGTAGTACAACACTCCATCCATCCCATTATAGAAGATTTTATTACATGTATATCTAGACATCATCAGAACATTAAGCTAACACTCTTCCTTGTTGCTATGTAGCCTGGGATTGCATATTTAGTCATTCAGTACAATGCATGTTGCTAAACAACAATTGAAAAATGAAAAGGCATGTAACTGCAATATCCTTTAACATCAACCAAATATCGTAATTAATAGTGGTATTGTTGAAACCGTTATTGATGAAATTGAACTGCACACAAATAGTTGCACATATAGAGCATCACATTGTGAAGAAATGAAATAAACAAGTCATAAGGACATCTCTAGACGATCCTTAAAAAGTTAAAGGCCTAAAACCCTTAGTGGAGGTCGAGCCAATTTATTCCAGCAATTTTTGGTCTTTTCTAGTCGATCCCCTAAACTTAAGGTTGTAAACTTCAATTTGATCAAGTTCAAAGCAGGTTCAACCGAAAGTAGCATGCATTCAAACATAAACATAGATAGTTTTGCATAATCGAACATAAAACATAAATTAAACTACTTTCAGTCGAAGTAGAGGTCGAGCCAATCCTTCCTCGTCATGTACTGTGTGCCGCGAGCCGGGTCCGGGCCAGTACTGTCGTCGGGGTCGTTGGGGAAGGCACTCCTCCACTCGTCCACGTCAATCTCCTCGTCCTCGGGGCCTACCTCGACGACCTCCACGCCGCCGTCGTCGCTGCCTTCGACCTCGTCATCAGAGGAGAGCGCGATAACCTCGCCGCCCTCCACGCTCTCGCCGCCTTCAACCTCATCATCGGAGGAGAGCACGATAACCTCGCCGCCCTCCGCGCCGGCAAAGATCGCCCGCTCCGCCTCCATGAGCTCCGGGTACTGTCGGCGGAGCTCTTGCATGTAGGCCTCGAGACGCTCCCACGCTTCGTGGTCCTCCCACGCCATAGCCGTGCTCACCACCCCTGGCTCCGGTGGAACGAGGTCGACCGGGCGTGTGCCGAAGGGGAAATTGAGCCTAGCCGCCGCGCCGTGGTAGTGGACCTGCCAGCGGTCGTACTCCACGGCCGCGAGCTCGTCCGTGTGGAAGCTACCGAGCCACCGACGGGTGTGGGTCTCTCGATTTGTAATCTCGGTGACCCACGTCCTCCACCACCGCTGCCAGACCCCGAGTTAGGACTTCGTCGGCTGCCGGGTCCGAGGAAGGACGGGGAAGTCCTCGAACCGGCATAAGGGCGCGGCGACGGGCGGATCGGGGGACCAGCGACGGCGGATTGGGCCCACGGAGGACGACGGGGACACCTCAGCGGCCACCTCGCCGGCGTCGGGCGAAAAGGCTGTGATAAACCTCTTTTTGGACATTGTCTCCTCGAGCTCCCCGGCACACCGACAGAGGTTGAGGATGAAGGCGCCGGCCATGGCGGCGACCTACCAATGGTTTCGAGGTTTGTGTGTGTCTGTGTGAGCGGAGGTTTTGGGGGGTGTGTGTGGAGGGGGGCGGGGGCGGGGCAAGGTTGTGTTTGAGGAAATACTGCGGCAACTGAAAATTTTACTAGGCGGGAGTAACAAGGCGGGGCTACTGAAAATTTGGATCAAGGGCGAGCAGATATTTTTGAGATTGCGAGGGATGCAGAGGCGGGAGTAAAATGCCGGGCCTACTGAAAATTTGAATCAAGGGACTGAAGCGGAGCGGGAGTAACAGACATCGCACACGGTTCGCACATACTAATCGTGTGCTATCAAACATTAAAACCTTCCAGACAGTAGATATTTTCGAGATTACGAGGCAGTAATATTTTTGAGATTGCGAGGGATGCAGAGGTAGGAGTATTTGGGGAGCGAACTAGTGTGCTTGACACGCCGACTGTGAACGGTAGACGACGCACCTTCTCGCGTAAGCCATAGACGTACTATACACCGACGGTGCTCCAAGATATTTTGTACTACATCTCACATGGTTGGTGATAATAAACTATGTGGGATCTACTTGATTTGAACTACAAAATGGGGTCACAACGGCAATGGATGCTGTTTGAATTGCTAGACCTTTTATCTGTAGTGAACATGCAACTATATGTGTGTCGTAAAAGAATTGGAATTATTCAGGGTTCGTTTGGACATTTTATACATTAAACTGGTTTTCTAGCCATTTCAGGTGAACAATTCAAAATTAAACTACATGCACATGCTCCGGTGCATACAAATTAGTTGAAAAAAAAATCAAATTTGTGTCCTTCAGTGCATGCTTAGGTCCCATGCAAGAAATGGGAATGAATTTTTTGGGGTTCGTTTGGCCTTTTTATACATTAACTGGGTTTTCTAGGCATTTTATGTGCATAATTCAAATTTGAACTACAAGCACATGCTCCAATGCACCAAAGTTGGTTGGAAAATCACATGTGTGTCCTTGAGTGCATGCTTAGGTCCCATGCAAGAGACGGGAATGAATTTCAAACATCAGGGCACTATTCATTGCCGGCAAAACGTTGAGATGCCTGGTTTTTAAATTCTAGTAAATCCAAAACTTGTCTGAAATTCATGAAACTTGGCATGCTATCATGGAGCCGCATCAACATGTTGTGGTAAAAAATTTGTCCCATTTGAGGCAGGTTCGGGTATAAGCTTCTCACAAGCCAGAGCTTCTCACAAAAGCATGATGGTTTCGATAGGGAACGTCCCACTTTTGGGGACGAAACGGTATCCATTGCCTCTTATTGCTTTCAAATTTTTTCTCGTGTCAACGTAGAACAACAAGAGTGTTCTGTCAATTTTTGTGATTTTTCGGGGTTCGTTTGGACATTTTTATGCATTAACTGCATTTTCAATGCATTTACGTGCATAATTCAAATTTGAACTACATGCACATGCTCTAGTGCATATAAATTGGTTGAAAAATCAAATATGTGTCCTCGGGTGCATGCTTAGGTCCCATGCAAGAAATAGGAATGAATTTCAAACACCAGGGCACCATTGATTGCCAGCAAAACATTGAGATGCCTAGTTTTTAAATTCTAGTAAATCCAAAACTCATCATAAATTCATGAAACTTGGCGTGCTACCACGGAGCGGGAAAAACATGTCGTGGTAAAAATTTGTCCCATTTGGGACAGGTTTGGGTATATGCTTCTCACAAACTAGAGCTTCTCACAATAAGCCTGATGGTTTCGGTAGGGAACGTATGTCCCACCTTTGGGAAAGAAATGATATCCATTGCATCTTATCGCTTTCAAAAAATTTCTCGTGTCAACATAGAACAACATGAGTGTTGTGTCCATTTTTGGGATTTTTCGGGGTTCGTTTGGACATTTTTATGCATTAACTGAGTTTTCAATGCATTTATGTGCATAATTCAAATTTGAACTACGTACATGCACATGCTCCAATGCATATAAGTTGGTTTAAAAATCAAATCAGTGTCCTTGGGTGCATGCTTAGGTCCCATGCAAAAATAGGAATGAATTTTTCAGGGTTCGTTTGGCCTTTTTTATACATTAACTGGGTTTTCTAGGCATTTTATGTGCATAATTCAAATTTGAACTACAAGCACATGCTCCAATGCACCAAATTTGGTTGAAAAATCACATGTGTGTCCTTGGGTGCATGCTTAGGTCCCATGCAAGAGACGGGAATGAATTTCAAACACCAGGGCACTGTTGATTGCCGGCAAAACGTTGAGATGCCTGGTTTTCAAATTCTAGTAGATCCAAAACTCATCTGAAATTCATGAAACTTTGCATGCTATCATGGAGCGGCATCAACATGCCATGGTGAAAATTTTGTCCCATTTGGTGCAGGTGTGGGTGTAAGATTCTCACAAACCTCAGCTTCTCACAACAAGCATGATGGTTTCGATAAGGAACACACCAAATTTGGGGACGGGACGATATCCGTTGCCTCTTATTGCTTTCAAAAAATTTCTAGTGTCAACAAAGAACAACATGAGTGTTGTGTTTAATCTTGGAATTTTTCGGGGTTCGTTTGGCCTTTTTATACATTAACTGTTGGGGAACATAGTAATTTCAAAAAAATTCCTACGCACACGCAAGATCATGGTGATGCATAACAACGAGAGGGGAGAGTGTTGTCCACGTACCCTCGTAGACCGAAAGCGGAAGCGTTAGCACAACGCGGTTGATGTAGTCATACGTCTTCACGATCCGACCGATCAAGTATCGAACGTACGGCACCTCCGAGTTCAGCACACGTTCAGCCCGATGACGTCCCTCGAACTATGATCCAGCCGAGTGTTGAGGGAGAGTTTCATCAGCACGACGGCGTGGTGACGATGTTGATGTTCTACCGACGAAGGGCTTCGCCTAAGCACCGCTACAGTAATATTGAGGTGGACTATGGTGGAGGGGGCATCGCACACGGCTAAAAGATCAAACGGTCAATTGTTGTGTCTATGGGGTGCCCCCTGCCCCCGTATATAAAGGAGAAAGGGGGGCTGCGGCCGGCCAGGGAGGAGGCGCGCCAGGAGGAGTCCTACTCCCGCCGGGAGTAGGACTCCCCGCTTTCCTAGTTGGATTAGGACTTGAGAGGGGGAAAGAGTGGAGGAGAAGAAGGAAGGGGGGCGCGGCCCCCCTCTCCTTGTCCTATTCGGACTGGGGGGAGGGGGGGAGGGGCGCGCGGCCCAGCCCTAGCCGCCTCTCCTCTCTTCCACCTAGGCCCACTAAAGCCCATTAAGTCCCCGGGGGGTTCCGGTAACCTCCTGATACTCCGGTAAAATCCCGATTTCACCTGGAACACTTCCAATATCCAAACATAGGCTTCCAATATATCAATCTTCATGTCTCGGCTATTTAGAGACTCCTCGTCATGTCTGTGATCACATCCGGGACTCTGAACAACCTTCGGTACATCAAAACATATAAACTCACAATATAACTATTATCGAAACGTTAAGCGTGCGGACCCTACGGGTTCGAGAACTATGTAGACATGACCGAGACATGTCTCCGGTCAATAACCAACAGCGGAACCTGGATGCTCATATTGGCTCCCACATATTCTACGAAGATCTTTATCGGTCAAACTGCATAACAACATACGTTGTTCCCTTTGTCATCGGTATGTTACTTGCCCGAGATTCGATCGTCGGTATCCCAATACCTAGTTCAATCTCGTTATCGGCAAGTCTCTTTACTCGTTCCATAATACATCATCCCGCAACTAACTCATTAGTTGCAATGCTTGCAAGGCTTAAGTGATGTGCATTATCGAGAGGGCCTAGGGATACCTCTCCAACAATCAGAGTGACAAATCCTAATCTCGAAATACGCCAACCCAACAAGTTCCTTTGGAGACACCTGTAGAGCACCTTTATAATCACCCAGTTACGTTGTGACGTTTGGTAGCACACAAAGTGTTCCTCCGGTAAACGGGAGTTGCATAATCTCATAGTTATAGGAACATGTATAAGTCATGAAGAAAGCAATAGCAGAATACTAAACGATCGGGTGCTAAGCTAACGGAATGGGTCATGTCAATCACATCATTCTCCTAATGATGTGAACCCGTTAATCAAATGACAACTCATTCTATGGTTAGGAAACATAACCATCTTTGATCAATGAGCTAGTCAAGTAGAGGCATACTAGTGACAATCTGTTTGTCTATGTATTCACACATGTACTATGTTTCCGGTTAATACAATTCTAGCATGACTAATAAACATTTATCATGATATAAGGAAATAAATAATAACTTTATTATTGCCTCTGGGGCATATTTCCTTCAGTCTCCCACTTGCACTAGAGTCAATAATCTAGATTACACAGTAATGATTGCAACACCCATGGAGCCTTGGTGCTGATCATGTTTTGCTCGTGGAAGAGGCTTAGTCAACGGGTCTGCAACATTCAGATCCGTATGTATCTTGCAAATTTCTATGTCTCCCACCTGGACTAAATACCGGATGGAATTGAAGTGTCCCTTGATGTGCTTGGTTCTCTTGTGAAATCTGGATTCCTTCGCCAAGGCAATTGCACCAGTATTGTCACAAAAGATTTTTCATTGGACCCGATGCACTAGGTATGACACCTAGATCGGATATGAACTCTTTCATCCAGACTCCTTCATTTGCTGCTTCCAAAGCAGCTATGTACTCCGCTTCACATGTAGATCCCGCCACGACGCTTTGTTTAGAACTGCACCAACTGACAGCTCCACCGTTCAATGTAAATACGTATCCGGTTTGCAATTTAGAATCGTCCGGATCAGTGTCAAAGCTTGCGTCAACGTAACCATTTACGATGACTCTTTGTCACCTCCATTAACGAGAAACATATCCTTAGTACTTTTCGGGTATTTCAGGATGTTTTTGACCGCTGTCCAGTGATCCACTCCTGGATTACTTTGGTACCTCCCTGCTAGACTTATAGCAAGGCACACATCAGGTCTGGTACATAGCATTGCATACATGATAGAGCCTATGGCTGAAGCATAGGGAACATCTTTCATTTTCTCTCTATCTTCTGAAGTGGTCGGGCATTGAGTCTTACTCAACTTCACACCTTGTAACACAGGCAAGAACCCTTTCTTTGCTTGATCCATTTTGAACTTCTTCAAAACTTTGTCAAGGTATGTGCTTTGTGAAAGTCCAATTAAGCGTCTTGATCTATCTCTATAGATCTTGATGCCCAATATGTAGCAGCTTCACTGAGGTCTTTCATTGAAAAACTCTTATTCAAGTATCCCTTTATGCTATCCAGAAATTCTATATCATTTCCAATCAGTAATATGTCATCCACATATAATATCAGAAATGCTACAGAGCTCCCACTCACCTTTTTGTAAATACATGCTTCTCCAAAAGTCTGTATAAAACCAAATGCTTTGATCACACTATCAAAGCGTTTATTCCAACTCCGAGAGGCTTGCAGAAGTCCATAAATGGATCGCTGGAGCTTGCACACTTTGTTAGCTCCCTTTGGATCGACAAAACCTTCTGGTTGCATCATATACAATTCTTCTTCCAGAAATCCATTCAGGAATGCAGTTTTGACATCCATTTGCCAAATTTCATAATCATAAAATGTGGCAATTGCTAACATGATTCGGACAGACTTAAGCATCGCTACGGGTGAGAAGGCCTCATCATAGCCAATCCCTTGAACTTGTCAAAAACCTTTCTGTAACGCCCACGATGCGGCTATATCTCCCACATGTCGGAGCACGACTTAGAGGCATAACCGCATTGTAGACATGTCGCAAGAGGGGTAATCTTTACACATCCCATGTACTGAATAAGGAAAGAGATACATAGTTGGCTTACAATCGCCACTTCACACAATACATGAATAAAGCATTACATCATCTAGATACAATCAAGGTCCGACTACGGAACCAAAATAAAAGAAGACTACCCCAAATGCTACACAGATCCCCGATCGTCCCAACTGGGCTCCACTACTGATCAACTGGAAATGAAAACAACATAACAAACACGAATCTTCATCGAGCTCCTCCTTGAGCTCGGTTGCGTCACTTGCACGATATCATCGGCACCTCCAAACTGGTTTTTGAAGTATCTGTGAGTCATGGGGACTCATCAATCTCACACCCTCGCGATCAAGACTATTTAAGCTTATGGGTAAGGTAAAAGGTATGAGATGGAGCTGCAGCAAGCACTAGCATATATGGTGGCTAACTTATGCAAAAGAGAGCAAGAAGAGAAAGGCAAAGCACGGTCGAGAAACTATGATCAAAAAGTGATCCTAGAACAACCTACGTCAAGCATAACTCCAACACCATGTTCACTTCCCGGACTCCGTCGGAAAGAGACCATCACGGCTACACATGCGGTTGATCCATTTTAATTAAGTTAAACTTCAGGTTTTCTACAATCGGACATTAACAAATTCCCATCTGCCCATAACCGCGGGCACGACTTTCGAAAGTTCAAATCCCTGCAGGGGTGTCCCAACTTAGCCCATCACAAGCTCTCACGGTCAATGAAGGATATTCCTTCTCCCAAGAAGACCCGATCAGACTCGCAATCCCGGTTACAAGACATTTTGACAATGGTAAAACAAGACCAGCAAAGCCACCCGAATGTGCCGACAAATCCCGATAGGAGCTGCACATATCTCGTTCTCAGGGCACACCGGATTGTCCAAGGTTCCGGTAGGCCAGCCCAGAGTTGCCCCTGGTGGCCACCGGCAGCTGACAGGTTGGACCAACACTCAGAGGAGCACTAGCCAGGGGGTTTAATAAAGATGGCCCTTGGGCTCCGGAAACCCAAGGAAAAGAAAAGGCTAGGTGGCGAATGGTAAAACCAATGTTGGGCCTTGCTGGAGGAGTTTTATTCAAGGCGAACTGTCAAGGGGTTCCCATTATAACCCAACCGTGTAAGGAACACAAAATCAAGGAACATAACACCGGTATGACGGAAACTAGGGCGGCAAGAGTGGAACAAAACACCAGGCATAAGGCCGAGCCTTCCACCCTTTACCAAGTATATAGATGCGTTAATTAAATAAGAGATATTGTGATATCCCAACAAAATATCCATGTTCCAACAAGGAACAAACTCCAATCTTCACCTGCAACTAGCAACGCTATAAGAGGGGCTGAGCAAAGCGGTAACATAGCCAAACAACGGTTTGCTAGGACAAGGTGGGTTAGAGGTTTGACATGGCAATATAGGAGGCATGATAAGCATGTGGTAGGTATCGCGGCATAGGCATAGCAATAGAGCGAGCAACTAGCAAGCAAAGTTAGAAGTGATTTCGAGGGTATGGTCATCTTGCCTGAGATCCTGTAAGGAAGAAGAACGAGTCCATGAAGGAGACAAACGAACGTAGTCGAACCAAAACTCACAACTCCAGAACGAAACCGAAGCTAACGCGAGAAGCAACCCGGAAAGAAGCAAACAACATAGTAAAACAACCACCACATAAGCATGGCATGATGCACAACCAAATATGATGCATGTCTGGTTTAAATATGCATGGCAGGGCAAAGTGCACAAACAACTCTACAAGTTAAGTGGAGCTCAATATGCAACGAGTTGCATATTGACGAAACAGCACAACAATTATTTAGTTCTCTCCCGTTTATGTACCCAACAATATTAAATGTTTTTAAGCGTGGCAAGAGGTGAAGCAAAAGTAAACTACACAATCTAAGCAATTTAAATGGGGCCGAAAACATCAAACAACAATTCCGGTAAATCCCCATATGCCTTAGTAATTTATTGCAACAACAATTTAAACATTTTAATTGTTGTTATCATGATGCGGATGACATGAACAAGTTTATGCAATTTTTATTAAAAGTTGACAAGAGCATTATGAAGCATTTTGTCATTGTGGCGGAAACGAAAAGGGGTGCCACGGCAACGAATCCGAAAATGATGCCACGACAACATATCGGTTCCGGTAGCTTATGGAGATATCGGTGCAAAAGGAAAAGCGACGGGAGCGTGCCATGCAAGGACGGTGGGGTGATCCCGGATAGCGGGTTCCCACAAGCCGACGACAAGGCAACGAGGAACTCGCAAAGAACAACTCGAACACGGTGCAACCACGAGCATCTCATACATCACACAACATTCGTTCACGGACGTCGTCTTGGGGTTATACCTTTTAGCGTGCATTATCGGAGCGGTTCGAGTTCGATCCGGTGTAGGGGAAGTAGACGTTCTCGGGACGTTCGTAGTGGAAGAAGTCATACACGAGCGCAGTGGGTAGTAGTGGTACTAGCATCTTCGGACTTGTCGGTCTCGATTCTTGCGACGGTAGCAGTATACGTCTCGTTTTCGGAGAGGTACTTGTGGTCATTTGAACTTGTCGGTCTCGTCATCTCGAAGGGGTGCTTGACGTTATTAGCGATTCCGAAGACGACGGTAGAGGTACACTTGTTGTAGGGGTATTTGTCGGATCCACGGCGACGGTAGAGGTACAAACGTTCTCGCGGTACTTGGGTCGTCGTGGAACTTGGCGTTTGCGGTATTGATAGCTCGAAGGGGTACTTGTTGTGTCCGAGGTCTCCGGCCATAGTGGTACTTGATGATACGGGTAGTCGAACTTGAGGAAAAACGGGTCTCCTCGGGGACTTGATGCATCCGAATTCTTTGGGTTTGTAGTAGTACTTGGCGTTCGGAGCGGTGGTCGTTCGTGTTCTGTAAGTCGTGGTACTTGCCGGACTTGGTGAATCCAAGTGTCTCGGTGGTGGCCATGGTACTCCCTGATTTGGAGGGTCTTGACAACGACAATAGGGGCCAGCGATGGCACGGAGGAGAGCCTCGGGTGGTTGAAGACGCCAGCGAAGGTGGGGTGAGGCAGGGAGCAGCAAGGCGTTGCTATGGATCGTGGACAGCGGCGGAGCATCTGCTGGCAAGCAGCTGCGGGGTGGAACGGGAAAGAGCATGGAGGGTCCTGGTGCTGGATCTTAACGGCGTGGACTTGAAGCGAGGAGGAGGCCACGGCAGGAGGTCGGCGACGTGGACTTGGGGGCTCCGGCGACGCTTGGCGCGATGCAGGGCTCCGGCGGCGCGGTCGACGAGCAGGAGAGGCGGGGTTGAGGACGACGGGTCCGGGCGGCGAGGAGGCGCGGCCTTGGAGACTGGGCGCATCGCGTGGGACTTGGGGCGCCGGAGGTCGACGTCTGCGGGCGCAGGGCCTTAGCAACAGGGGGCGCGACCATGGCGGGGCTTGGCTGCTCGTGGTGGTTGGTGGTGG